>NW_005367431.1:3990210-4013366 GCF_000412655.1 Myotis brandtii | reverse complement strand
AGAGTGGTCAGTGCAGACATGGTGAGCCAGGCCCCTGTGGCACTCCTGCAGCGCCCGCACAAGGGCACAGGTTAAGGCCATCCCCCCAGCTCTGGTTGGAGCCTACTGTTGGCTTGACAGCTCCCCCTTCCTGCCTCCTCGAGGTCTGAACCAGCTGCCTGGTCCTTGGCGAGCTGGGAGGGGCTGGCTTCTTCGGAAAAGTGAAGGTGTGCCTGGTGTCCATTTCCCGGCAGGTCAGGCACATCCGCAAGTTCCTCAGGAAGATCGACAAGCCATTCGGCCTCTACCCCAACTTCATCAGTCCAGTGAGTGGGAACTGGATACAACGTGAGTACAGAGACACGGCCCCCGTCCTTAGCGGGTTCCTGGCCAGCTTCCCGGCGAGGCCCCTGCAGGGCACAGGCCAGAGTCACTCGCTCAGTGCTCTTGGGTGCCCCGCCCACCAGGTAGCTGGGGGAGCTTTCACTATGGTTGTCATTGCTGTGGTGATGCCCTGCGCGTCCCCCTCACACCAGCTGTCTCCAGCCTCCATCAGGGCTACACCCTCCATCTCTGTGCCCGCTGATGCCTCCATCATCCCTCACCCTTCCGGCATTGCTTAGCCCCTTTGATTTTAGATTTAAAACTTAAGCAGAACCTACCTAATACAGCGATATAGAAACCACGATTCCACTGCAGTGTCCTACACGTGCCAGAACAGGTCCCAGGGCTTCCTGCTGTTCTCCGTGCAGAGGCTTCTCAGCCAGAGATGTTGGTCACCTGGTCACCTGTGGAGCCTCGTTCACAGCCCCCAGCTTCACCTGCTGAAACAAAATGGGTCTTGGGGGGACACTCAGGCGAGAGTGTTGAAAAGTCTCCAGGCCCCTGGCACTGCCCCTGCTGAGAATCCCTGCTCCACCTTGCCCTCCTGACCAAGGCCCCGGTCGTGTCTTGTGGTCATCGCACCAACTGGTGGCAGCAGGTTCCATGGGCCCTGCTCAAGGGCCTCCCCAGAGCCCACACCTCACTGCCTCTGCCCAAACAAGGGCTCCTCTCCCTCTCCCACCCCCTCTAGCCCCAGCTGTTATGGTATCAGCCAGGGCTGGCGTCAAAGGAGACATGGGTCTGATTACTGCATGGCTGGGAATGAGGGGGGTTCATTTTATCTCTTTGAGCCTTGGTTTCCTCTCCTGCAAAATGGGAGAAGAACTGGAGATATGTTCTTTGTGTGCTGTGGAGGGGGTTGGAGTAATGGCCAAAAGCTGCAGGAAACAGATTTCAGTTCATCTGCTGGAGACGGGCCCATGAGTAACAGTGTGCAGGCAGGGCCTGTCCTTCCAGCCCCAGCCTCCCTGATCGCAGGTCTCGAGGCCCAGGAAGTTGGACCCAGGACGTTTCCCTGGTGATGACCTCACTCCCAAGTGGCCTCCTGCGAAAACCACTTCTAGAAACGCACAGTATTTTTAACCAAACATTCTATGAAATCCAAAAGTGCAGGAGAAAACGAAGGGTTGAATTAAGATTATGGCCACAGGAAGAGACCGTTCAGTAACTGTTACTGCTTTTAATTGCAAGGCCTGACTGGACAAAGAGATAAACTGCCCGGCTGCTGGCCTCCGCTGCTCCAGGACGACGCAGCAAAACCCACAAAAGGAGAGGGTGTGGCTTCCAGCTGACAGCCACCTTGGCAAATTACCGGGGAGCCCCCACTGAGAAGCATAATTTTCTTTTCAGGCTGCGCCAGGGGTCACAGGGCTGGGCCAAGTCGGTCACGTGTGAAAATTTGTTTCATATTAATAAAATATGAATCCACAGCCTGCCAAAGAGCAGAGGGGCTTACATCTGGGCGCCTGCTTCCTCCTTCCCAGGCTCTGGCGCCTGGGGTCATCTCAGGTTTTCATCAGGGTGTTTTTTTTATGATTGTGTATTTTTCCAGATGATAACATTCCCCACTTGCATAAGCTAAGTGTGTTCACATTCTTTTTTCTTGTTGAATCCTCTGTTTAGCCGATTTGCAACTGTAGAAATTGTAGCTTAGAGAGGCAAAGGAGGAACTGGGGTGCTCTTGGCAGCTCCCCACTCCTGCTTGAAGCTGAGCTTCAGGGAAACAGGGGAGACCAAGACCTCTGGCTGCTAGGATCTCAGCCGGAGAAGCCACCAGGCTCCTGCTGGCACCCATCACGGATGAGAGCTCAGAGAGCTGCCAGCCCTGGAGGGCTCGGCCTCCTTGTCCACTGCCTGAATCCCACTCTCTCCTCGGTGGGAAGGCAGTGGCAGGTCTAGATTCTTCCAAAAGGGAGCGTGAGCCTGGCGGCCTCCCCAGTGTGTGCTGTCTTCTGCCAGCAGGTTTCCCGGCTTGTTGGGTGCTGCTTCTTGCTGCCCAGTGTGATGAGATGTTGACATGGTTAGGAAGCAGCAGAACCCACCTCTGCTCTAAGGCCTGTCTACACCAACTCGGGCTCCCCTTTAAAAGCATTTTACTTGAGAAGACTGAGGACTGGCAGGGGAAATGGCTTGCCTGGAGCTAATAGCAGATCCGGCCTCTGATTCCCACCCAGGCCTAGGCTTCTCCCAGTACATCACCCAGCACCGAGACGACACCACACACACACACACACACACACACGGCAGCTAGAAAGCAGTGGGACCTCCAAGTGAGAACTGTCCACTTCAGTCAAGGTCCCCTGAGAGACTATCCACACCGCCCCACGTGGGTGTCCGGTCTCGGTCGCCTGTGGAGTCCTGGCCACCCGGCTCCCCTCTCCTGCACACACCGGCCAGGTGAAGCCTGCTCCACGACACACCTGTGATGAAATCCAAACTCTTTGGCTTGGCATCTGAGGCCCTTTCCAGCACAGCTCAAACCTACCTTCCTTTCATTCATTCAGGGCGGCTGCTGTGTGCAGTAAAGGTCCTGAACCTAAAATGTGAATCCTACGCAGTCCCTCTCCACAAAGAGCCCACAGCCTAGTCCGGGAGGCAGACCCCAAACAGGTTCTGACAACAGCATCAGGCACGCCCCCAGCAACCGGGGGATAGCCCCCACTGGGTGCTCTGCCAGGCCAGGCCGTGTGTGTGTGTGTGTGTGTGTGTGTCTCACTCTCCCTCATGGTCACCCTGCAGGGAGGGAGGGGAGGGGTCATGAGAGCACTGGGGAGGCCTTTCTGAGGGGAGGAAGCTGAGGTGCCCAGTGAGGAAGCCTAGCCTTACAAGGTGAGAAATAGCAGGGAAGGCTGGGGGCCGGAGGTGGGGTGGTGGAGAAACAGTGAGGGGAGGCAGGGCCAGGAGATGAGTGTGGAGATGGCAGTGCCCTGGCTGCCACCTGTGAGCCAGGGCTCCTTCTGTGGGCTGTGAGCTTCAGCGGCTCGAGGCAGAGGCTGACTCAGTTTGCTTACAGCCTTCCCCCCATCCCTGCTCCACACAGACCTCCTACTCCAACATGGACACGCCATCGACATGCTGGGCCTGGCACCCCCCGCCCTGCCCTTTGTGTGCCCTCCACCTAGGAATAGGGGGTGAGGGGTGTGCTGTGCTGGTTCTCTCTTCCCTCTTCACTGGCAAAGTCCAGCCCACACCCACCCCCTCCCACTCCTCAAGGCTTAGGCTTTACCTGGTTGGTTCCAATTTTTGCAAGTGTTTGTTCCGTTCCTGAAACCTCGCTGGTCAGGATTTGTTTGTGTAGGGGCCGAAGGCTGGTTTACTGTGGGGGCCTCCTCTCAGCCCCTTTCCCCGGCCCGGCTGCCGTCACCCTCTGGTCCTTCTCTGTGCACTGTCCTTCTCTGTGCCTCTTTGGTTTCGTCCTCTGGTTGACTGTGTGAAGCTGCAGAGTGAGAGCTCTGCCAGCTTGGTGGCCTCGGGTGAGCGGGTTAGGCTCGCTCTCCTTTTTCCCATCCGGTAAATGGGGTTGATAGTGCTCACCTTGCAAGGTTCTGGGGAAGATGTTATAAATAATCCACTCCTCAAGGCTTAGGCTTTACCTGGTTGGTTCCAGTTTTTGCAAGTGTTTGTTCCATTCCTAGCCCACAATCAATAAAATATATTTTAAAAATAATAATAATAATACAACAAAACCCCTCGCCCATCATCGACCTGGTAGCTGTCAGTGTATTCTCTATTTCTTACTCTTTTTACCGTTTCTGCAAAGGAGCTGAAAATATTCTTCCCATTCCACCCACCCTACCTTAATCCATCCCCCATCCCCTCTCTCTGCTTAAGTGAATCCTAACAGGGAAGTGACGTTTGCTCTGCATTATGTCATTAAATGCCTTTATGTGTCCCCGTTGTTACTTTTTAAAGCATGTGAGTGTTTTCTGTCCATGTCTTGCTTCTGTGGTTCCTTGGTCACCCCGTTTTTCTCCCAGGACAGCCCTGGGTGGAGATGCCTCCTCATTCAACCACAGCCTGGAGGTCCTACTCCGTGGGGACTTCGGGCGATGCCACCAGGCAGAGAGGGGCGTCCTCAAATCTCATTTGTCCTCCCCCTGCTCCTTTGAACTCCATTCATCCCAATTCGCTAAATTTAAACTCAGTTTTTCCAGAAAGGCTCTGTACCCTGACCGCCTAAATCAAGCCTCTCCTTCCTCCTCTTCATGGCCTTTTAGGAACCTTCCCGGCATTAATTACCATGTTTGTCACCAGGTAATAAAAATCTCCACTCCCTGCCACCAGATTATCTTTTTAAAGAAATGCAGCTCATTTCCAGTTAATAACCAGAGGCCCTGCCGTCCTCGGCCTGCTAGAGCGACATGATGTATAGCCCTGGCTGAGCCCCTGCACCTGTGTGCAGGGCCATTGCGCTGGAGAAGGCCTGGCTCCCCGCGTCGCAGGCTGTGTCTTTCTCTCAGCCGCTGTTCCGGGCTGGGGGGCTGCTGATTAAATGCTGCTCCACCCGCACGCTCCGCCCGCAGGCCACGAGCCCAGTGGGCAAGATGTGCGCTCCACTGGTCCTGCCGCGCCTCGGCGGTGGAGATAATGTTCTGTCTGCTTTCCCCTCACAGACCACGTCTCGGTTGGAGGACTCGGGGACAGTTTTTATGAATATTTGATCAAATCCTGGTTGATGTCAGCCAAGACAGACACGGAGGCTAAAGACATGTACTACGAAGCCTTGACGGTAAGACAGCACCTTCACGGTCCTTCGCCCCCCGGCTCACACAGGCCCGGTGCCAGGGCCTTGTCTGTCCCTCCCCCACAGTGCGCTGGCCAGGGGAACCACAGACAGCTCCTGCCCCATCGGTCACTGCACACCTGTCTCATAACTCTTCTCAACGCCTTGAAATTAGGGCCATGTTAGCATCCTTGTTTCAGATAGAAACCCAGGCTCGAGGAGGGGCGCTCATTTGTCTGAGGCCTCCCGGGAAGCGGCAGGCAGTCTGATTCAGAAACCTCGGTGTCTGTGCTTCAGCTGATGTGCCGGAGCCCAAAACGCAGCCAGGCGGTGGCTGGCAGCCCCCAGGCAGGAGGCGGCAAAACAAGACCCTCAGCCACCTTCCTGCCAAGCCAGAGGTGACAGCTAGTACATCCAAGTGGGAGGGGCCTCTGTCAGTGGAGCATCCAGCTCTGTCCCTTCTCTTTATGTGGATGGAAACCAAGGCCCAGAGAAGGGAAGCACTTACTCAAAGCCTCACAGCACGGCACTGGCAGAGCTGAAGCCAGAGCGAGGTCTCCTGGCTCTGGATAGATGGTGGAAGGATGGACGGTGGATGGGTAGGGGAATATGGGTGGGTGGATGGATGATCTCTCACTGCCCTCCGATCACATGAATCTAGGCAGCAATGGCAGTGCTTAAAGGAAGCACATTGAAACAGGCCTGCAGGGCTGTGGACTCTAAGCTACGGCCTCACTAATGAGTTTCCCTGCCCAGTGCCCAGGCACCAAGACTCAGTCATGAAGCAGCTCCTGGGACTCCAGTCCCAGCTCAGCCTGGCTCAGCCCCATCCACACAGCTTCTATGGCTGAGCCCAGCCCACAGCCAGTGTTTCCTGTCAGATCTGGTTCAGCTGGGTGCCAGGTGCTGCCCTTCCTGCCACCCACATGCAGTTAACGAGCAGCCTAGTTCCCTGCCCTCAGGCGCACAGTAGTTGAGGCTTCCGGGAAGAAATGGCCACGAATTATTTAAGCAAACTGGGAGCTTTATGGAAACACTTGATTGAATAGGAGACAACTGGCTTTGCTCCTGTATTTGATCTTCCCCTGCAGTGTCTCCGACCCTGGTAAGGGCTGGGCCTGTGCCAAGTTGGGGGCTTTGAAGAGCGTTCTGGTGGTTGTCAACCTTGTTGGCCTGTTAAAAATCCTGATGGTCAGCCCTGGCTGGTGTGGCTCAGTTGGCTGGGGCTTCAACCTGTGCCCCAAAGGGTTGCTGGTTTGATTCCAGGTCAGAGCACATGCCCCAATTGCCGGCTTGATCCCCAGTAGGGCGTGCAGGAGGCAGCTGATTGCTGTTTCTCTTTCTCTCTCTGAAAAGTCCATTTAAAAAATATTTTTTTTAAAGTCACACGTTAAAAATCTGATGGTCAGCCCTGGCCAGTGTGGCTCAGTTGGTTGGGTGTCATCCCATGCACCAGAAGGTCCAGGGTTCGATTCTGAGTCAGGGCACATACCTAGGTTTCAGGTTTGATCCCCCCATCAGGTCACATGCAAGAGGCAACTGATCAATGTATTTCTCCCACGTCTATGTTTCACTCTCTTTCCCTCACTTCCTCCCTCTCTAAAAATCGGTTTAAAAAAATGTTTATCCCAATGGCCCATCTGCACCTCAACAAGGTTACATGAGAACCTCTGGGTGGGACCCAAGCAACAGCCTAGAAAAGCTGCTGGGCTGGGGGCTGGGGGCAGTGTCAGTGTGCAGGATAGACCAATATCTCGTGCGGTGGGCATGGGGGCTTCAGACAGGCTGACTGGGCAACCCCTGAAGGTCATGGGAGAAAGGACAAGAAGGACAGGGACTAGGCACTAAAGGTCATTCTGGCCTTCTCTGGGAAGTACATTTAGTGCCTTAGCCCCCATCTTACAGGTGATGAAACGGAGGCTCAGAAAGGCTCACAATCACACAAGTGTCAGAGCCAGGGTGCAAACAGGGTCCGACTGCCTTGAGGTGCAGTGCTCCTGCCTCTACTTACAACTGCCAACTCACAGAGGAGCCTGGCTTGCCAAAGTCCCTCTCGGGCGGGCACAGGTGGGGTAGGGTCCCATCCAGGAGGCTAAGGAAGCCAGAACCTCTGAATAGCCTCCCAGCCAGCCCAGAAGTTAGTCTCATTTTACAGATGAAGAAAGGGAATCTTCAGAAAAGTGAAATAAGTTGCCCAGAGTCGCCCAACACCCAGAATGCAGAGCTGGGGTTCAGGCCAGGCCTGCCTCTCAGTCCGCTCTTTGCTGGGTCTCTTGCCAGGATTTAAGCCTCCTGACCAGTCCATGATGCCTGTGCTGTCTTGTTTCTCTCGGAGTTTGAGAAGCCTTGGTTTTTTTGTGTTGTTATTTTTATCTTTGCATCTGCTATCTCAGTTGTCTCTTCAAAGAGAAACTGCATTATCATTTCCTCTTTACCAAAGTTACTTAGCTTGAGGTTAATCCCAAATAGAAATAACCTATGGGAGACTGTCTTGAAGATGAAGATTTTCGGCTGCAGTGTGAGACTTTCTGGGATCCCCTCCAACTCATGTCTGTGTTCTCTCCCAAGCATTAACAATGGGTAACTGAACCATGTTTCTGCACCTGGACTGGGCCTGCCATCCCGCCCCTGCACCTGCACGCTCAGGGATGCAGAGCAGCTGCCTGGACACAGCTCTGCCCAGCCGTGGCCAGCTGTCCACGCCTCCTCCCCGCGTGAGCAGGTGCCCTGGCCTGGCCATCAACATCGCTTCCCCCTCTGGTGCTCAGGGAGGGTCCTGCAGCCAACCCACCAGCCCAGACCTTACAGAGAAGGAGCACATTGGGTTTGAGCACCTTCTGTGTGCCAGGCCCTGGCTGGAGGTTGCTGGTGGTGGCTTCTGCTGTCACACGGCAATCAGAGTCCTGGGAGAGACACGTTCCACAGAAACATACATGAACATGTGTACACAAAATGGGGATAGCACCACGTAGGGAGATAGTGGGATAGTAGCAGAACATGGCAGCAGTGGTGTGGGCTAGGCTGTCCTCTCCAAGGACGCACCCCGAAGAGGCCCCAGGCCGGGCTGGAGTTAGCAGTGGGACGGGAGCAGCGGGCAAAGCCTGAGGCAGGAACCCTCATCTGCTTCACGCACATCCCCGTGGCAGAGACCTCTGACCTCACTGCAAAGCAGGACCCCTCCCACATTTCCCTGGCCTGTCCCCTCAATTTGTTTCATTCAAAATGCTGGTCACAAATGGTGATATTGGTGTGTATTGATTTGGGGGGAAGTCACTGTGCTCACGGGTGAGCTCCCTAAGGCAGGGTCCAGGCCCATCTTCAGGGGCTGTATCCCCTGCACCTACACAGCCTGGCACTGAGGAGGTGCTCACAAAATACTCATCGGGGCTGGGGGGCATGAGTGAAGAGGCCAGTGGGGCAGAGGAGGGCGGGCAGGGGGCCGGCTGGAGAGGAATTGTGAAGGCCAACGTTGATGGAGGACTCTCCTGTGCTGGGAAATAGGCTGAGCTTACAACACATCTCATGTAGCCCTCATGACCCTATGAAGTGGCTCATGTTCTTACCTGCATTTTATACGCAAGGAAGTTACAGCATGGAGAGAACATAGAACCCGCCCAAAGTCACACAGCTCCAAACTGGTAGAGACGGGGTTTGAACCCGAGGAGTCTTGGGATCTGGGGGTCCTTGTCCCAGTCCTGGTCTGACTGCATGACCGGGGACAAGGCACTCGGCCTCTTGTGGAGAGCACTGCAGACTACGTACCTGGCTTGTCCTGGGCATTAAATGGGAAGGCGTGTAATGAGGGGCTGTAGAGAGCACCTCTCAATTTTCTCTGGTTTTTGTTTTGTTTTGTCTGTTTTAGAATCTGATGAAATATATGGGCCCTTGTCCCATGAAAATGCACATACAGCCCTGGCCGGTGTGGCTCAGTAGGTTCAGTGTCATCCTATGCACCAAAAGGTCACAACTCAGTTCCCAGCCAGGGCACATGCCTGGGTTTCGGACTCGATCCCCAGTAGGGGGCATGCAGGAGGCAGCTGATGGATGTTTTCCTCTCACATCGATGTTTCTCTCTCTCTCCCTCCCTCTCCTTTCTTCTCTCTCTAAAATCAATAAAAACCCCATTTTTAAGAAAAAGAAAATGGACATACACACAAGTGTCGTGTACAATTTTAGGGGCATTTGTGACACCCTGAAGCCCATCTACAGGTTAAGATTCCCTAATCTCTCCCTGTAATAATTCTTAAAGATTTTTTGAGATTTTTTGTACGTAGATTTTCAAGTCTGTGTGAGACTCACCCTGGGGAGCTACCTTATGTCTAAGCCCCCAGCAGGCCCCAGGCCTTAGCTGGGCGAGCGGCAGAACTCCCACGGGCCCCAGTGGGCCAGCAGCCGGCTGAGGTCAGTGGGCCCCCTTGGCCTGGGACAGAGGGCTCAGTAGAGCTGCATTTGCTGCTGTCTCCAAAATACTCACTTTCTGTCCTCTCCGCTCCTTCCCTGTGCCTCCCACACCCCTCTCCCTGCCCACTTCCCACCTCGCTCCCAGGCAATCGAGACCCACTTGGTGAATGTGTCTCCCGGGGGGCTGACCTACATTGCCGAGTGGCGCGGGGGGAACCTGGACCACAAGATGGGGCACCTGGCCTGCTTCTCCGGGGGCATGATCGCCCTGGGCGCCGAGGATGCCGACGAGGACAAGAGGGCCCACTACCGCGAGCTCGCAGCCCAGATCACGAAGACGTGCCACGAGTCGTACGACCGCTCAGGTAACCCTGCCCGGGGACGGGCCGGCAGGACACACCGAGGCCAGACACCAGGAAGAGCTGGGAGTCCGGCAGAGTGGGGGAGTGCAGGGAACCGTGGTCTTAGGGACGTCTCGCCCTCTGCAGTTAGGCAGAATTTGAACAAGGGACGCGCTGTCTGTGCACTGAGGTTGTAACTAAATTAAAGGGGAAATAGGGTGACGTATTAAGCCCTTTGTGTGTGCCAGGTATTGTTCAGCACTTCATACGTCATTGCTGAACCTCACAACACAGATGAGGACACTGAGGCTCAGGGATGATGTGGCCACAGATCACATGACGCGGCCCCATGGGTGGGGCACAGAGCAGAGGGTCCTCCGGACCCTGAGGCAGAAACATTGGCCTCCCGAGCCTATAGAATTCCTTCTCCCTGACCCCCTACCCTCCAGCTCCTCTGCTTTTCCTCCTCAAAGCCCCTCCATTTAGTGGGGCTGGGCACCTCCTGGCACCACCTTTCATCACCCTCTTTGATCCAAGCTTGAGCGCTTCTTGACCATCCGCTCAGCACTCATGCAGAATGGTCAAATGCCAGAGTCAGCAGTCACGTTAGAGAACATGAACCTGACTTCCATTTTACACGTGGGGAAACTGAGTCAGTCCAGAGCCGAAGTCACACCGCTGTGAGTGGCTAAGCCGGGCCAGAACCCAGGTCTCCTGATGCTCAGCTCCCCGCTGTGTGCTCCCTCTGAACAGCGGCCCTCAGAGCAATCCCCAGCCCCCCAGGGCCTCAGGAGGTGCCCACTACTCTGAGTTTAACCCCAGTCTTGGCTGGAGCAGATGACCCAAGATTTGCAGTAAAAAATTCCTGGTTCAGGTGCCACTCGGCCACTCACCAGCTGGTGGCCTCCGTTTTCTCATCCGTTCAATGTGAACAGTAACACAGGTCACCAGGATGGGTCTCTCCCTGATCCCAGAAAGCACGTTGCCAGCGCCCTCAGCCAGCAGCATGGGAGGGTTTGTTAGGTCCACCGAGATGTGTCTGTGACCGCAGCAGCTGAGTCCTGACTGAGCTGTTCAGAAAACCAGCAATTCACAACGGGTCCTAAAACTGGTCTCCAAGTCCCCTCAAAGAGCTCTCTCTGTCAGCACCATAAACAAATAGGAAATCTCAGGAATAATAAAAAGCTTGCTATTTGTCTGGGACAATCAGCCCCGACCATAAAAGACGGTCCGCGTAATAGAGCATATTGTTCCAGCCAGCCTGGCTTGTCCGCGGCGGCTGCAAGAGGTGCTCTCGCCCTCACCCCATTAGCAGCTTGGCAAGACGACTGTTTTCTGATGGTAGGAGTGTCTGCACCATCTGAGAGGATTGGAAGGGCCTGGGTCTGGCTAATTCCTCTCCCAGGAAGCCCTCCACGGAAGAGTAGGACATCCTGCAAAGCTCGTGTTTTGAGGAAAAACAACTCAGGGCCTCTAGGTCCTGAACCATGGTGGGAGGAGGAAGGGCTCACAGTAGAACCAGAACCAGGCCCTCGGCCAACCTGGACAGGACATGCAGGCATTAAAGGGAGGAAGACCCAACCCACATACCCTAAACTTGAGGCCTGGAGAGTCAGACTCAGAAAGGAAAGAGAGAGGACACAGCGTAGGGAGGGGGCATCAGACAAATCCCGGGTAACATCCCGCACAGCCACAGCGCGCTGTGTTCCCCTGGACAGGTTACTTAGCCTCTCTGATCCTCAGTTCCCACATGCATGGTAGAGGGATAATAACACCTCCCTCACCAAGAACACATTCCTTTAAGGACTGAAGTAATGTATAGTAAAGCACCCAGCACAGCCTTTGACATCACAAATGGTGGCTGTGGTAGTGGTTATATAATTGTGGTCATCCACAAAACAGGAACGGCAGTAAATTGTCCACAAACTAACAAAACAGTGACAGCAGCAAAGCAGACCTCACCAGCCGGACTCAGTCGGCTCCCTCTGCCCGAGGATGAGTGTGCTTGTTCTGGGCAGTTTTTCCCTCCTCTCCATGTCAACAGTCTCCCAAACTGTCAAACCAGAAGGCTGGTTCTGAGAGCTAAAAGCAGCTTCCTGCTGTCTGTGGAGAAGCTTCATTGCATGTTAGCACGTGAAAGGATCTGCTAAGTCCTGCAGGAGTGTCTCCCAAACTGTCAAACCAGAAGGCTGGTTCTGAGAGGAGCTAAAAGCAGCTTCCTACGGTCTGTGGAGAAGCTTCATTGCATATTAGCACGTGAAAGGATCTGGTAAGTCCTGCAGGAGTTAGACTGTTTTACTTTTTAACCCACTTCTCTCCAAATGTGTTGAAACCTGGAAGCCTGTCTTGGCTGAACTCTGATTAACATCTTGCAGGGCTTATATCTCAAAACACACAGTGAGGGAACACCACCCCAACCTTTGTCTCCCCAGACTGCTGGGTAGTTCATCTGGATTCTCACATTCTAAAATTGCAAAATTTTGAGGCCTCAAGGGTCTTGCTTTGGCCAGTCTGGGCCAAGAGGGAAGTTGTATATCTGCCAGGCTCAGGCAATCCAGGCAGGCCCACCCACACCCTCCATCGCCAACCATCACCCCCGGATCTATCCTGGGCAGCAGGTGAGTGGTCTGACCCAGGCCCTCTGGTTGGTCACTCCACAGATACCAAACTGGGGCCCGAGGCCTTCTGGTTTAACTCCGGCAAAGAGGCGGTGGCCACGCAGCTGAGTGAGAGCTACTACATCCTGAGACCCGAGGTGGTGGAGAGCTACATGTACTTATGGCGACAGACCCACAACCCCATCTACCGGGAGTGGGGCTGGGAAGTGGTGATGGTGAGTGGGCTGGGCTGGGCTGGGCTGGGCTGGGGGAAGGAGGGTGGGGAGGCTTAAATGGGTGGCAGGTGCCCTTGAGAAGTCACAGTCAGAGTCCAAAACCCCGTGGCTCAGGCGCTGAGAGGAAGGTCAAGCCAGGTTGGCATCTGGCTGAAGTTCAGAAATCAAGGGTCAAGGTTATGGTCACAGAGCCAGGAGTCCCCAGCTGGGCACAGTCAAGCCAGGAACTTGAAGAGGGTTCTGAGGCCTGTAGCCTTGAGGCTCTGGCCCCGGTGCCAACAAACGTAGAGGGGCAAAGGCAGGGCAGCAGCCAAGGGGGCCAGAGCACATGCGGTCGCTGCCCTCTGACCCTGAAACCTGGACCAATGCCTCAGATGTCGCCTCTCAAACAGGAACAGCTGCTAGGCCAGCAGCTCCCCTCCCTCCTCTCCCCAGAGCCAGCCCAGCCCCTTGCCACCCCCGCCCTCTCTGGGCTCTGCTCACCCACCCACTCACCCCACCTGTCTCTCCTCTTGTCCCCAGCTACCTAGTGGGAAATCTCATGCCCACTTTAGGGCAAGTGTCAAAGGTAGGTGTGGGGACTCTGGAAGGTTCCTTGATGGATGCTGAGCCTTCTCTGTCCTCTCCTCCTTCCCCACCCACTGCTCTCAGAGGCAGGTACTGTCCTGGGAGAGCCACACCCTGAGTGTCATACTCAGGTGGGCACAGGCCTGCTCAGGATCATTGTCATGGCTTGCTGGTCAGTCTCTTGCTTCCCTAAAGGCCTCGTTCTTGGCCTCTGAAGGCCAAGTGTTTGTGCTCCTGGGCCCCATCTGCAAACCCTCAGTGGGTGAGAAATGCATTTCCATGCAAAAGACAGAGAGCCCATGGCTTGCCCACCTGCAGCCCAGGGACCATATCTTCATGGAGAATCCTGGGATGACAGTCCCACAGCCCAGCCACGAACACCACCAGCGCCTTCCTCTGTCCCCACTGGGCAAGTCTGACATCAGTCTATTCCATGAGAGGCAGAGAGAAGCCTCCTCTCGGCTCACACCAGGTGGAGAGCCCGGGCACAGCTCTCCCGTTGGGACTGAGCGGCAGGCCGCCCAGCCTGGCGGCAGGCGCTGAACCTTGAGAATAGCTCGGCCTTCTGCTTCCACAAACGCCAGGGGTCCCCCGTCGAGGGGTCAGGGGCCTGCCTATTGAGAGCTTGGTGGGGTCCTCTCCTCTCGCCATACCCAGGCCTTGGAGAAATACTGTCGGACAGAAGCCGGTTTCGCCGGGATCCAAGACGTGTACAGCAGCATCCCCAACCACGACAACAAGCAGCAGACCTTCTTCCTAGCGGAGACGCTAAAGTGAGTCGGGGCTTGGTCACTGTTCTTTCCAGCAGACAACGCAGCTTTCCTAGGGAGGCGGGCGGTCAGCAGTCTGTCCCTTCCCCAGAGTCAGGGTCTGTAGTCACAGGAAGGTGGCCCAAGGGGTGGGGGCTTGGCATAGTGTGAGACCCCCGCCCCCCATGGGTAAGCCTTGGGCCAGGCCAGTTTCTACTCAGAGAGTGAGACTGGGTTGGACTCTACCCACTAGTATAGCTGAAGTATTAGCTGTGGGACAAGTTCAGTTCTGTAACCTGTCTCCTCAGGCTCCTTAAGGTCCAAAAACTAAGCTCCTTCTGCAAAATAACAAGGGTGACGGTGTCGATATGCTGGTGACTTTCCTCTGCAGGGTTGCTGCATTGTCCCCTGGGCTCCTTGCCGTTCCCCAGAGCAATGCCCTTGAGCCTTTAGGGTGAACTGGAATGGTCCATTCCTTCTAATAAAAACCCACATGGCTTGGGAAGCTGGGGTTCTGGAGTCACCACTCCGTTCATTTTAGTGCCCTCACATGTACTTTATAGAGTCTCCTGAGGGGCACATCGGGGAGAGCCCAGGAGTCTGGGCCAGTGCAGGGCTCAGGCCACCCTGCACAGCAAGGAGAAGCTAGGCCATACAGTGTCCTGGCAGGACTCCCACAGAGGCCAGGGGCAAAGGACCTGAATGAAGCTGTTGGGTGTGAGGGCCGGGGCAGGGCCAGGATTAAACCAGGGCTGTCTGCCCCAAGCCCAGTGCTCTTCTCAGCGTCACGGCATCTCCCCTGGGTCCAGCCCTCTGAGTGGATTTGGGATCTTGCCCACCCTGCACCGTAGCCACAGGCCTGTTGCAGAGGCCCCTGAGGTTCCTTCCCGGGGCCCCTGTTCCCAGAGCACTGATAGCTGTGTCTCGCCCCCTCCCTGCCTGGCACAGGTACCTCTATCTTCTGTTCTCTGAAGATGACATGCTGTCCCTGGAAGACTGGGTGTTCAACACAGAGGCCCACCCGCTGCCCGTGAACCACTCGGACAGCGCTGGCAGGGCTGGGGGCCAGCTCTGACCCCAGCTCCCTGCCGCCCCGAGCCGCAGGGACGCCTCGCCTTTTCAGGTTTGGGGACTGTTCTCAAAGAGATTGGGAACGCAGGCCCCACTCCAGACAGATGTGCTGGACACGCCACTTCTCCTCTGTGAGGAGACAGGCCCGGAGACAGCGATGTCACACCAGGCCCAGACATTCCTTTCTATGGAGAATTTCTATGAAACCCACTCAGTTGCCATTCCTGGGCCAAAGAACTGGAGGTTTGCATACCGACCCCGTGTATTTGGTTCACTTCCTTTCGTATTGGGGGTATTTTGGGTTTTGCTTGATTTTGCCTTTTCTCTACAGTTGTGTTTTATCACAAATTATAAGTTAGTTTTCAAAATCCCATGCTTTCAAAAACAATCATCTTCATCAACTAAACCTTAAAGTATTTGTACGCGTACAAAAACCTTGACCTTATTTCTATATTTTAAATGCCTCTTGCCCAACATTTACTATTCGTTCAATTACGTGTCATTTACCTTATAATTTGAGGAGGGGTTCCCCTTTGATTTGGGTTTAAGTGTTGCGAATACTAGTGCTATTTTCATTATTGTAATGGAGAAATCTAAAAACTTACAATAAAAGAGTTTATTGAATAAGAAATATGATTGGGTTCGTTGCACATCAGTGATTCCTGGGAAAACTATTGCAATGTTTTCAGAATAATCAACCAGCAGTTGGTTTAAAGTATAATTTAGTAAATGACTCCAACTTCTATTACCTTCCCTTAAATAAGACCTAATATATTCGAAAAGGGGGATATCTTTTGAACGAGTTGGACATTTACACTTAGGTCAAGGCTTGGAAGAGGCCCAGAGAGAGGCAGCAACTTGCCTGAGGTCACACAGCCAATGAAGGCAGCGGTGACCCAGCCCCTGTGATTTGCCCACCACCCAGGCCTGTGTTCATGTGCTCCATCCTTCAGCAGCTGCTCGGAGAGGGCCGCAGGGTCAGACAGGGGAGATGCCAGAGACACTGCCCTCAGGAAGCCTACAAGTCAAGGTGGCAGAAGCACAGTAAGTGACGTGCCTGCAAGTTGTATGAAATGCTGCAAAGGAGACAAACCGCTGAAGTACGAATGGCCAGGGCCTATCTTAGCGGTCAAGGAGAGGCTCTCTGACCAGATAGCCTTCAAGCTGAGACCTAGAAGCTAAGAAGGACAGTGGGATGAGCACCCACAAATCGACTCTCCCCTATGACCAGCCCCTGCTTCCCTGAAGCCCCCTGAAAGGAATCCAGGCCCCAGCAGTGAGGTGAGCGCTCGTCTTCCCCTCCCCGCTCCTCCCTCTGCAGCTGTCCACACAGCTTACTTCGAAGGGACATTGTGAGCCCTGGGGTGTGGGGCCCGGAGCAGGGGACCTCACCTCTCTGGGCCGTCTTTTCCTGCACCTCCCGTGGTTGCTGTGAGAGTAGGTGGGACGCCACTGGTGCCTGGGGGTGTGGGAAACAGAGGACAGGGACTCTGGTGTTTCCAGCCGCTTCCACGCAGCAGCCAGAGCTGTCAGTGAGGTCACCTGACCTGTCGCAGAAGCCCTGGCACTGGGCCAATAAGTCACTGCCTGAGTCCAGCAAGTCACTTCACTCCTGAACCCGTGGCTTTGGTGACTCACCTGTGCCCACAAAAAATAAACAAAAACCACCCAACTAGTTTGGTTCAGTGGATAGAGCATCGGACTGCGGACCAGAGGGTCCCGGGTTTGATTCTGGTCAAGGGCACTTACCGTACCCTGGTCGGGGCATGTGCAGGAGGCAACCAATCGATGTGTTTCTCTCACATTGATGTTTCTCTCTGTCTTTCCCTCTGTCTTCCACTCTCTCTAAAAATCAATGGGAAAAATATCCTCGGGTGAGGATTTAAAAAAAAGGAAGGAAGGAAAACAGAAGAACACGTTACACAAACTCTATAGAAAGGTTAGCAAATAAAGATAAGCTTAAAGAAAAGGCATTCACTGTCCAGCCCTCCAAGGTGAATACCATTATAGTTTCTTCTAGACCTTTTTCTGTGAAATGTGCAGGATATATTTTTTTGTAAATACTATGCACCCTGTTTTATTACAATCTGCTTCTGTGCTAAACTATGCATATGAACATATTTTCATGTCAACAAATATATATTTATCTCATTGCACAGTGTTCCCTCATGTGCTGTCTCATGCAGTGGGCCTAAGCCCTGATTGCTTGGCATTGGGGTTCTTAGCTGCAAATAGAAGCCAACTCCCTCTGACTTAAATAATAATAATAATAATAATGCCTTGAAATGCCTTGGGGAAGCTCGTGAAATCTCAAGAGAGTGAACAGCCATACCTCAAGAAGGATGAGGACGAGGATTTGGCCGGGGATCCAGGCTGCGGGAGCCAGGGCAGCCTCCCCAGGCACGCCGCCAGGACAGGTGAATCCAAGTGCTTCCAGATCCTGCCTTTTCCCTTTAGGACATGAGCTTCCAATTGGCCTGAGTCATGTGCCCCAGCCAAGGGAGGGCAGGGCATCTTGACTGGAGAAAAAAATAAGGTTGCTACCAAAATAACAGACCTGCCTACAGGGCTAGGCACCAACAGCGGACTGTTCGAAGGTTTTGCTTCAGTTTTTCAGTATCATAAAGAGAGTAACGAGAGCATAGCTGGCCATTCTTTTCCCTCTATCCAACTCCTCAGAGTCAATTCCTGGACTATCTCCCGACTACAGAGTCATTTCCAAGTTCCCCGAGGCCCCAGGCTCCCCGCTGGGCTCGTGTCACTGTCCTCCTCTCCTCCCCCAGCATCTCGTCTTCTCCAGCTCTGTTACTGCTGGGAGCAAGTTGTAAAAATGAATATTTTAAAATTCATCCTCCAGGAGGGCCCTTGCAGGTGAAGAAACATCGTCCTTTAGGCAATTTAACTCCATTCCAGGGATAAAAATAAGTAAGACCCAGGGTAGGCTGAGAGGAGAGAGGAATTAGGATGAATCATCCTCACTGAAGCAGAATCCAAGCTCCAGAACCAGGCCCTGAGCAGATCCTCCTTCGGAGCCGGGTCAGCGTGATGCTGGGCTCACTGAGGCCTCGTTTTTGCCCTCGCTGTGACGGAACCCTTTGCACCTGTTCTCGTCATGTAACAGCTGGATTCTGGTTCCTTCCCAGAAAGCTTCACTAGCACCTGGCTCAGGCACTGAGGCCTGCAGAGCATCGCACTCCTGGGAAGAGGGGGACACGGTCCTTTTCCAGATGCCTCCCTTTAAGTGACTGTTTGCTTGTTCAGACTGGCTTCACGCACCACATTGTGTCTTTGGCAAGTTACAAAGTTCAATAGCCAAATGCATTGGAAAGAAAAGCAGAAACAGAACATCTGATTTAAAGACAACATCCCCGAGATCCAAAATGGGATTCTCAGTTCTGTTCCCTGTGCTTTAGGGAGGTCACCCTTCATGGTTTGAGAAGGTGCTGGAGATGGGAAATGGGCCAGCTCCCCCCAGCTGCCCCTTTGGGGTCTATCCCTAAAAACACACTCCGATGCCTTTTATTTTGTATCTAAAAATATCTGTTTAGTTTCCTCTATTTGGGACAATATTTTGATCCCACTCAGCCTGTCTCTTAAATCAGAGCTTCTCAAACTTGAATGTGCACCTGAACCATCCGGGGATCTTGTTAACATGCAGGTTCAGCCCTAGCCGGTTTGGCTCAGTGGACAGAGCGTCAGCCTGCAGACCAAAAAGGGTCCCGGGTTTGATGCTGGTCAAGGGCATGTACCTAGGTTGCAGGCTCCTCCCCAGCCTGGGCCCTGGTTAGGGGAGTGCAGGAGGCAACCAATCAATGTGTTTCTCTCACATCGATGTCTCTGTCTTTCCCTCTCTCTTCCACGCTCTCTAAAAATCAATGGAAAAATATCCTTGGGTAAGGATTTTTTTTTTTTAATGCAGGTTTGTATTCAGTGGCTCTGACATGGAGCCTAAGATCCTGCACTTCGAACAGCCTGCCAGGAGATGCGGGTGCTGCGGGTCCTAGGACCGCACTTGGAGTAGCAAGACCTCAGTTAATGACCACTCCTTTGGTGTCTGCCTTGTGTTTGCATCCTGGAGTTGTAACCTCTCCAGAGTAGAATAGAGGGAATTGGATGCTGGGATGGCATCTATAGGTATCTCAGCTGCAGAAGAAGCGACCTTGAAACAGGCGTGGCTATTGCCTGCCCAGCAACGCCCCCTCCTCCAGGGCAGTCAGGATGAGAAAGGAGCAGGCTTGCTGGTGGCTTGGAACCACACTGCCCAGTGAACTTTCTGTGACGATGGAAATGTCCCATATCTGTGCCGTCCAGTAGGGTAGCCACATGTGGATGTGGAGCGCTTAAAATGTGGCCAGTGCAACTGAGGAACAAATTTTTACTTTAATATATTTTTATTGATTTCAGAGAGGAAGGGAGGGGGAGAGAGAGATAGAAACATCAATGATGAGGGAGAATCATTGACCGGCTGCCTCCTGCACGCCCTACACTGGGAACTGAACCGTGACCTTCTGGTTCATAGGTCAGCGCTCAACCACTGAGCCACACTGGCCAGGCTGAGGAACAAAATATTTGGTTTTGTTTCATTTTAATTAACTATGAATAGCCACGTGTGGTTCCTGGTCGCCGATCTGGACAGTGCAGTCTTAGAACTTAGAAAGCCTGTCCTCTGCTTGCTGACTCCGTGGCCCTCCACCAATGGCATCATTACAAAAATAATCTTCCCTTGAACATACCTGGTTATTTTTATACTCATCCCAGCCTCTGATTGTTTTCTGCAAAAGCCTCTGGCTTTTATTTTGTTTTGTTTTGTTCTCACTCACTGTCTATCTGCAGACCACTGTGCTTTAGGGCAGGTTGGAGATGAGAAAAGCAGAGTGGCAGGACGGAAGAGACCAAGAGCAGGGTGAAACCTTTCCCTGGGCTGTGTGACCTTAGGCAAGGCCCTTAACCTCTCTGAGCCTCTGCTTCCCCATCTGTGGAAAAGGAGGGTGATTTCCAGGGTTGAGCTCCCCAGTGTAGAAATTCAATACATATAGTGATGATTGCTCTATGTGAATGTCCTTTGTAAACTATAAAGCCTTGTGAAAATATGAGGCAAAACATTGCTGTCAAAATTCTTTTTTTTTTTTTAAACAAAATGCTCTGAAACCTGAAGGAAGCTGCGTCAACCAGGCCCAGGAGACAAACCAAACTCTCAAAGCAATAAATCTGAACATTTTATGCCTTTTGCATTGTGCAAGCATCTTGTTGTTGGCCCTGAATCTATGAAATTGGGAGGAAGATTTGTTGACTGTCCCAGGGCTTCCGGGGGCTGGCCTGGCCTTGGGGGGTGCTCAGATCGGGGTGGAGGGTTGAAGGAGGATGCTGAGAGCGTGCCCAGGGATCTGGCCGAGAGGTGTCTCTGCTCTGGGGGAAGGTTGAGGTCCAATTCATATTTCCTCTTCATGGAGTCTGGAGTCTGGACAAATCCTGCAGGCAAAGATTCACAGAGGAGGAAACGGCGGCCCAGAGAGGCCTGCTCAGGTCTAACAGCGGCTCTTGGCCTCTGGGCAGCTCTATGGAAGCCCAGAGCTGAGTCCCAGGGGTGATCCTTTCTCCCAGAGGCTTGTAAACCCACCCGTCCCAGCACCCGCTGACCTTCCCAGTCCCAGCAGCACATCTCTCCAGCCCTGGGTCCAGAGACCGGCAGGGTGTCTGTGTCTTTAACAAAAAGCAAGTGTAATAAATAAAAGTTATCTGGTAAAGAAAACTTCCCTCATTTGTTTTCCAGGGGCTTTGGCTCATCAATCTTCCCCTCCTAACCTGCTTTGTGCTCTGTTAGCTTCGCTTCCTGACAGAACAGAATTTGCTTTTCTAATGGCATCTGCCGTATGCTGGGTGTCCCCAAACATTAATGGTAACGAGCTGGAAGGGGCACAGTTGGAAGCCAACACCAGATGTCAGGCCCTCAGCGGGTGCCACTGAGGATGTGGGGCCAGAGCACTGGGCAAGGGCTGGGTCCAGGACCCACAACTCCTGGTCCCTGGGAGTCATTCATCCAAAAGACATTGGCGTGCCCACCACGTGCCAGGTCCCACGGGGCGCTGGGGAGACGGGGCCCTGCGTGCATGGTGCTGTCATGGCTGGTTACCCATGAGGGACAGGAGTGGTGGGAGAGGCCAGCCCCTGCCCCACGCAGTCGGCTGGGTCATCCCCTGGGAGGTAAACATGGCAAGAGATTTGACTCCGATAAACCCATGTGCCAGAACTCAGTCCTCTTCACTTTAAAAAGAGGCAAATCGCCCTAACTGGTTTGGCTCAGTGGATAGAGCGTCGGCCTGCGGACTCAAGGGTCCCGGGTTCGATTCCGGTCAAGGGCATGTACCTTGGTTGCGGGCACATCCCCAGTGGGAAGTGTGCAGGAGGCAGCTGATCGATGTTTCGCTCTCATGGATGTTTCTAACTCTCTATCCCTCTCCCTTCCTCTCTGTAAAAAAATCAATAAAATATATTAAAAAAAAAAAAGAGGCAAATCATCCTCACCCCACCCGGTGGCTTGAGAGAAAAATGAGATCGCGTAGGGCACGCAACAGCCAGTGCCTTGCACTGTGGGTGCTTGGTGCCTGCTAAACCCCACTGACCTCCCACACCTGGCAGGTGCACCAGCACGGGGCTGGCGTCTCCAAGGACGGCGCTGCCCCCCTGGGCTCCGGCGCTGTCCCCCTGAGCTCCGTTCCGTCCAGAGGCTGCCCTCTCCTGGGAAAGTGCAGACAGAGCTCCCAGCTCCTGGGGACCTTGACATGAATGAGGAAGAGAGTGCCAATGGATCCAGGGTCCTGGGGACTTGACAGACAGGAAAATAATTCCTCCAGCTCCGCCCACCTCCATCCCCAGGTCACTCCCCAAGCATGCCCATGCCCAAAGCTGCTCTCCAGAAAAACCGCCAGTGGACCGGCAGGGTGTCTGTGTCTTTAACAAAAAGCAAGTGTAATAAATAAAAGTTATCTGGTAAAGAAAACTTCCCTCATTTGTTTTCCAGGGGCTTTGGCTCATCAATCTTCCCCTCCTAACCTGCTTTGTGCTCTGTTAGCTTCGCTTCCTGACAGAACAGAATTTGCTTTTCTAATGGCATCTGCCGTATGCTGGGTGTCCCCAAACATTAATGGTAACGAGCTGGAAGGGGCACAGTTGGAAGCCAACACCAGATGTCAGGCCCTCAGCGGGTGCCACTGAGGATGTGGGGCCAGAGCACTGGGCAAGGGCTGGGTCCAGGACCCACAACTCCTGGTCCCTGGGAGTCATTCATCCAAAAGACATTGGCGTGCCCACCACGTGCCAGGTCCCACGCGGCGCTGGGGAGACGGGGCCCTGCGTGCATGGTGCTGTCATGGCTGGTTACCCATGAGGGACAGGAGTGGTGGGAGAGGCCAGCCCCTGCCCCACACAGTCGGCTGGGTCATCCCCTGGGAGGTAAGCATGGCAAGAGATTTGACTCCGATAAACCCACGTGCCAGAACTCAGTCCCCTTCACTTTAAAAAGAGGCAAATCATCCTCACCTCACCCGGTGGCTCGAGAGCAAAATGAGATCACGTGGGGCACGCAACAGCCAGTGCCTTGCACAGTGGGTGCTTGGTGCCTGCCAAACCCCGCTGACCTCCCACACCTGGCAGGTGCACCAGCACTGGGGCTGGCATCTCCAAGGACAGCGCTGCCCCCCTGGGCTCCGTTCCGTCCAGAGGCTGCCCTCTCCTGAGAAAGTGCAGACAGAGCTCTCAGCTCCTGGGGACCTTGACATGAATGAGGAAGAGAGCGCCAGTGGATCCAGGGTCCTGGCGGAGGGGGGGGGGGCAGTGACTCCCAGCCCAGCCCCCCATGTGAGGGTGCCCTCCCCACCTCCCACAGAAAGGCTTCTGGACTCCTCCCGGCGGTGGGGAAGCGGGGCCCTGACAGGTGAAGGTGCCGTGAACACGCGCTCTCCATCCCCGGAGCCCAGGGGCTGGTGCCCAGCTGGTGTGCAGCCCGCCCTCCCCCGCAGGAGTCGGCGCTGAAGGCCCTGGGGACGGAAGGCCTCTTTCTCTTCTCCTCCTTGGACACTGACCGGGATCTGTACCTCAGCCCCGAGGAGTTC
>NW_005367431.1:3989597-3989992 GCF_000412655.1 Myotis brandtii | reverse complement strand
GGGGGGGGGGGGCAGTGACTCCCAGCCCAGCCCCCCAGGTGAGGGTGCCCTCCTCACCTCCCACAGAAAGGCTTCTGGACTCCTCCTGGCGGTGGGGAAGCGGGGCCCTGACAGGTGAGGGTGCCGTGAACACGTGCTCTCCATCCCGGTCCATCCCAGAGGTGGCCTTCCAGCTGCACCATGACGGGAGGAAGCCTGGAACTCTGCCATTTTTCCAGCTGACATGTTAGAAGTGAGCGGGATAGGAGTGGAGAGGGGCTGCCCATCTGCTGCTGCTGGACGGGCAGGGCCAGGAGGTGGACACGAGGCCGGGGCCCAGGACCCCGCCCCCCAGGACCCCGCTCCCCAGGAAGCCCTGGGCGGTGCGGCTCCCCCCTGGCCCCCCCGCCAGCCCC
>NW_005367431.1:3973777-3988396 GCF_000412655.1 Myotis brandtii | reverse complement strand
CTCACACACACTCACACACACACACACACACACACACACACACTCTCACACACACACACACTCACATACACTCCAATCTGTCCTCCTCACGTGTGAATTCACACACACACTCACACTCACACACACACACTCACACACGACTAGCTAGCATCCCCTGGCCACTTCCTCGGGGCCAACATGGCTTCAAGCACCTCCTGTGAGTTCTCTCTTTACTCTTTGCAATGCCTGTGAGGCTGACCCGTCACATCCCCATGGGTACAGGTTGGGAGCCTGGGGCACAGGGAGGCTCACCGGCCCCAGCTGGAAGGTGCAGAGCAGGGACATCGGCTCCAGGTCCTGCCCCAGCTCACAGATTTCAGGATTAGAGAGAGTATCAGCAGTGGCTGGTGAGCAGTAGATAGGCCATAGGAGCTATTCTGATTATTTTACTGAACATAAAACTCTTAGGTGCTGCCGGATGCCTGTCCCATCTCGCTACCCATTTTTGCCCGGCTGTGACCTGTGGTTGTTGGGTTTTCGTAATTGTTGTGTTTTGTAAAGATGAAGGCCTGAAACATCTAATCTATATACATAGAAGCCTAAGCGACCGAATGACCAACGACCGGTTGCTATGATGCGCACTGACTACCAGGGGGCAGACGCTCAATGCAAGAGCTGCCCCCTGTTGGTCAGTGAGCTCCCACAGCCAAACTCCTGTGGCCGGCCAATCTCCCACGGTCCCTCCCCCACAGCTGGCCGGCCCCAGGGGTCCTGACTGGGACTGGGCAACACCCCGATCGGCCCAATCGCCGGCCAGGCCAAGGGACCCCACGCATGCATGAATTCATGTACCAGGCTCCTAGTGAATTTTAAAATGCTCTCTCATCACCACCCCAACCTCTGTGTCCATTTCTGGTGACATTTCTTGAACTTACGATCTTGGGCACCTACTTGTTACCCAAGCGGCCCAGTGTAAGGAGGTCAATGGATGGGAAAGGCAAGAGCGATGCCAGCTGCTCTCCGGTGAGTAAGCACCAAAGCCCGTGGTGAGCTTTCTGGGTCCTGGGGGCTGTGGTCACTGCCCGAGGAGAAGCGTCGGAGGAGAACTGCTAATTCGCCGGGCAGACATGGGCCAGTGTCTTCGTGACAGTCAGTTCTGTGGTAAAAGCAGACGGCGGGTATGCGGGTCGGCCCCCTGCGGGTTGGCTCCAACCTCTTAATTCCACACGCAGCCACGCAGCCACACGGCCACCTCCTCGTCCTTTTTTATGGCCAGTGAGCAAGAGTAATGACATGCTGGCCAAGCCTACTGGGCTTGGGGGCCATTTTAATTTTTTTAAAATGAATCCCCTTACCTTTGAGGCCACCGTGAGTGCAAAACTAGACCAAGTTTTGGGAAGACAAAATTCAAAAACAAAAACAAAAACACGAAACACCAACTCTAAGCAGTGACAAGGGGCCAACAGTCTCTCTAGTTGGTACATTTATGAGTGTTTAATTTTCTGCTTTATACCTTAAAAGTTTTACAAGCTGTCTAGAATGAGCAACTGTTACTTATAAGTCAGGAAATAAAACTTTTTATTAAAAAACGAAAGGGCCATAAAATGCTGGGCCTTATTATTAATAATAATCTGGGACAACAGTAAAATAAGCAAGCAGACTAATAACCCTGCTCATTCCTACTGTCCCCGCCTCGGAGGTCCCCAGGTTGCCGTTTTTAGGGAAGATTTGCCGCATGGACTTACAAATGCAGAAATAGCAGTGATTCTGTAGGACGGGGGTTTGCATCAGGAGCCCTGGGAGTGCCAATTAAAGAGCAGTTTGCTGATTCCAGCCCCTCCGGATTCCTGCTCAGTAGGTCTGAGATGGGCCCTGGGCATCTGTAAGTGTAGAAAGCATCCTGGGGGATTCTGATGATCCCGGTTAAGAACTGCTTCGAACGCACCCATGCAGTCTGTCAGCAGATGCCGCGCACGGCCCCTCCCAGGAACCTGCCCTGGGAGAGCAGGTGTGACAGCACCCACCGCTGCTTTATTCCATTCTGTGTCCTGAGGCCCTGCCCTTCTATTTGTCACCTCCTTTGAAATAGGCTTCCTTTCTCCCTTAAACCTCCATCATGACTCCTTCTACACTTGGAAGGTTACAGACTTAGTCGGCCCATCTCTGAGCAGGAAGAGATCTGGGAAATCAAGGCCAGCCACCGCCAGTCCAGCCCTCCTCATACAAAGGTGGAAATGATGCTACCCAGGGGATCAGGGGGAAGCGAGTCTCCTCACTGCCAGACCAGTGCTCTTTCTATGACACCGAAGTTGGCCTGATTCTGTTTCTTTGAGGAAACTGAGGCTCTGAGATCTTAACTTCCCCCGAAGAGGGTCGTGGTTCATCGTGGGTGTGGAGTGAAACAGGCCTGGGTTTGAATCCTGACTCTCCCACTACCTCGCTGTGTGACTTTGAAGAAGTGATATCACCTCTCTGAGCCTCCAGTTTCTCAATCATAAAACAGGAGTTGGTAGTAACGGTATCTGCCTCACAGGGCTACTCTGAAACTAAAATGTGACACATGTTGGTTCTTACTTGGGCGATTGTTAACTGTTACCCGCCCCCCCCCCCAGCTCCAGGCGTAGTTCCCTGAGTCACTGGCCAGAGTGGATGCCTACGGGCAGGGCCTCTCCATCTGTGTCTCGTAGGGTCAACTCCTACAACCAGCTACGAGGAGGAGGAGCTGCCCCCTGACCCCAGCGAGGAGACACTCACCATAGAAGCCCGATTCCAGCCTCTGCTCCCGGAGTCCATGACCAAGAGCAAAGATGGGTTCCTAGGGGTGAGTTGGGGTGGGGCCTTAGATAGGAGGGCCATCTGTGTGCACTCGCCGCCTGGGAATGGGGCTGTGTTCATCTTTCCTTCTCTTTCCGTCTGCCTTTATCAGCTGCTCTCTGTGCACCCCGTGTGCCAGGCCCTGGGGGTCCAGAAGCGGGTGCGATGCCATCCCTGCGGTCCAGGCACACAGTCTGGTGGGGGAGGCAGGAGGGATAAGCGTCAGCCTGGAACCCAGGTGGGGATCTGGGAGGGCTTCCTGGGGCAGTGACGCCTGACAGGATGCGGGAGGAGGAGGGTTGGCCAGGTGAGGCAGAGGCAGGAAGGACCTGGTTGGAGGACACAGCGAGTGCACTAGGGACTGTTGGTGCAGCTGCCTCACTAGATCATTGCTCTCTGCAGGGCAGTCGTTTCCCCGCAGGCGGTGCTTGCTGAGGGCCAGGCCTGTGTCCCCCACGTTTGCACCCCATCCCCAGGCCCCTAGCACCTGACAGGTGCTCCGTTGAACTCTGATGACGCAGACCTGAGGTTCTGCCCCTGACAGGGGCTGTGGGGTGGGCAGGATGCCTGACAAACGCTTTCCTGACCAGCCCCGCTCGGGCCCGAGGCCCTGTGGAAAGGTCCAAGCCCATGATGGGACCTAAACATCCCGGATGAGGACCCTGGGAGCAGGTGATGGAGGAAGGACAGCCTGGAGGCTGCGGGCGGGAGGCGCAGGGCGGGGAGGTGCAGGGCGTGGCCACTCATGGGAAGTGACTGGGAGGATGACTCAGGCTTCTGGCGGGCGGCCAGGTGGGTGGTGGCCGTTAGCCCCATGGACCGGAGGAGGGAAGCAGGTCTGGTGGAGACAGATGGGGGCAGTTTGGACAGATTGAGGTTGAGGCACTTCGGGGATGTCAGGGGGGAGTCCAGTAAGTGGTTTGAAGCACAGGTTTGACCTTCCATGCCAAGTTCTGGGTGGAGATGGGTTTGGTGGTGATGAGCCTAGAGTTGGGTTGAAGCTAAATGAGCAAATGAATCCCCTGCAGAGCAGTGAGAACCTGCACTTACAGGGGAGATGGGGGAGGAGCAGCACCCCCAGCCCGCCCCCCTCGCAGAGCCCCGCAGAGCCCAGCCCCTTTTGCAGGCAGCTCCCCTGCGGGGCTTGCCAGCCAGTGAGCGGGACCCTGTGAGCAGGACCCAGCGGGCGGGCAATGCCTGGCCCTGCACAGCCAGTGCTGCTGTGAGGACCTGCCTGTCCGTCTCCCTCAGTGGGAGCTCCCTGCCCCTCTCTTCCCAGTTCCGCTTCTCTCTGAGCCTGTGCCCCCACCCACCGCCATCGCCATCGAGGTGGGGACAGGAAAGGGACCTGCTGCTGTCAAAGACAGAAGCAGCGCCTGACCGGTTTGGCTCAGTGGTTAGAGCGTCGGCCTGAGGACTGAAGGGTCCCGGGTTCGATTCCGGTCAAGGGCATGTACCTTGGTTACGGGCACATCCCCAGTGGGGAGTGTGCAGGAGGCAGCTGATCGATGTTTCTCTCATCGATGTTTCTAACTCTCTATCCCTCTCCCTTCCTCTCTGTCAAAAATCAATAAAATATATTTTTTTAAAAAAGACAGAGGCAGCTTCCTGGTGGCTGAGTGTCCCAGGGGAGCCAGGCACTCACTGTCGTGGGCTGAGTCCTCGGTGGGAAGGGACAGCCCCTGTAGCCCAGGGCGGGAGGAGCAGCCGAAGGGGGTACTCAGGGGGCCTGCATGCTCCACTCCAGGCCGGTGTGCGGACTGGCCTGCACAGTCTCTGGCCCTCATGCTCCCTGCCTGTCGGCCCATCAGATAGAAGTGAGCCGGGTACCCAGCCAGGGTGGCCCAGGGCACTCTCTGGGGATGGCCTTTCCTCCCCCTAAAAGTGGTGACTGCCTCTCTCCTCAGACTTGGCTCCAAACCCAAACTCTGACCTTAGCCCCCTCCACACATGGGACAGGGACCCCAAAGTCGTGGTGCCCCTGCCCCAGAGCTTCGGCTTTCCCGCCCCAGGTCTCCCGTCTGGCCCTGTCTGGCCTCCGCAACTGGACAACCGCAGCCTTGCCGCGTGCACAGTTTGCCGCCCGCCACTTCCGGCCCTTCCTCCCCCCGCGGGGCCAGGCAGAGCTGGGCGAGCCCTGGTGGATCATCCCCAGTGAGCTGAGCGTCTTCACTGGCTATTTGTCCAACAACCGCTTCTACCCGCCACCACCCAAGGGAAAGGAGGTGAGGGGAGCCCTGGGCCCTGCACCCCGCCCAGTCTGCACCGGACCCTGTGCCAGGCCTACCCCCTGCTGTCCACCTCCCTCCAGACCCACCTCCACCCTGAACCCCAGGCCTGCAGGGCCCACAGCCACCCGGTCCCGCTGCGCTGCCCTAGGTCATCATCCACCGGCTCCTGAGCATGTTCCACCCGCGGCCCTTCGTGAAGACCCGCTTTGCCCCGCAGGGGGCAGTCGCCTGTGTGACAGCGGTCAGCGACTTCTACTACACCGTGATGTTCCGGTGAGCAGCCCTCGCAGCCCTGTCTTTCCCTCCCTCTCGGGACCTGGGGCTCCAGGCCGCACAGGGGCTCAGCAAGCAGAAGGCAGGCCTGGCTCAGAGCCCCCCTCCCCCACTGAGCACCCTGGGTCTTGGACTCTCTGAGCCTCAGCTTCCTCCTGTGAGGATCTGGGAGGTGGTGACCTCCTCCCAGGAGGAAAGTGCACAGAGCGCGCTTAGCACAGGGCTGGGCTGTGATGGTCACCCACACAGAAGAGGGGTGTATGGAACTGTGACGCCAGTCACACACACAGACTGTGTGAGCTCAGAGGAGGGTCGGGCAAGGCTTCCGAAGTCAGCATGTGAACCAGGCCCTGGGGATGGGTGGTGCTTGGAGGCCCGTGCCTTCTCCCTGCCCCACACTGTCCTGGCCCCCTGCCCAGCCCTGTCCCCAACACAGAGCCTGGGTCCCAGGCTTTGGGGCAGCTGTGGGAGGCCTGCTCCCAGCTGGGCTCCTTCCCCCCAGGATCCACGCCGAGTTCCAGCTCAGTGAGCCGCCCGACTTCCCCTTCTGGTTCTCGCCCGGCCAGTTCACCGGCCACATCGTCCTCTCCAAAGATGCCACCCACGTGCGTGACTTCCGGCTCTTCGTGCCCAACCACAGGTGGGAACTTGGGCCCAAGCCTCCAGCTCCAGGGTTGGAAGCAGGTGCCCAGAGGCCCCTCAGTCTCTGCCCCTTTGCTCCCAGAGCCCCCTCTCTCGGGAGGGACCTGGAGCTGACCAGGAAGAGGCAGCTTGAGGAGGGTCATTTCATCCCTTGACAAGCGCGTCCCAGGTGCTGCAGGGCCTGGCCCACCAACTCTGTGCCCGGGACCCAGTGCAGCTGGAGCCGCCCCACCCTCATAATGCTGACCATAACCACAGCCTCTCAGACCACCCTCGGGGAGGCCAGCAGGTGGGCAGGGGCTCGACTGGTTGAGATCTAGAGGCTTCTCAGAGAAAGGGGCATCTAAGCAGAGACCTGGGGGGTGAGGAGGGTTTATCCAGGCAGAGGGAACAGCACAGGCAAAGGCCTGAGGACAGCAGGCCCTCACTGCCAGTAGTTGCCACCACCGGGTCTCAGGGGGCTCCTGGGATGGCTCTGTGCCAGCCACTGCCAACCTGCCCAACTGGCTCAGGGTCACCCTCTTGTCGGGGGGGCAGGGGACCTGGAGGTCCCTGGTTTCAGGTCTTTCCTGATTCCCAAGTGGCTGCTTAGTGACTGTACAGGGATACAACGTGGGCTGGGAGCAGGGAGGCCAGAGTTAAGTTTCAGCCGTGACACCAGCGGACTGCGTGTCTGTGGGCAAGGCCCTGGCCCTCTCTGGGCCTCAGGTCCCTCGTTTTCTAGACAGGAGGCTGGCAGGGGTGAGGGGGTGGTCGGGATAACCTGGGAAGAGAAAGTGGCCCCAGGAGCAGAGTGGCTACCTAGCACTCCTTTTAGTCCTCCTCCCGCTGCTCAGCAGTGTGTTTCACCGGCTCAGCCCAGCCACACTGCCTCCACCCCAGGGCTGAAGGTGGGGGTCCTGACTGGATGAAACAGAATGAGGGGGGCAAATGACCCGGCCCAGGGACTGCTGACCCCTCCGAGGGCACCCAGCTCACTGTGACCAAAGTGGTTGGCTGTCAGTCCTCGGGCGCCCCCATGTGGCAGACCTGCAGGTGGCACCTGGTCAGGCCAGACTGTGCCAGGTTTTCACTCCACTCCACTGTGTCCTGGGGGATGCACTGGTGACCTCTGCCTGGAGGGGTCGAGGGCAATACAAGAGTCGCGGATGGGAAAGCCCTTGGTGAACGGTGAAGGCTGGGCCACTGGAGGGGCTGCGGTTGCCGTCTTAGGGAGAGCTGCCCAGGGAGAGGAAAGGGCCCAGGCTCTGCAGTCCGAGTCCCAGCAGCGCTGAGCCCTGGGTTCAGCTTGCCACGCCTCAGGGTCCTCATCTGTAAAACGGGACAGCTGTGTGCTTTCAGCAACATGATGTCTGGCATGTGGTTCGTGGGCCTTGCTAACAGTGCTCTGCCCTGGCCACCCTCTCACCCGACCCCAGGTCTCTGAATGTGGACATGGAGTGGCTGTATGGGGCCAGTGAGAACAGCAATATGGAGGTGGACATCGGCTACATACCCCAGGTGAGCACACACCCGGTCCCTACCCGGCTAGGAAGGCAGGGCTTGGCTGCAGGGGGTGCCCAGCTGGCGAGGAGCCTCAGCGCGGTGCAGGGTGGAGGGCGGAGCTCCTGGCATCTGTTTCTGGACACAGAACCCAGCATCCGCCACGGCCCTCAGGCAGCTTCACGCAGTGAAGGAGCCCTGGCTGGACACGGGCCTGGACTCACTACGCAGACTTGACCAGGCCCCCCCTTCCCTGGGCCTCCGTTTCCCTCACTGAGGTCATCCCTCACTGACCTCCGGCCTAGATGGAGCTGGAGGCCACAGGCCCCTCAATACCCTCCGTGATCCTGGATGAGGATGGCAACATGATTGACAGCCGCCTGCCCTCGGGGGAGCCCCTCCAGTTTGTGTTTGAGGAGATCAGGTGGCAGCAGGAGCTGAGCTGGGAGGAGGCTGCCCGGCGCCTGGAGGTGGCCATGTACCCCTTCAAGAAGGTGAGGCTGGGCATGCGTGAGGGCAGGGGCAGGATCCATGGGGCGGGGGCTGGAGCTGTGGGAGCAGCAGGTGGGCACAGGCCGCTGGGCTATGAGTAGAGCAGTGATGGTGAACCTATGACACGCGTGTCAGAGGTGACATGCGAACTCATTTTTTTGGTTGATTTTTCTTTGTTAAATGGCATTTAAATATATAAAATAAATATCAAAAATATAAATCTTTGTTTTACTATGGTTGCAAATATCAAAAAATTTCTATATGTGACACGTCACCAGAGTTAAGTTAGGGTTTTTCAAAATGCTGACACGCCGAGCTCAAAAGGTTCGCTATCACTGGTGTAGGGCTTGCTTCTTGGGCTTTCTCCCTGCAGGGCCCAGTGGTGCCCGGGGAGCCTCCCTTTGCCATTCAGAGCTTGGAGGAGGTATCCCCCATCTCAGCAGCACCCCTTCACACACACACACTCACACACACACACGCACACGCACACTATACATGCACATACACACATACACATTACACTCAGCACCTGAATGGGACCCAGGCTGCACACAGTAGCTTCTCTCTCGGCTTGGCCCAGGTCACCTACCTGCCATTCACCGAGGCCTTCGACCAAGCGAAGGCCAAGAACAAGCTGGTGCACTCGATCCTGCTGTGGGGGGCCCTGGACGACCAGTCCTGCTGAGGTGAGTGAGAGAGACCTGGCCATCCCCAGGGGAGGCCGGGAGAAACTTCACACTTTGTGGGGTGCAGGAGGCGAAGACCTTGGGCCTCCCCTGTAGGAGCATGAGGGGACTGCAGGGGCAGGGGCAGCGGGTGAGGGCTTGGGAGGTTTCTGTGCTGAGCTCAGAGGAAGCTGCTGGATACAAGCTGAGCCCAACTCAGACATTTTCAGCTCAGAACCCTTGGCCAAGTGACTTCTCCCTGCGCCTCTGTTTTCTCAACAGTAAAGGAGGGAAACACACTTAGCTCCCGGAGTTATGAGAAATGGCTGTGAAAGTGCCTGTGCTCGGCACAGTGTGCACACACGTGAGATAACAAGAACAGTGCCAGAGGCAGGGCATGCATTCGCTTATGCAGAGCATTCACTGAAGGCCTGCTGGGCGCCAGATTCTTTGGGTGTCACCCAGTGGGTGAAGATGAGTAAAACGACGAGCCCGTCCTCGCCCAGTCAATGAGCAAACATCCTGGGGGCCTCCTGGCCCCGCCCTAGGCTGGGTGCTGGGGGCCTTGCCGTGAGGAAGTCAGAGTGGTCCTTGTCCTCGGGGCATGCACAGTGTAGAGCAGGAGGCAGACGCTGAGTGAATAAGTACAAGGCTGGTGAGCGTTACACAGGCAGGTCCAGGGGGCATGAGGGTGTGTAACTGGGGCGCCAGGGGAGGCTTCTTGGAGTGACATTTAAGAGGAGACTCTGGAGGATGAGTAGGAGTTTGTCAAGTGACAGGAGGAAGAGTATTTCTGTGGAAGAACAGTCTGTGCAAAGGCCTGGGGCACAGTTTTGTGGATTTGGGACCACAGGTCCCTGGGTAGGGCTCACCCTAAGTCTCAGCCCAGATGCCAGGATGTTCTCGATGTTACAGCTGCCATTTATTCAGCACCTACAGACTCTGTTATTTCACCCGGGTGCATAGTCCATGAGGTTGTTTGCTGATGGAAGCCCAGTGAGACGTGGGGTTGCCTCACTCTCCTGGCCTGGCCTCTCCCTGCACAGGTTCCGGGCGGACTCTCCGGGAGACGGTCCTGGAAAGTTCGCCCATCCTTGCGCTCCTCAACGAGAGCTTCATTAGCACCTGGTCCCTGGTGAAGGAGCTGGAGGACCTGCGAGTGAGTAGAGGGTGGATGGAAACAGCCTCTTGGGAGCCCCTAGGACCATGCTGGGGGCCAAGGCCTCAGGGTGTGCCCCACTGTCCCCACAGAACAACCGGGAGAACCCCTCCCACAAGAAGCTGGCAGACCTGCACCTGGAGAAGTACAGCTTCCCCGTGGAGATGATGATCTGCCTGCCCAATGGCACCGTGGTAGGTCACCCCACCTCCACCAGCCCAGGCCTGGCACTGTGGGGAGAGGAAGCAGCCGGCCAGGGGCACAGGCTCACAGACCTCATCAGGCTTCGGGTCTGGCTCCACCACTTCCTAGCTGGGCTCTTAGCCAGCCTGAGCCTCAGTGGTCACATCTGTAAAATGGGGATCCTGATGCCCAGTCCGCCTGCCTCGTGCAGGGGTCAGGATGCTCCTATGGGAAGGGGGACCCCAACAGCACCTAGGGGGCCGGGAAGCAGTAGGCACAGTGTAGCAGCAGCGTGGAAAGGACCGTGGCCTGGAGGGAAGGCTCACCTGGACCACTGCGGTCAGCCCTGGGATGGAAGGAGGAGGGACAGGCCTTGTGACAGGTAGAGAGGACCAGGGACCCCCACCCCACCCCAGGCCCAGCCAAACATCAAGACCCTACCTCTCCCTGAGGGCCCCTCACAAGCACCCAAGCGCATCCTGTAGTTGGATTCTCACAGCAGCTCTGGGAGCTAGATGATTACAAACACCCACTTTACAATCAAGGAATCCAAGCCTCAGAAGGTCCAGAGATTTGGAGACAGATGCACAAGTAAGAAGTGTAGCTGGGCCCTGGCCGGGTGGCTTAGCTGGTTGGAGCACCGTCCCGTACACCCAAAGGCTGCAGGTTCACTTCCAGGCCAGGGCACATACCTGGGTTTTGGGTCCAGTCCCTGCTCGGAGTGCGTATGGGCAGGTATAGGAAGCAACTGATCAGTGTTTCTCTCTCACATCGATGTTTCTCTCTCCCTCCCTCTCTCTAAGAAAAAGAAAAAGGAAAAAAAAAACATATCCTCGGGTGAGAATTAAAAAATAAAAAAGGAAAGCAGTGTAGCTGGCTTTGAAATGAGGTCTGCCTGGGCCTCAGCATCTCCTGCTCTTCCTGACAGAGGGGAGCAGAGTTCAGGGGTCACGGGAGCAGAGAAGGGGTGGGGCGAGGGACAGGTGAATTGAAGGGCATTAGGTTTTCTGCTAGTGGACGAGGTGTGTGAGCTCTGTGGTCGGAGGGCCCCGTGTGAGCAGAGGCAGGAGAGGGAGGCGGCCAGCCCCGGGGTCGGTTCCGACGGTTCTGCCTGGTTGCCGTCCGCCTCAGCGAGGGCAGTTGAGGCCTGAGAGTGGCCACGTCTCCCACGAGGGGCCGAGCAGACGGAGCAGGGGGGCTCTGAGCCTGGGTGGCCCCGCACCTCACCCAGCCTTTCTCCAAGGTCCACCACATCAACGCCAACTACTTCTTGGACATCACCTCCATGAAGCCTGAGGACGTGGAGAACCACGCCTTCAGCTTCGCGTCCACCTTTGAAGACCCGTCCACGGCCACCTACCTGCAGTTCCTGAAGGAGGGCCTCCGGCGCGGCCTGCCCCTCCTCCAGCCCTAGTGCGCCGCCCCCTGGGCCCTGAGAAGGGGCTGGGCAGGAGCTGGGAAGAAAGGCCTCCAGCAAGGAGCCCTGGCGTGGGGTGGGGTGCCAGAGAAGTGCTCCTGTTTTTGTCCGGAGCCTTCTTCCTGGCCACAGCCCTGGCTGCCCTCCTGTGCCCGCTCCCCAGGGGGTCAGGCTCGCGAGAGACAGCCATCTGGAGGCTCTGGGCAGAACCCTCCTTCAGAAGCAGAAACCATACAGCACCCCAGGCCTTGGCTCCCCAGACCAGTGTAGTCTATTCGACTTGATGAGAGGCCCCCAAACCTGTTTGGGGACTTGCTGGAGGCCAGCTGCCTGGGAAGATCTCCTGCCCTTAGGAAGGGGGTCCCTGAGGCCCAGACCCAAGGCACCACCCCACCCACCTCGGCACAGGGTGGCAGGAGCACTGCTGGAACCAGAGCCCTGGTGGTGCTTCCTGCCCCCGAGACCTCAGTTCCACGGAGTGTAGCCCAGCCAAGGAGCAGCCGGCTGTCCGGCTGTCAGGGCAGCCCAGACCAGCTTGTCCACCCCTGGACGGGTGTTGACACTCCTTGGCCAAGCTTGGGGCCTCAGTTCGCATCCCAAGCCACTGACCACGGCCAGTCTCTTTTTTATACATGCAGGAAAGTGTTTTTACGTGAACTTTCTCACCATTTGTAGGTATTTTTTATAGCCCCGTGCTAAGGAGAAGGAAGGGGCAAAGGCTTCCTCCAGCAGCTGTGCATGATGGCTGGGTCTGAAATCCTAGATGGGCCCAGCTTGATGTCCCTGCAGTTGCCCCCATGGGAAGAAACAGTCCTCTCTCCCTTCTCTTCTAGTTTTTTAAAAACAGTCAGAGGGTCTGACTGCCCCTGGTGGGGCACCAAGACAGCATCTACCACATCCAGGAAAGACAGCTAGAGTGGATTTGCACCCTTGCTCTCCACTCAGCCCATGAGGGCCCCGGCCTTTCACTAAGGCCTTGCAGCCAAGCCTGCTCCCCACCCTTAAACCTGGAAGAGGAAGGCAGGCAGGCGCTTCCTCAGACACAGTCCCAGGCCTTCTCTAGCTGAGGCACTTTGTTAAGATTACATGTCTTTTCTCATTTAATCCTCACAACAAGCCTGTGAGGTGGATATTAATTGTTCCCGTTTTGCAGATGAAGAAACCGAGTCTCAGGAAAACAAACTGACTTGCCCAGCGTCACTCAGAGGTAGAGTTGAGATTCAGCCTGAGTCCTGTTTGCGGGGTGTTTTGCACCCTTACCACGCCCCTGCCTGTTTTCTCCGAGGTGAAAAAAAAGCCTTTCAAACCAAAATGTCTCGTTCCCTTCTGATCTCTAGACCAAATGAGGCATGAGTTAGCGAGCTCAGCCAAGTGCATGTCCTCTGGGAGGCAAGACCAAATGAGGCATGAGTTAGCGAGCTCAGCCAAGTTCATGACCTCTTCCATGCCCTTCACAGGGAGGGCCGACCCGAAACCTTTCCCAGTGCTTCCAAGCACAGGAAGCAGTAAGGGACTGATTGTTTGGGCTTTCGGCACCCTCATCAGATGCTTCTGCCTGACCCCCATGTGCCTCAAAGCTCATGGCGGGGGAGGGCCCCCAGCTGCCCTCTTGTCACACCTCTGCCACTTTCCTCCCTGTCCCCAACACGTCCTGTAATAAAATTGGAGATACGAGGGTGGTTTGAAGTGCCTTTCCTTTGAGTGGGATGTTAACAGTTCAGTTTTGTCCTTGGTATGACTCTTGTGGGATTGGCTGGCCAGAGGGGTAGGGAACGCTGCTGGAATGCCTTTGGGTCTATCTTACCTGTCACCATGGGCTTGAGTGACTTTCTGAAAATAATATTGTGATGGACCTCCAGTGGAACTTACTATATTTAGAATCTGATGCTGTGTTTATCAAGTTGAACCCCTTGTCTTAAAAACACAGCTCAAGACAGGCACTAGGTAATTTTTTATTTTTTGAGGGAGTGCACTTCAGAAAAAAAACTATAAAAAGAGTGAAACAGAAAGGGGAAAGGAAAAACGCTGGGCAGGGATAGAGTCGAAGCCTGGCCTTGGCCTGCTCACAGGGAAAGGCTCTGGAGCATAAACCACACCACAGAGTTGAACCAGCTTTTTGTAACCTGTATCCGTATCCGTATCCGTCGGTTATTGGCTGGGAGGGTGGGGGTGGAGTAACTTCCCAGGATGGGGCCTCCATTCTCCCTCCTGCAAGGGCAATTTTCCAGAACAGGGGGCAGCTGAGTAGCTGACACAGCAGCTGGGGAATGGATTCACTGGCAGAGTAGAGCGGACCTGAGCGGGGCACCCAGGCAGCATCTGCCACATCCAGGAAAGACAGCGAGGGTGGATTTGCAAGATCTGCCATGGCCCTGGAGAGTGAAATCCGTGATTAAGCAACAGTTTGCCATCCTGGAAAAAGGGCTGGACCTAGAAGTCAACATCATTTGAAATATGGTAGGGCTCAGGGACAACCTCTGAGGTCTCTGGCCAAGGCCACCTCACATAATTTGCAGGATCCAGTGCAAAATGAAAATGCTTTTAAAAAACAAACACAAAATAATAAATTTTAAGAGGGCAACAGCAGAACATTAAAGCAAGTATGGACTCCTTACCGGAGGCCGTGTGTGACTGGCCTGTGCCTGGCAGCTGGGACTTGAGGGATTTGAGACCCAAAAACTGCAACCTGGGTGTCAGGCACAGCCACGTGTTGAGGTCAGAGGAGGGCATGTGACCCAGGCCTGGATGCCATGGAGATCAGAATCCGGGTGAGTGGGCATGGAAGGAATGTGGGAATGTGGGTGGTTCTCTTTCCCAATGCCTCTGGGATCTACCCTGCCCATCTGATCAACAAAGTCACTGAAAATAGCTTGAGAGAGTGTGTGTGTGTGTGTGTAAAATACATAAAGGCTAAAACAGGAGAAAGCTACAAAGCGCTGGAGAGCAGGAGTCGGAGAAGCCCATTCTTGCAGAGAGAAGGCTGTAGGAGTCTTGGGGGAAGTATGAGCTGTGAGGGGGACCAGGGCGATATGCAAGGCAAACTGCCGCCGAAGGGCCTGGAACGCCGGGGCTCTCAATTTGCTGCCGGGGTGGGGACAGTAGACACCACCGAACTGGGGGGCCCAGCAGCGACAGACCTCGGATTCCCGAGGCCGGACCGCTGCTAAGAGCCGACAGGAGACGGAGACCTGAAGGCTTTGCGACCAATCAGGCCTCTGACACCTCGGGCTCCGGAAGGGGGCGTGGTCTCGGGGGGCGTGTCCTTCCCTAGGGTCTGCACAT
>NW_005367431.1:3956499-3973022 GCF_000412655.1 Myotis brandtii | reverse complement strand
ACGACCCCGGCCTCGAGAGGGGCTGCGGGGGCGCAGAGGCGGTAAGAACCAGCCCGCGGTGCCGGTGGACGGGGGCAGGATTCCTGTAGCCGGCGACCCGGTGACGGTGGGGGGAGGGTGTGAAGGCCACGTCGGTGCTCTCGTTCATTCATTTCTTCATCGGACTAACGCTTACGTGTGCGCGGTGCCTGGGGACGGCCTGCCCGCGGGACAAGTGGCCCGTCACAGTTCATTACGGAGGAAACAGGGTGCGGGGCGGGGGGGCAGTAAAGGGGGAGTGATGCTGGAGCTGAGCTCGGAAGAATCATGGAGAAGAGCTTTGGGAAGGGAATGGCGTGGACACGGCTCAGGTGGCGTCAGGGCCGAAAGGAGGCAGGGTGGCCGGAGGGGGAGCACCAGGCGGGCCGGATGGGAGGCCTCGGAGCTGTGGTGTTGGTCTGCTGGGCTGGGAGGCCTGCAGGAGTCGAAGTCTGTAGGGTTTTAGGTGAAGGACCAGTATGACTAGCACTGTGTTCCAGGAGCGTCTCTGGCTGTTGTGCAGACTTAGGCCCCCTGAGTCTCTGGAGGGTAGGTTCGGAGAGGAGCAGGGAAGCAGGCGTGTGCCCTGTCAGCACTGATGGGCACAGCCTGGCACACGGCGGGACTTTGACAAAAGGCTCAGCTGCGCCTGGAAGGTGAGCCCCTGCAGGGCCGCAGGGCTGGGACCAGACCTGAGGTGCTGCTACTGGCAGAGGGGCCTTAGACAAGCTCCTTCGTCTCTGGCGTCCTTTCCCTGCGTGAATGATAATTCCTTCTTTCCAGCTTTCTTTCTCCAAAAAGTGACGGATAACTCCTTTCTGGGAGAAAGAGAGACTCCACGAGGGAGGTTTCCAGAAGAGCTGGTTAGGGTCCAGTCCCTCCCGTTCAGAGCCTCCCCCTGGCCCCCAGTTACTCTCACCTGGCCGTTCCTGGCCCTCATGAGTGACCCGTGCATCTTTACCCCGATCATACTGCGCTCCTCTCGGGTACCTCACCTTCCTGTCCTGGGCCTGTGCTACTGTTGCTGTTTTCTTACCTTCTTCCCCCTCCAAGCTCACAGGGGACCTTGAGGTCAGGACTAAGTTCACTGGCCACCTGCCTCTGTGCCTTTCTCACGCAGCGACTGATCATCAGCCATGGCCAGAACTGTATTCACGTGCTGTCTCTCTCCTAGATTGTGAGTTCCTTGAGAGAGTGGCTTACTCCTCCATAGCCCCTCCAGTGTCCAACACAAGGTGGACATTGTTAGTGTTTGATGAACCAGGGAATGAGAGCTCACTGATTGCCTCTGCTCACCACACAAGGGCAGCTGTGAAGAATCCAGGCAGGAGTGACCCTACCCTACCCATCTGTCACATCTTAACGGTTCATTTAAGCCCTTTAAGATTCCCTCGTTCACTGATGCACCCTTAAGTAGCCTAGAGTGGCACCTGTTCTTGTCCCCTTTTTACAGGTGGAAAAACCAACATTTGGAAAGGTTAAATGACTTGCCTATGACGGCGGAGCCAGGATAAAGAATTTGGCTCTTTTCCCTGTAGCCTAGTAGACTGATAGGCTAGAGCCGTGGTCCACAAACCGCGGCTCAAGAGCCACATGCGGCTCTTTGGCCCCTTGAGTGTGGCTCTTCCTCAAAATACCACGTTCGTGTGGCTCTTCCACAAAAATCCACGTGCGGGCCCACACGTACAGTGCGATTGAAACTTCGTGGCCCATGCGCAGAAGTCGGTATTTTGTGGAAGAGACGGTATTTTGTGGAAGAGCCACACTCAAGGGGCCAACGAGCCGCATGTGGCTCGAGAGCCGCGGTTTGCCGACCACGGGGCTAGAGCATGCTGTTCATTCTGTTGTCTATTTTACCTCTCTCCCTGCGGGGCCCCACAGTGCTAGGGTGGTGACACATGCTGGGCTTTTGCATCTCATCTTCAACAAGGAGTGTGGGGCTTGGGTGGTACCTACAGTTTGCCTTTCCCGTGAGCTTTTTAACTACCAAAGGGTTCTATTTCATCTTTAGAAGTTTTGCCTCAGGAAACCAAGGGCCCAGGAGGGCTTCCAGGGTTGTTCAAGCTCATGCAACAAGTCTGAAACAGACCCTTGAAGGGTCTGGATTTGGAAGAGCCATTAGTGGGCGAGGGCAGTCTCTTGAGCTGGTTTTCTCCCCCATGAAATGGAAGAGAAGCCTTGGTGTTAGTAATTGCTCTGCAGGTTCTGTGGGGCTTGTGTGGGGGCCATCAAGTCCCCACTGAGGGTTGTTTCACAGGAAGGGAACTCTGGTGTTCCGCAAGATGGCCTGATATGAAGGAATCACGCCTCCCCAAGCTGCCTTGTCCTTCAAGTGCAGGAGCCGGTTGAAATGTCGGGAATGGAAGCCAATGCGGTAAGGGGCATCCTGGGGCTGTGGTGTGTGGGGAAGGCGGAGCACAGGGCCTGTTGGGAGGTGGAGACTCCCCAGGTGATTCCTTTCCCCTGGAGGCCTGGAGCTGGAAGGAGGCCACCCTCCCACCCACTCCCCCAGTTGGCAGAACCAACTGTGACCTGGGGGCAGTTAAAGGGTCCATGTATCTCTTTGCCTTTCTGTACAGAGGAAAGGAGGGAAGCCTGGATGATCCTACACCCAGCTAATTCCTCAGGCCTTTACTGGACCCTCCCAACAGGGACTGTGCCTTGGCAGCAGCAGGTATCCCTTAGGTGGCTTGCCAAGGTGAAGGCTAACGACGGGGAATCCTGCCCTCACTTACAATTGAGACTTGACTTCTGCCCACAGGGTGCCCTCTCCCTGGGATTGAGGAGTCCAGGCTTCCTGGTAAAGGGGAGTGGGGGAGAGGACGGGGACGATGCTTGAACTCATCTCTGAGGTTGTGACTGTCCCTCTCTGCTCTAGACCATCCCGATCTGGCAAAATAAACCGCATGGGGCTGCTCGCAGTGTCGTGAGAAGAATTGGGACCAACCTGCCCCTGAAGCCATGTCCCCGGGCGTCCTTTGAGGTGAGTGCACTGGAAGGGCCAGGAGACTAGAGGCTTAGAGAGTATGGAAGGATGGTGCTGCTCTGTGCCCCAGTCTCCTGGTTTTGTTGTTGTTGTTGTTTTCATTTTGTAAGTGTTTATTAATGGATCATGGTCACTGTGCCTTCCTGATTGCACACAACCTTTTGACCACAACAGTCAGGTTCCCAATTTGCTCATAAATTCATAATCTTATATGTTTGATCACTCTGTTAAGTGGCTCAGATTTCATCAGACTCTAGCAGTCGTTTCTCAGAACAGGCCAAAGGCCCTGGCTGAACCACATCGCCACACTAGCCAGGTCTGTGCTCTGAGGTGTTTGCCTACAACCCTGGCAGATCCCCACGTGGGACACTGAGTACTGTGTTGTGACTGCGTTGAACTCTGCTTTTCTTTACTAGCCCTGAGACTTGGCCACTTAGCCATCTATTTCTAGTTTCACTGAGGCCCAGCCTCTTCTTTCTGGGCAAATCTGGCCTCTCCTTTACTAGGCTACTTCAGTCTTACCTCTGGGTCTATGGGCCTTCCTTTAGCACCCACTCTGCAGTAGAGATTCTTGGGTGGCCAGTGTTGCTGAAACCCCCTTCTGCAATGGAAAACCAAGTAGCATTTGTTAGTCCCAGCTGCCTCCCTCTAAGAACTAATGGTTAAGCACCAGCTTCAGACTACTTGCTTAAGGTGTATCTGGGGAGCTGGGCCACAAAAGAATAACTTCAACTTTCTGCCTACACAGAAGAGGCAGAAATATATGCCTGAAAAGACATATGGGATACATGGGCCCAGTGGTTACCGAAATGAAGGAGATGAATTTGTATATTAGATGTTGACCTGTGAAGTCTGTGTAGGAGCTGGATCTGGCGTCAGAAGTAGTGTCAGGGTTGGTATTAGAGTCAGGAATGGGGTTAGGAGTGTGTTACGGGATGGAGGGGGACCATCCCACGGCCAAGATTATCCAGAATTGCCTAAAGGGCACGAGCGGGATGTGGCCCTGCCTCAAGTATCAGAAACAAGGGGAGCACAGCTAGGGAGTATGGGGGACTTGGTGGAGGATGCTCCGACACTTGGTTATAATCTCCCCAGTCCTTTGGCCAAATGCTGCCTGGCAGAGCTAATCAAGGGCACAGGTTCCCACAAGGTAGGGGGAGTATGTTAACTAGTACAAGCATACCTCAGAGGTATTTTCAGGTTTGCTTCCAGATCACCACAATAAAGCAAGTTGTAATCTTTTTTACTCATGGTCTTGCCCTCAATTGTAAAAATGCAATATCTGTGAGGCTCAATAAAGCGAGGTGTGCTTGTATCAGTAATACCAGCTAACCTTTACTGAACACATGCTGTATGCTAAGGCATTGTGCCCACTACTTTATGTTCTCATTTAATTGCTAGTAGTAGAGCGCTGCTCTAATCAAGGAAAGCTTCCCTAAATGGCCCACCTTAGCAGCAGCTCCTGAGTCAGTGGAAGATCACTCCTGTGAGACCCAGGATCCCTATCTAAAAGTGAGAGCCATCAATTCCTGATCCACCTACCAAACAATTGGTAGCAGGAACAGCTGAATTTAACTTATGTATAGGTGGCTTTTTGAGAAATTATCCCTGAATTTCTGTTGTAAATTACTCTAAAATATTATTTAAGGAAATCTTTATTTTTTTAAATTTACCCATATAAAAACATTAAGTTATGGAAAATAAAGAGAAAAGAGCCCAGACGGGGTGGCTCAGTTGGTTGGAGTATCAACTAGTATACCAAAAAGGTTGCAGGTTCAATCCTGTATTGGGGCACGTACAGGAGGCAACAGATCTCTCTCTCTCTCTCTCTCTCTCTCTCTCAAATCAATAAACATATCCTAGGGTGAGGATTAAGAATAAAAAAGAGAAAGGAAAATAAATTACTTCTAATAACATAGTCATGACAATAACTATTGTTTTGGTATAGTTCTTTTTCTAGATGTATGTTTTTTTGTTTTTACACTCAACATGATTGAATACTAATTTTTTCATTTAATTTTAACAAGTGTCACTCAGACTCTGTTCCCTGGTTGTCGTTCATTTGGGTTAAGGGTTATTTTAAGGAATCCTACTATATTCCTTTTATATAATTGTGTCTTTTTATTCAAATCTAAATGCTCAAATTACCAAGTTGGCTTAAAACAATGTCGCGCCCTAGCCTGTTTGGCTCAGTGGATGTTGGCCTGTGGACTCAAGGGTCCCAGGTTCGATTCCGGTCAAGGGCACATGCCTGGGTTGCAGGCTTGGTCCCCAGTGGGGGGTGTGCAGGAGACAGCCAAGGAGATGATTCCCTCTCATCATTGATGTTGCTATCTCTCTCTTCCTCTCTAAAATCAATTTAAAAAATATTTTTTTAAAATCTTAAAAAATAAATAAAACAGTGTTGCTATAACAGTGTAAATCCCAATTAGCTACAAAGGTGTGGTCAAGAGCTAGCCAGAGGAAACTTCCTGTTGATATCAATAATCCTGATATTATTGATATCCTTGCACCTGTATTCTCACAACCAGAGGGCAAGACACTGGTAGGCAATAGCCCTTTCTGTTAAAAGGTTAACTGGCCTGTTCCACTGAAGACCCCCTTTTCTGTAAAAGACAAGATTATAAACATTTAGGCTGTGGGCTATAACAGTGTTACAACTACTCACTTTTGCAGTTCCAACTTAAAAGCCATCACAGACAACACATAAATCAGTGAGCCCTGACTGGTGTGCTCAGTTGGTTGAGCGTCATCCCAAGCACCAAGAGATCGATGGTTGGATCCCAGGTCAGGGCACATGCCCAGTTGTAGGCTCAATTCCCAGTAGGAGGCATGCAGGAGGCAGCCAATCAGTGTTTCTCATCAATGCTTCTCTCCTTTCCTCTCTAAAATCAAAAACATATTCTTAAACACACACACACACACACACACACAGAAATTGGTGAGACTGTTTTTCAAGTAAAACTTTATTAAAACAGAGCCCATCCCTCCTCTAGGCCACCTGTTTTGCTTGGATACAACAGCCTCATAACTGGTCTGTTCACCCTCCCATCCGTGTTCCACACAGCAGCAGAGTCATCTTTTAAAGCCTAAAATCGAATCCTTACTTAAAACTTCCAGTGGCTTATTACTGATCTTAGAATCAAAGTTCCTAATTTGTCCAACCTCTTACAACCTCCTCACCCCCATCCTCTGTTTTAGCCATGCAAAACTATTTGTAATCCCACAAACTCGCTCTGGCTGCTTATTCAAGCTGTTTCCAACCTGGAACCCTCTGAAAGAGAAAACAGTAGGCATGGATGGGGTCCAAGAAGCCTTTCTGACACCCCAGTGCTGAACTAGGTGCCCTCCTATGTATTTTGCCCAGATTGATTGTCTCATCATGATGTGTTTTGTGGTGAATTTTGCTTCCCTATAGACCCTGCCCAATGTCTCTGATCTGTGTCTGAGGGATGTGCCCCCAGTCCCTACTCTGGCTGATATCGCCTGGATTGCTGCAGATGAAGAGGAGACATACGCCCGGGTCAGGTAGGCGAGGCAATGGCCAGACTGCTGGGGAATGGGGAGCTCCTTCCCAGATGAGGCAGACAGCAGGGGGAGGGCTTGTGGGAGGCTGAGGGCAATAGGAATAAGATCTCTGGGCTCAGAATGGAAGCAAAACCTGGCTGTTAATCTTGTAGGGGTGGGTCAGCGGTTCTCAACCTGTGGGTCGCGACCCCTTTGGGGGTCGAACGACCCTTTCACAGGGGTCGCCTAAGACCATCGGAAAACACATATATAATTACATATTGTTTTTGTGATTAATCACTATGCTTTAATTATGTTCAATTTGTAACAATGAAAATACATCCTGCATATCAGATATTTACATTACGATTCATAACAGTAGCAAAATTACAGTTATGAAGTAGCCACGAAAATAATTTTATGGTTGGGTGTCACCACAACATGAGGAACTGTATTAAAGGGTCGGGGCATTAGGAAGGTTGAGAACCACTGGGGTGGGTGAAGGAATTTTAGAAGGGGCGAGTGGCCAGCTGACTCTGATATACCCGTCTTTCCCTGGTCCAGGAGTGATACACGCCCCCTGAGGCACACTTGGAAGCCCAGCCCTCTGATTGTCATGCAGCGCAATGCCTCAGTGCCCAACCTGCGTGGGCCCGAGGAGAGGCTCCTGGCCTTGAAGAAGCCAGCCCTGCCAGCCCTGAGCCGCACCACAGAGCTGCAGGATGAGCTGAGCCACCTGCGCAGCCAGATTGCTAAGATAGTGGCAGCGGATACAGGTGGGAGGCTCTGAGTCAGGGCCAGAATATAGCAGGCTGTTCCTTTTCCCCTGGCTCTCAGACAGGATAGTGGTAAAGAAAATGAGGGTCCCTGGTTCAGGTGGACTTGGACCCAGGACTCGGTTGCTCTGAGGCCTGGTTAGTCTATAGTACTTCTTGGATGGTTTTTGTCAGTTATTTTGAGCTTGACTAGCTTGGTCAGGAACAAGATCTTCACTTAGCCTGTGACCCCAAGCAGGTTCTCTCCCGTGGCCACAAAGCCAACACCCTCTGCCAAGTGTCTCTAAGATCGTGTCTTCCATGAGCCCTCAGCAGCTTTCCTTTTCCATATAAGAAATAAGCATCCCCTTTGAGCACCTGTCTTCTCTTCCCTTGTCCTGTCTACCAGAGACCACCTCTCCATCCCTCCACTTTTCTGTCTGCAGCTTAGGCAAAACAATGGAAAAGGATGGGAGTCTGCCTTTACTGGTGGCATGAAATACCAATAGGTGTCTCTCCCAAGCAGCTCAGGGTTTATTCATCCCCATATTCCTTTTTTTTCCCCCCCCCTCCTAGTTGAGCTCAGTCAGTTCCTAAAGCTTACCAGGTGGTAGAACATGAAAATTAGTGTTCTTTTTGAAATCGTTTGTTGTTTTTTATAGAGGAATTGCATTTATTGGCAGCTAAGAGACAAGCTAAAGTAGTTTATGAAAAACAAGAGTGTTTCTTAAAAATTGAGGAAATTCGTTAAAATTTGGGGAACTAGGAGGATGGTCACCATTCTATTGCTACAGAATGCTTCTTCTAGCCACGGACAGCATTTAAAGAGGGTAGTCAAAAGCACTAGCCCAGTTAGAGAAATAAACAAATTCCGGCCTTGGTCCTGTCGTTGTTTCAGTCCAAACAGGCTGTTACTCCAGAGCTCACTGCGGAATGGGAGCTTTTAGGAGCCAAGGTCTTTATGGGGTGAGGGGGGAGGTGCTGTGCTCTCCTGGAACATGGAGGAGCCCTGCTTCTACATCTTGAAATCCTGAGAGGGAAGCATAGTGGAGGAACCTTCCTCCGGCTTACAGAAACCACCCTGGGCTCTTTTGGGATATCAGCCCAGGAAATGAATGAATGGTAGGCAGTGCTTGTGAGCAGAAGATATTACTGCTGTACTCTAGCCCCAATGTCCATCCATGCCTATTGTTTTCTCTTTCAGCTTCGGCTTCATTAACGCCAGATTTCTTATCTCCAGGAAGTTCAAATGTCTCTTCTCCCTTACCTTGTTTTGGATCCTCATTCCACTCTACAACTTCCTTTGTCATTAGTGACATCACTGAGGAGACCGAGGTAGAGGTCCCCGAGCTTCCATCAGTCCCCCTGCTTTGTTCTGCCAGCCCTGAATGTTGCAAACCGGAACACAAAGCTACCTGCAGCTCATCTGAAGAGGATGACTGTGTCTCTCTGTCCAAGGCCAGCAGCTTTGCAGATATGATGGGGATCCTGAAGGACTTTCACCGGATGAAACAGAGTCAAGATCTGTAAGTATTTGATAATGAGCTCTGGTGATCTATTTACTATTTTAGTTACCTGTGGCCAATGATCTAATAAAGGGTACTTACATAGCAAGTCCTCAGTAGTTGCCATGTGTTAACTTCATTCACAAACCTTGCCACCTGCTTGCTAATGCCTGGGGCCCCAGTTTGAGGAGTAACACTTTACATTTGTTGGGGTGATCTAACCCAACCAAATGTTAGACTAGTGGAATTTTACAGGGTTCATCTAATACCACTTCTGTCCCAGGGACTTTACCATTACCATACTGCTAATAAGTGTCCCCATGTCCCACCCTTCAAAGTTGGGTTGCCTAATAATTACTTTAGTATCTCAAATTGGTAGACTTCTTTGGTGGAAGAATTTCATCAGGTTGGGAGTTTCTGCTTTGAAATAGTGGTGTTATGCAAACTAACCCTGCAATTTCAGAGACTTGAGAACAAGAATTTTTTGAGAAGTTTCTAAACCTGGCTGCCTATCAGAATGCTCATATTGGAGGGGTGACCACCTTGCAGTGTTCAGTGGGGTCTGAGCACCTGCATGGGACACACCAAAGGAGCTTATTTGCAGGTTTCTGGGCTTTAAAACATTTAAGTTTGACATCCAGACTTCGAAGGCCAGGATGTGCAGCTGTATTTGTTAATGTAGATTAAAAGCTCTTGTGAGAGAAGAGGGCTCTCCCCCAAGTTCCTGTTGAAAGGAAGGTTACTCACCTTGTGCAAGGACCCCTTTGTGTGTCTGGCCATTTCTGTCTGAAAACCCGACAAGGCTGTGATTCCCTCATTGTTTCCTGGTAGTGCATCCTTTAGGGAAGTCACTTTCACCTTCTTTCTCTGGCCCTAGCCAGGTTGGTCTTGGTCATACCCACAGTTCTTCGGTCTCCTGCATTCCCAAATTCAGCTGCTACTCTGGAGCTGCCCTGAGTCCTTCTCTTCTGGTCATTGACTCCCAAACTTTTTTACTTGCTTCTTGCCCCATATTAGATCCAAGCCCCTCTTCCCAATTGTGTCCTGGGATCTTTTGTCCCTTGTTCATTGGAGGAGATGGGTTAATGACAAAGAGTGGGAAAGTAGCCCCACTAACAAAGGGGCAGAAATGTGACAGACTGAAGGCAATTACTCTTGTTTTTGCTTTCAAGGTTTAATAATGAATCTTGACCCTTATATCTAGCAAAACTTCATGAGGATATATGGATATGGATATAAGTCCATTGGGATTTCAAGCAACTATTTTCCAGATATCTAGGACATACTTTTATGATGTGTCAGGTCATTTGAACCTACGCCAATTTGGAGTGGGTTTTGTTCCCACTGGTCCCTTATGTGAACATTTTACTATAAATTCTAGATCTCATTTTAAAAAGCTCACAGACCCCTTGATGGGGAGACAGAATAGTAGAAAACTTTTTGAACACCATTTCCCTGGAACTAATAAAGGTCAAAATGGACAAGAGATATGTCACTTCATCTGCTGATCTGGGGAAATGTTACTAAGAAAATATAGCACCAAAGGTGGGAGCAGAAGCTTGGCCATCACAGCCAATTCTAACTAGTTGATGGTCCTTTGTCCACATTTTATAGCCATCTCAGGAAATAGTAAAGCATTCTAGTTAAGAAATGAGATTTACAATCTGCTAGCTTGCTTTTGGACTCTGGATTCACCACTGACTGACTGAGTAGCTTTGGGGAAATTGTATAACTTTTCTGTGCTTCAGTTTCCTCATTTGTAAAAGAGATTGTAATAGCACCTAACCTCGTAAAATTGTTGAGAATTAAATGAGATCGTATTCAAAGACATGGAACACTGCCCAAGACAGAGCAAGTACTCAAATTATTAAATTATTAATAATTATGCTATTATTATGTCTCTAGGAACCGGAGTTTACTGAAGGAGGAGGACCCTGCTGTCCTTATCTCTGAGGTCCTAAGAAGGAAGTTTGCTCTGAAGGAAGAAGATTTCAGTAGAAAAGGAAACTGACAGCACTCAGCTCTGCACACTCAGTCTCCTGCTCCTGGAGTTCCTTCAGTAGCTGCCTTCCTCACCGCAAATGTTTCTGTCTCTCCATCAGAAGTTTTCTGCAACGGTCTTGCCGAAAGCTAGAGCTTGGACTGAAAGAGCTGGATTATATGTTTCCCATACTTCAAACCTTAGCAGAAGCTAAGGCCTGTTGTGAGCTGAGAGACTTGTTACAGGTAAATGTATAGATTGGAATGTTTCGGTCTAAAGGCTGAGCTAGAAGTTTCTGGTTTTTCCTTGCCCCTGTGTGAAAATAGGTCCTGAATGACTTACTTCACTGCATAAGACCCTATAACTGGTCTTACCGGACACTTTGTGCCCAGCTGTCACTTACTCTTAGCAGCTTTCTTGCAGCAGAGAGAGCTATCAGTGTTTATGTACATGTTCACAGGGCAGGAAAAATCTTATGCTGCTCCATCACAAACCAACACCAATGCCCAGCAATCACCCTCTTCCCATGTCTAACACCTAGATGTAGAGGTCGGCCCTCTGGACCAGCTGACATTTGGGCTGCTTCTGGGAGGCCTGGGCTATTTTTTTCTTAAATATATTTTGTAATACTGTACAACCAAATATACCCTCCAAGGCCCCACTGACTGAACTCCTGCTCTTCCATGGACTTTAGTTCAAGCCCAGTAGGAAACAGAAATGGGGAGGGGAAAGAGAATACCATCTTTCTTTGAGGCCCTTGACTGCTTCTTTGCATTGGGCCAAGGTTTGTATCCACACCATGCATGACTCAGATGCCCTCAGGTCCCTTTCTCTGCAGTATGTATCCCGTGTGTGTTTGGGTTGAAGTACTACCTGACATTAAAGGATTTGGCAAGATACTGCATTTGCTGTGTCCATCTCTGAGTTACAATCACCTGATATACCCAATGGGTATAGGATTCCTGTTAATTTTGTAGTATATGAACTTTCATAATAGGCTCCTGACGTACCCCTTTTCCTTTTAAAGTCCTGCCTTTTATTAAAAAAAAAAAAAAATGGAGAGATTTTGTCCTAAGCTCTTAAAGTGGTTCCATCTTATAACTTGCAAGCTTGCCCCCTAGGAGCCTCTTAGGTACTACACCTGCATCACAGAAAACTGCTACCTGATGGATAAAGTCTTGGATAGAACAAAGGTCAAATTAGACTCCTGTTCAGATCGGACCTACTGCAGTGACAGCATCTAATATTAAAAAGTTGCTTTTCGCCCTAACTGGTTTGGCTCAGTGGATAGAGCTTCAGCCTGCGGACTGAAGGGTCCCAGGTTCGATTCTGGCCAAGGTTACATGCTGAGATTTCGGCCTCACTGCCCAGTAGGGGGTGTGTAGGAGGCAGCCAATCAATGATTCTCTCTCATCATTGATGTTTCTATCTCTCTCTCCCTTCCTCTCTGAAATCAATAAAAATAATATATTTTTTTAAAAGGTTGCTTTTTCAAAAATAAAACTGGTAATGTTTTAATTACCACAAGAGCCGCTTGGTAAACAGTCATTTATTTGGACTCAGTTTTACAAAGGGAGTTCTCACCCACTTTGTAATAGAGGAGTGTTACATTCACATCTAGATTGCTATATAGCTCAGGAATTTTAAGGAAGAGATGTTTAAACAGAGACTATAACTTTAAAATGCTGTAAAGTCACCACAAGAATAAAATAACAACAAATAATACTGCTACAATTCTACCTTCTACCTATCTCTATCCCCCTGCTCCTGTTTACCACTCAAAAGTGTTAGGAATTAGTGGTCCCAATCTTAGGTTGAGTAAGTATGATTACAACCAGAGATTAAAAGTATACACATCTCTAAGAAGCAATGTCCCAGCCCTAACCGGTTTGGCTCAATGGATAGAGCATTGGCCTGCAGACTGAAAGGTCCCAGGTTCGATTTCGGTCAAGTGCATGTACCTTGGTTGTGGACACATCCCCAATAGGAGGTGTGCAGGAAGCAGCTGATTGATGCGTCTCTCTCATCGATGTTTCTAACTCTCTATCCCTCTCTCTTCCTCTCTGTAAAAAATCAATAAAATATATATTAAAAAAAAAAAGCAGCAGCAGCAGCAATGTCCCAGTTAGGCATCTGAAAGAGCAAAGAGTTGCTTGAGTAATAGGCCCTTTAGTGGAGAGATGAATACCTCCCTTGCCTCCTCAGTGCTCACTGAATTCATACAAGGAATTTACTAGCCACCTGTTCTTCAGGGAAAGGAATGATGCCAACCATACTGTCTCAACAAGTATCACCACCGGCTTTATTTACACAAAATGTTCAACAACAATAGCTTCATTCCATACCTCCCCAAGTATTTTTAAAACCAAACCCTCAAAGATATTTAGACTTGGTGTCTGATAACTTGGTTACCTTCAGAGTCCTGGGTAAAGAGCAAATCAGGCTGGTTTAACTGAGTGAGCCTATCCTGGCACTGAGCCCCAGGGCTGCTAGGAAACTGCCCTAAACCCTGACTCCAACTGTTGGTTACCTCTCGGAAAGGAACTCTGGAGTTGTGAGCAATGACCCGCTGGCCCTGAGAATCCTCAGTGAAAAGCTGACTCCAGGAGTCCCTGTCATCCTTCTCACTGTCCCAGGAGACCACAGGAACAGGACAAGACCTTTGTTTCACTGCCTCTGTGTTTTCTCCACTCCAGGACTCCCTGTAAGTTTGAAAGAGGACAGGAGCCTGCCTGTTTTCTTGGGCAGACACCTTTTCCAATTTAGGCTTGTCCCAGGGCTGTAGGCCCTTGCCCCCAGGTGGTTTACTGCATCTCTCCATACCCTGACGGTTCTTTTTCTTAGATTCCATGAAGCCATTCCCTTTTCCAGGAAGAATCCTTCTCTCCCTCCTTCTGGTCGAGCAAGCAAGAACTTTCCACGTCCTGGGTGAAGGAACAAGCCAGTGAGTCTTGATTCTCTCCAGCACAGACTAAGTTAGTCTCAGGCTGGAACAAAGACAGCACAGTCAAGAATGGGGTTCCCAGTCTGTGGTGGCCAGAAGCCTGGAGGGACTGAGGAGAAAGTCCAGCTTCCTGGATGTCTGTAGGGGTTGAAGAGGCTAAAGGGGGTGCCACGCAATCATCACCCAAGCCCTGGGTCAGATGGTCTAGCTGGGTTGCATCTTTCTTAGACTCTCTGTTGGTCTGACTTTCTATATATGATGAAACACTCCTCTGATCACCATTTTTCTTTCCTAGTGAAACAGACATGAACACATATTATTCTGCAGGAAAACTCTGCCCTGAGCAGGATTTAGCTGGGCTATTATAACACCTTGTGCAGGGGTCTTAGACTCTTCACATCCCTTGTGGCTGAGCTTCCAGCTTTCAATCTCTCCCTTTCTCTCTGTAAAAAATCAATAAAAATATAAAAATAAATAAAAAATAAAACACAAAGCTTATATATCCCCCTACTCAAATATATAGATGCTCCCCATGAGCTCCATAATAAAGTCAAACATGACATAATCAGACCACTTTTCCAGCTGAGTTTTCATATGTGAAGTTTATCACACTGCAGAAATTGTTTTGTGAAAGATTTGTCTATTTTGCCTAAAAATTCTATATAAACAATATACCAGAATTTTACAATTTGAAATGGGAAGTGTTTTGGGGGAAAGAAAAAAAAGGGGGGAAAAAAGCCTGTCCTTGTTAAAGCAAAAGAGCTTAAGTTTTTGTTTGGGGTACGGAGAGTGCATTTTGAAGATTTATGCAAAGCAATCCTGGGTACCGCACCAAGAGTTAGAGCTCTCCTTTCACCTGGCAGGAACCTTGCTCGGTAAGTCCCAGCCTGCTCTGAGTCAGCTGGTCCCCTGAAGTGGGACATGCAGGCAAAGAACCGTCAAAGGATGTTGAGACACAAGCCAACTTTATGCAAACCTTTCTAAGAAAAAAACATTGTTGAACCTTGGCTAATTTGAGACGCTTCATACAAAAATATCAATTATCAATTAATCATGCAGACTACTTGTGGCCAATCCAAGACATACCCCTAACTAAAGGTCAGCTCCCCTATATACCCTCAACTCCCAAGTATACCCGTCCTCACTGCTCTGACAGAGAATACAAATACTTAATATTAGACTGAGCAAAACAGAACCAGAAAATATGTTTTTAAAAGCATGTATATATTGCTTTTCAGAAGGCGATTTTGTTTTATAACCTCTTCTAATAGGTGAGCTATGCACTGGTATCACTTATAAATGTTCCAGCATGAAAAAATGAATGCACTCCTTTTTGCTCCCTGGGTGCTCCCAGGCAGGTCACCGTACCCGACTGCAAGGTGAAGAAAGAAGCAATGCTGGTCTGCCGAACGCCTGCAGGTGGAGTTCTTTGAGTAGCCTTTCTCTCTCTAGGCAAGAGTGGTAGCATTTTGGTGCTTGACTTGATTAAATGTGTCTGAAAATTAGGAGAAAAAGAATAGAAATTATTAATATCAAAACAGTTGCCAGTCAGGAGAAATTCAGTAAACGCCAGTGACCCCCCCCCCACTGGACCCTTTGGACTCCCCTCAGATCCTATTTCCCAGGTAGTTTTTGCTGTATATCATCTTCCATCATTTCCTGCAATACTGATGGTGTGTTTTTCTCAGGAATCACGTATTCCAACTATAGCCCAATCTTTCTGCTTCCTCATGGAAATCAGGCTGACTAAACAAACAGGGTTTGTTGAAGGGATTCTGAGGATGAATTTACAGTTACAAACAATGATTCTCCATCAGCAGCAATTGATGCATTTCAAGTTTTCAAATAGTCACACAGTGGTTAAGAGCGTGGCTCCTGAGTCACACAGCTTGGGTTCAAATCAATTCCAATTCTGCCTCTGCCACTTAGCTATATGACCCTCTGCAAGTTGCTTAATCTCTGTGTCTCATTTTCACGTGAGAAATGGGGTCAAATAACATTACCTATCCCATTGGACAGTGATGAGGATTTGGTGAGTTAATTCACGTAAGTCTTACACAGTTCCTGGCACTCAGTAGGAGGAAAGGCAATGAAACAGCATCAGTCTTACCATACTTTCATTTCAGGCCCCTTTATACTTTACAAAAAAGTATGAATTGGAAGATGGACCAAAGAGGTTTTGGAAGTGTCAGCTTTTATAACCTCATCCTTATTTAGTGTGGTTTTTTATTTCTATTTGCTTGCTATGGAATGCCTGAGAACTAGTGAGAATAGGGTTATATTCAATTTAATTTGGCTGTAAAAGTCAAAGAAGAAATGGGATTTACCAATATTCATGCAGCAAGTTAGAAGTAGGCGTGAAACCTGAACCCAAATTATTAATTCTAGCCCAAAGCTGACTTCATTTTATTTTTATATTTGGAAATTAAAAACTTAAGTGGTTGAAACGAAAAAAGAAATCCTGAATTTAAAATTCATACTTTGACTTATAATAGTGTATAGAACTCTCCCTTTTACCATACAAAACTAGAAATCTGGATAAGTTACATGAAACAACTGGCTTTAGACAATGGGTAACATTCAGTGCAGGATTGTGATCCCTGAAAAGGATTTTTAAGAAGGAAAACAAATAAGGTGAGCCCTGTGACCACCCTAGTTTTCTGTTTGAAAGAACTTGCCAGACTACAGTGTATAGAGTGGCCAGAGTACCACATCTTGCCCTAACCCAGTGGTCGGCAAACTGCGGCTTGCGAGCCACAGGCGGCTCTTTGGCTCCTTGAGAGTGGCTCTTCCACAAAATTCCGACTTCTGCACATGGGCCATGAAG
>NW_005367431.1:3953784-3956224 GCF_000412655.1 Myotis brandtii | reverse complement strand
TCCTTCCTCTCTGTAAAAAAATCAATAAAATATATATTTTTTAAAAATTAAAAAAAAGGGTACCACATCTTGCTTGATGAATGGAGTAAATTGAGATTAGAATTTGGGGAAGCTGAGGTGGCTGGGATTTGCAGCACAGAGAAATACATCCAGAAATCTATATAGAGATCCCTTGAGTCTATTACTGAATACTAACCTACATATATGTTAGGTGACAACCCATGGGGCCAGACAAAGAAATGCCAGGATTGCAAACTGATTAATTCCCAGAGCTCACACAGGTCTGGGATAGTTTATAGCCACAGTAGAGAGACCTCCTTAAATTTGGTGTAGTTCTCAGAAGGATCACCCCTAGACTTAGAGCTAAACTAGCCCTAGAGGAAAAGCTATTCCAAAACAGCCTTAACAAAGCTTAAAAACAAACATTTACAGTAGCAAGCTGATTAGCAAGTAACTATTTACCTAAACAAGTTTCAATATTCTTTAAAGACAACAAAATCTAGACACCTAAAAATGTAGCACTGAAGTTGCTAGTATACAATAAAAAATTACTAGATATGTGAAGATGCAGGAAAATATTTTATTTTTATATTTGGAAATTATAAAAATTTGGGGTGAGGGGAATCAGTTAATAGAAACAGACCCAGGGATGACAGAATTAGCAGACAAACCTTAAAAAATATATACACACACACACACACACACACACACACACACACAACACACCCCTCCTAATACGCAAATAGACCGAACCAGGTGGAACCGGTCACTATGATGTGCACTGACCACCAGGGGGTGCGCGCGCGGACCATAGCAGGCATCAGCAGTGGCGGGATGGTGGAGCGGGTAAGTGGGGGCGCCAGACCAAGGCAGGAGGGGCCAGGCAGGGGGCGGAGGATGGGCTGAGACCCACCCCTGTGCTCACCGCAGCCTCAAGGCCCACAGGGATGGGCTGAGACCCACCCCTGTGCTCACCGCAGCCTCGAGGCTCACAGGCCCTTTCAAGGTGCACGAATTCATGCACTGGGCCCCTAGTTTAATATAAATATGCTCAAAGGTTAGAGACTACTGAAGAACATAGCAGTGAACCTGAAGACAATATAAACTATTCAAAATGAAGAGAGAAAAAAAACTGAAAAGAATAAAAGTTTTAATGATCTATGGGATATCAAGCATACATATAATTAGAATTCCAAAAACAAGGCAGATGAGAACAAAATATACTTGAAGAAATTATGGGTAAAATTGTTTTTTAATTTGATGAAAACTACAAACAACTGTAATTGACTGTCTTTGTCAAAGATGGCCAATACAAGATCTCCTATTTCACATGCTCTTATAATGTGAACTTGCCACTCCTCCCATCAAGTGGTGAGATCTCACCTTGAACTTGGTTCTGAAGAACTCTGTCACTACCTGACAAAGCATGATAGAAGTAACAGTACGTGATTTCCCAAACGAGGTCACAAAAATGCCTTGCTTTCTTAAGATGCTCACTATTGGAACCTGGCTACCATGCTATGAGAAGTCCAAGCAGGCACATGAGTCTCTAGATTTTTATGAAACATACATCCTAGATATATGAAATAATGTGTTAGTATGTGAACAAGTATTTGAGCACCTATGTGATAACTACTGGGAATATAGTGATGAACAAAACAGACTGTTTCTGCCCTGGTAAAGCTTATAGTTTAAGGGGGGTTGTGGGGACAAACTAATAATAGCTATTAAAATTACTACAAGTAGCCCAGCTGGCGTGGCTCAGTGGTTGAGTATTGACCTATGAATCAGGAGGTCACAGTTTGATCCCCAGTGTGGGGCATGCAGGAGGCAGCTAATCAATGATTCTCTCTCATCATTGATGTTTCTATCTCTCTTTCCCTCTCCCTTCCTTTCTGGAATCAATAAAAATAAATATTTTTTAAATTTACTACAAGTATGCTAAGTCCCATTAAAAAAAAAAAAACTACTGTTTATCAGATGACAAACAGTAAGACCTCAATTAGCAAAACATGTAGGAATAAAGCTTTTCACCAACATGATCATACTTAGCAGGAGTAAATGGGACGTTTATTCCTTAGGTCAGAGTGATGTCCTGAGTGATGTTGCCCCAATTGTAGATTTCTTAGAAGGATCCACATTTATTTCAATGGAATGTTAAGACTGAGTAAGAACAGGTCATCTGGAACTGAGAGGGGCCCAGGCTCAAAGTCCCTCAGTAGATTATCCCCCACCTCAAAACAAAGGCAGCCCAGTGTATACAGAATGCCTGTCTAATAGGCACAGGGTTCCTATAGGATCAAACCCCCTTGGTGAGCCATAACCTAGGTGTTAACAATTCTTACCCTATAAGAATGCCCTAAACCAGGGGTCCTCAAACTACGGCCCGCGGGCCACATGCAAATACAAATATTGTATTTGTTCCCGTTTTGTTTTTTTA
>NW_005367431.1:3950676-3951656 GCF_000412655.1 Myotis brandtii | reverse complement strand
ATGTTTCTCTCTCACCAATGTTTCTAACTCTCTATCCCTCTCCCTTCCTCTCTGTAAAAAATCAATAAAATATATTTAAAAAAAAAAAAGAAAGTGAAAAGACAACATATAGAATGGAAGAAATATTTGCAAATCATATTATCTGATAAGGGATTAATATCCAATATATGTAAAGAACTCCTACCCTAGCCAGCTTGGCTCAGTGGCTGAGTGTCGACCTATGAACCAGGAGGTCACAGTTCTATTCCGTCAGGGCACATGCCTGGGGTTCGTTCCCCAGTAGGGGGCGTGCAGGTGGCAGCCAATCAATGATTCTCTCTTATCACTGATGTTTCTATCTCTCCCTCTCCTTTCCTCTGAAATCAATAAAAATACATTAAAAAAAAACAAAACTCAAACAAACCTGTGTTTATTTCATAGCTACTTTAAAAGCGGCAGATTTCTACATTGTGTAAAAGGGAACCTTTAGTATTTTGCTATGGGCTGGAAGTCTTAAAGTCAGAGAAATAGGAACTAGTTGGGGAACCAAAGTTTTAAACAGGACTCTTTGGGAATAAACTAACGAGGCAGGAAATGGTATCAGTGACTGTGGTCATAAGGTTCAGGCCTCCAGAAATCAGAGGATGGTAAGGGCCTAGAGATCTTGGAGAGAGGATTCCCACCATACACTAGATCAGCAGAACAAATGTTTTCATCATTAACACCATGAAAGAAAATGGAGCCCTGGCAGGTGTTGTTCAATGGTTAAAGCATCAATCAGTCTGTGGACCTAAGAGTTTCCAGTTCAATTCCTGGTTGCAGATTCTATCTCCAGCCTTGGTCGGGGTGCGGATGAGAAGCAACCAATCGATGTGTCTCTCTCATATCAATGTTTCTCTCTCTCTCCCCCTCCCTCCTTCAGGTGAGGATTAATAGAGGGGGAGGGGAAGGGAGGGAAGGAGGAAGGAAGGAGGGAGGGAAGGAGGGAGGGAGGGAGGGAA
>NW_005367431.1:3946409-3950560 GCF_000412655.1 Myotis brandtii | reverse complement strand
GAAGGAAGGAAGGAAGGAAGGAAGGAAGGAAGGGGTGTAATTTGGGGTGACAGAGTTGCAGACATAGAGACAAATTACTGGACTCCTCTGTGGGTTACTCCCTTTCTCTCTCCTGAACTTCCTAATTCTCTTCCATTTCTCTCCTCTTTCTAAATTAAACAAGTATACAGGTTTTCCACTCAGCACATGTGTCATTCCAGAATGTATTCTAATAATAAAAGGCTTATTCCTAATTCAGGAGTAATAAATACCCATTGCACATTCTGATCATTTTTTATAAATATGTGTATTTTCCCACCAACCATAAATTAGTCTTTTCTTCTATATTTGGGGAAAAAACAGTCACCATTCTATCTGTGCTATAATATGATACAACTTATACTTTTTTGCTTGTTAATTCACAAACTAGAGAAGAACAAAAAGGTTACCAAGGAAGCAAGATAACTTTAAACTACTAATTTAACAAGCTTAGTTAACACAAGGTGCTCTCTCAGGAATTCCTGCATTGTAGAAAATATGTTTCAGGTTTCTGAAGTGATCCAAACTTTAACTATTGTATAGAAGGGAGAGACTTTTGTATTTACTAAACAAAATCATAGGTTTCATATTCTTAATTTTAAAAACAGATACATTCCACTACAGACCTAGTGATTCCACTTCTAGAAATTCATCCTACAGATACATTCATATATTAGTATATGCAAAATGATGTGTGTATAAATTTTTCATTACAGAAGTGTTTTTAATAACAAAAGATTGGAGATAACTTTTCGTCAGTAAAGGACTGGTACACACACACACACACACACACACACACACACACACACACAATGCTATGGACTGAAATGTATCTTCCCAAAAGTCCTATGTTAAAGCCCCAACCCCCATAAGTCAGGATCTGTACATGTATGCCCTCTCACACCTTTTAGATCTAATTCACTCTTGTCTGCCTCATTCTGTTCAGCCATACTGGCCTTCTTGCCAAATATACACAAATCTCAGAGATATTGCAATTTGGTTTGACAAGAATATTCTGAAAAGTCCTAAATTAAATTGCAGCAGGCCAGAGAATGGAAGGAAGAGACAAGAAGGGGTTAATCAGTTAAAACTGCAGGCAAAAACCAACAAGACTGCTTACATTCCTGAGTGTGAGTTGGAACTTTTTTTTAATCCACACCAGAGAGAGAAGAGGAAAGGGAGGCAAGGGAGAAGGGAGGGAAAGGGGGAAAGAGAGGGAGAGAGAGCCCAAGAGACCCAGATGTGCCTGACCAGGTGGGAATCAAACCAACAAACCTTCTGTGCTTGGGAGGACGCTCACAGCCACCCATGTGTGTGTTGGAACTTTGAATTAACTTCCAGGTGGCTATTTCTGTCATTATCCAAGAGAACAGCCAGGTGCAATTGAACCCTAGAGCCATCTCATCATGCATATGCATGAACTTTCTGGACTGTTGCCCATCCATCCAAAGGAGCAAACACTTCCTCCTTACAGATTGTGCTTATCCCAGAACTAGCTCCCCTTCCTCTTCTCCCTCTCCCTTTATCTGTATAGCCAATGTAAATTCTTTCCAAACAACTTACATCTCTGTATGCGCCCCAACCAGGGTGGAACCCACAACCTAGGTTGTGCCCTGACAGGGAATCAAACCCAAAACCTTTTGGTGTATGGGATGACACTCCAACCAACTAAGTCACCTGGCAGGACAACCCTTTTTTTTTAAAAGATGTTCAGCTGTGGAAGTTGAATTTTTTTTTAACAGCTTCTAGACCACCTCAATAAAATGAGAATCAGAACTGTAATCTTTTTGCTAGCAGAGGATTTTGCCTTCAATTTGTAAAAATTGCAACATCTGAGAAGAACAATTTGTATCTCTTTCTCTCCCCCATCTCTCCCCCACTTTCCCCCTCTCGCCCCGCAACATGCACCAAGGAAAGGCCATGTGAGCGCACAGTGAAAATGTGAGAATGTGGCCATCTGAAAGACAGGAAGAAAGTCCTCACCAGAACATGACCTGAACAGACTAAAACAATAATGTCTCATGGATACATTGCTCAATGGATACTGTTCCATGTAATGGAATGCTATATAGTCTTTAAGAAGAATGGAGCAGCTCTTTATGAATGCATATGAAATGATCCATAATGTGCAATAAGTGAAAAAGCAAATTGGAGAACAATGAATAATATGATCCTACTTATAAGAAAGAAACTATGATTTGCTTGTAGATGCATAGAATAACTCTAGAAAGATACATAAGAAAGTCATGGCCTCGGAGATGGGGAAGGATGGTTAGGACTATTAGGGAGATACTTTACTGTATATCCTGTACATTTTAAATTATGTACCATGTAACTGTATTACCTATCCCCAAAACTTTAAGTTTAAATAAAATTAAAGGAGCAGGTGGCTCATTTGCTACTTCTCAAAAAATGGCTTTAGTTGTAAGATGTGTTTGGGTTTTTTTCCTCTTTTTAAAAATATATTTTTATTGATTTCAGAGAGGAATGGAGATAGATAAAAACATCAATGATGAGAATCATTGATTGGCTGCCTCCCACACCGGGAGCCATACCATGATCAAGTCCACAACCGGGACCCGGGCCCCAACCAGGAATAGAACTGGCGACCTCCTGGTTCATAGGTCCACACCCAAACACTGAGCCCTGCCGGCTGGACTTTTTTGTTTGTATTGAATTCAGAGAGAGGAAGGGAGAGGGAAAGAGACAGAAACATCAATGATGAGAGAGAATCATCTACCTCCTGCACACCCCCTACTGGGGATCCAGCCCACAACCCAGGCATGCAACCCAGGTATGAATCCAGACATGTGCCTGGACAGGAGAATCGAACTGTGACCTCCTGGTTCATAGGTCAACGCTCAACCACTGAGCAACACCTGCCGGGCTGTAAGAGGTTTTTTTTAAAACAATACTCAATTGTTTTTACTCAAACAAGCTGTAGCCACCCAAAGAAAAGACTGTCATTCATGGTTTAGATTAGGTTAACGGTCCAGTGGTCGGCAAACTCATTAGTCAACAGAGCCAAATATCAACAGTACAACGATTGAAATTTCTTTTGAGAGCCAAATTTTTTAAACTTAAACTATATAGGTAGGTACATTGTTATTAACTTAATTAGGGTACTCCTAAGGCTTAGGAAGAGCCACACTCAAGGGGCCAAAGAGCCGCATGTGGCTCGCGAGCCGCAGTCTGCCGACCACTGGGTGGTTAACCGTTAACCACCTGGTCTTGAGACTATTATCCAAACTATCCAGATTCAGCACACCTGGCTAATCTCAAGTCCCGTTCGACCTGCTCAGCTAAATCTTCCTTGTTAATCCCAAGTCATGATCATCCCTCTCGCCTCCCAAGTCCCATTTCCCTTGAAACCACGCACCTGGGCCGATACTCTGCCTTTAGTGTAGAATAAGAACACTGGCCTCTGCAGCAGTAAGAACGGGGCTTGAGCCCCTGCTTACGTGGGAATATTTCTTAACCTAAGCCTCGATTTTTTTCATCTTTAAAAAAAAATAACGGCAGTATCTACATCACTGTGTTTTTGTGACTACCTACCATTAATGAGACGGGGGATACTTCAGCCAAAGGCACCTCCTTTCTTCCCACTCTAGAGCAAGAATCCTGCCTTCAGTGTGTTCTGAGCTCAGTTTTCACGTATAAAATGGGTATCATTAGCCTCCCTCCATATAAAGCTGCACCAACAAGATAACGTGTCTGGAACACTCAGCACCATGTCCAGCACAAAATGCTCAATAAGCACTGAAGATGACCTCACACTTTTGCTCCTTTGTAACGACTGACACAGAATCTTGAACGTGCGGCAAACCTGGGTGCGATGTCCAACCTTCCCGGTTGGGCGCCCCGGGCGGGCCGCCGCCTCGGGTCCACAGGCCCCCAGGGCGATGGCGCCGACACAGGTGACGCACATTCAGTGTTTAGCACCGTGTACGGCATCCGGTGGGCGCTCAGTAAGCGCGGGGCCGCTCCCTTCCCCGTCTCCCCCATTCTTTTCCCCCTGAAGTTCCTGGTTCTCTCAGGTAGACCGCCTGCAAGCCGGCGGCTACTCATAATGAGAAGATCCCAATACTTCAGCCTTTTCTTTCCTTTTTTTCTTTTTCTTTCACTTTCAATAT
>NW_005367431.1:3937556-3945869 GCF_000412655.1 Myotis brandtii | reverse complement strand
CCGTCCTGACGCAGGCACCGCCCCCGGCGTCTGCGCCGGCCTAGGCTCCGCCCCCTTCTAAGCCCCGCCCCACGCGAAACGGCCACCGCTAACCCATCTTCTCGTTGCCCTTTTCTCTTTGGGAAGGACTTCGTGTTCTTCTCTCTTCATTCAAGGGTTGTATTCCAGGAAATATGCTGTGTGGACGCGTTCGCGACTCTGCACAAGAAACGTGCGTTTTCTTCTTGCTGAGTTAGTTGTACGTCCTTATTGCAAATACTAGAGGCCCGATGCACGAAAATTCGTGCAAGAGTAGGCCTTCCTTCCCCGACTGCCAGCACCGGCTTCCCTCTGGCACCCGAGACCAGGCTTCCCTCTGGCCACTGGCAGGCACCCGGGACCCGGGCTGGCTTCCCTTGGGCTGCTCACAGGCACCTGGGACCTGGGCTTCTCTCCTCCGACCACTGGCAGGCACCAGGAACCCAGGTGGCTTCGCTCCAGCCCTGGCTTCGTCAGATGTGTTACCCTTTTATTATCTATATATATACAAAAGCCTAAGCAACTGTTACAACAGGTTGACCGGTTGCTATGATGCACACTGACCACCAGGGGGAGCTGCCCCCTGGTGGTCAGTGCGCTCCCATAGCCAACCTCCCGCAGTCCCTCCTCCTGACCGGCTGGCTCCCAAACAGGACTGGGCTAGACGGCCCCTATCCGCCCGATCACTGGCCAGGCCAACGGACCCCACCTGTGCACAAATTTGTGCACGGGGCCTCTAGTTATAGATAATAACTACTCCAGCGCTCAGGGTTTTCTTTGTCTCAAAAAGGAAGAGTGGAGTCGAGGCTCAGATCCACGGGCTCCAAATCTGGGGTCCACCACCCTACCCATAAATGGTTAACATGCCCTGGAGTTTATGAGTTACTGTTATAATTCACAGAAAGGAAATCAAAGCTTGACTGTGAAGCCACATAGGAGAGGATTTAGAAAATGTTAAAATGAAAACTAAAAATTTGGAGCCAAGAACTAGCTTTCAGTTCTGCCTTCTGTGGCTTCTGTGGATTTTAGAGAAGATCAAGTGAAGTAACGTTTGTGAAAGCCTTAGACATGCAAAAATGATGGCATCCCACCCTGTCCTTCCATTCCTAACCACCATCTTCATAGATATTACATATTTCTTAGGCATTTGGGGAGTTTTCTTACCTGTAACTTTCTAATTTTCCTTCACTGTACATATATTGCTTGTGTACTCTGAAGAAAGCATTATTATAAAAGTTAACCTATAGCCATACCATGAAAAATTGACATAAAATCCCCCTTGAGTGAAGCCAAAAAATGAAATCTTTGGCAAATTATAAAATGGGATGATGTATTTTTTTAATGTATTTTTATTGATTTCAGGGAGGAAGGGAGAGGGAGAGAAACATCAATGATGAGAGAGAATCATCGATTGGCTGCCTCCTGCACGTCCCCTACTGGGGATCGGGCCCGCAACCCGGGCATGTGCCCTTGATGAGAATCGAACCCAGGACCCTTCAGTCCACAGGCAGATGCTCTATCCACTGAGCCAAACCAGCTAAGGCAGGATGATGTATATTTTTAAAACATTCTTTTAACTTCTAAATTTTACTTAATAAAACTGCCCCCCCACTTCCCTTCCAAAAAAATTTAAAAGTTCATACATATAGTACACAAGGCCCCAATGTCACCTCAGGCAAAGATAAAACAAACAAAACAAAACCACACCATGAGCAGGCCCATGGGTCTCCCTGGAACAGGAGACAAAAAAACAAAGAGGCAGCTGTTATCACAGTAACTTTATTGCATCCAAGACATATCAAAGTCCAGACCGCCCCTAGCTCCAGCCCCACTGAACTCCTTCCGTACCCCTTGGTCTTTGTACAGGTTTCCCCCTCTGCCCGGAATACCTTTCCTCTTCTCGTCTGCAAACTCCTATTCACCCTTCTCCACCCAAAACCCTGAGGGCCCCAGGCCATACTGATTATTCCCTCCTCAGTGCTTCCCCTGACAGTCCATCCCAATATTAAAGTCTTTGATCCAGAGGGCCCAGTGGAAACCAGGAGAATGGCTGGGAACAGGACATTTGGAACATGGAGGCCAAAGCTAGGAGGGTGAGCTGCAGGGGAGTGACTGAGGGATAAGGGGCACTGGGTGGGATCCACCTGCACCTAGCACAGTCTTTACCTTTGGGGACTCTGAAGCTCAATGGTAAGATCCTGCACACACTTCGGTCCTGCCCCTTCCCCACCCACCAATGAAATCTGGTACATGGGCGTTGCTGAGGCCTCCTCTGCCTCTCAGCTCAAATCTAACTCTAGCCTAAATTCCACCTTCACCCCCTCTAGATAATCTGGAAGCCCCAAACCAGAGTCCTGGCCCCAGCTGACTCCCCCTCCCCCTCCCCATCCTCACCTGTAGTGAGAGGCAATGTGGGGGGGCAAACCAGGGTAGCCACATCTTTATCTCTTTCCCGCTCCCAAGTCAGGGAGTTAGGGCAGGCCCAGGAATGGACCCCAGAACTCCAGGCCAATCCCTAAATCCAAGGACTAGCCAATGCCATCCTAGGTAGCTGAGGCGTGCGCACAGAGACACCGCACTGCAGACACAAACAACTTTACCAGGCCTTGTTCCTATATGGAGCCAAGCCCGGACCCCTGGGCTCCCACTCTACCTCCCTCCCTACCAGCTGCCACCTCCCTTCACTGGGTCTTCTGATCGAGTTTGCGCCGTACCAGCTGGCTCAGAAGGAATGCGGTGAGGACACTGCTGCCCACGGTGAGCAGGAAGAGGCCGGAGAAGTTGTGGGGCCAGCGGGTATGCAGTGGCTCATAGATGGGCCGCCGGGCCTCGTAGTCCAGCGCCACAGCCTCTAGCTGAGCCAGAGTGCAGAACACCAGGAAGACGTGGAAGAGCTGGTGGCCCTGCCCAAAGAGGTGGCAGCTGCCAGGAAACCAGCGCTCAGGCATGAGGGCCGAGAAGAAAGCAGCAGCCAACAGGAAGAAGACGACCTGGCACTTGTGGTAGAGAAGAGCGAGGTCATCGGTGGCAGGGTTGGGGGACACCAGGATGCGGTGCGCCACCGGGCTGATGTCCAGTGCATAAGCCAGCGCTGAGGGCACTTCCTGGCACGTGCGGCCCAGCAGGCCGGGCTTCTGGATGTACTTGTTGTAGCACGAGCCAGTGCAAGAAAGCCAGGCGAGAAAGGCGGCCGTGGGCAGGAAAATGGTCTGCACCTGGGCATGCCAGGCAGGCTCGATGGCATAGTAGAAGTGTGCCAGGGCGCTGCCAAATTGGTACACAGCCACACCCACGTAGTCCAGAAAGAAGAAGCTGTAATGCCAGAACTCGGACTTGGCCTGCAGGAGGTGAGCCAAGGCACTGAGGAAGAGGTAGGTGAAGGAGGCGAGGACAATGATGAAGAGGGGCCGTGCGTGGGGGTCTCCCCAGAAGTCCACGGTCCCCACAAAAATGGCCAGCCGCAGCAGCAGCACCAGGGCTGCCAGCAGGTGGGTCCAGACGTTCACCGCCTCGTTGTGCTGCTGGAACAGCGTGCGGAAGTAGAAGCGCCAGGTCTGATGCAGTGGCCGGTAACCCACATAGATGTACGGCTTCCAGTAGAGGGGTGGCACCTTGGCTCGGTCTACCGTGAAGACAGGCTCTGGCTGCACAGATGGATGAGGCTCCTGGTGGGCCTGCCGAAAACTGGGCAGAAGGTGGATAAGCTTCTGGGCCACCAAGGTGGCCATGGCTGTGGACTGGGAAGGGAGCTGGGAGAGGGACCAGAGCAAAGTCAGGGGCTGGTGTCTTCACCCCCATGCCCAGTTCTCACTCCCTCCTGCCCGCCCCCCTATCCTACGCTGAGTTTCAGAAGAAAGGAGTCGTCCGAAGGGAGAGCTCAGCTCTGATTCATGATTGTCCTGCTCCCTGATGTGTCCCAAATGCCTAGAACAGTGCCTGGCGCTTAATAGGTGCTCAATAAATGTTTGAGGAATGCATTCACTGATAAGGCTCACTAGCTCAGCCACTTCCTTTGAGTCCAAGCTCCACAGAAGAGCCCCATTGTTTTCTCCTGTGTTTAGGCTGCCATCAGCGTTCACCTGGTGGTGACAATGACCTCGCTAACAGACCAGCTGCCTCTGTTTTTAGCCTCTTTAGTCTCCCACTGACCCTCCATTACCCTACGTGAACTAGTCCCTGCTGTCATTTCCAGCCTAGTATTGCTCAACCACAATGTATTCAAATCCAGCCACAGCCTCACCAACCTCCTGGGCCTGTTTCACATTTGTATAAGTTTGCATAAGCTGGTCCCTCCACCTGAGATATTTGCCACATCTTGCTTATCTAGCAAACTCATATTCATCCCTCAAAACCCATTTCATCTGTGATACTTTCCCTGGCCCCCTGAACCTCAGATGATGACCTCTCCACTTGAGTTCCTACCATTGGGTATATTCTTTGACCATATGACACTTCGCATGGGCATTAAAATTGTTAATGGGAGCTCATCGAGGCTGGGCAGTTTGTCTCATTATTTTGTGAACCCCTGGTGCTTAGCAGGTAGTTGACACTCAGTGGTTGTTGAGTCCAAGAACAACTAACTGCATTCTGATAATACCTCATACCCTTTGAGACCCAACAAAAAAGCCACTTTTTTGCTGAAAATTCCAGGAACTTTATCCTTATAAAAACAGCCCTTTCCCTCAGCCACACCCCCACACAAAAGTTCCCTCCTCCAGCCCTTCCATCCCAGCCATGGCTGCCAATTCCAAAAAAAAAAAAAAAAAAAAAAAAAAAAAAAAATCAAATCTAACCCCTCACCCTAGCCTTCAAGACTTTATGACCTGCTCCCACCCTCAATTCCCATCTAACCCAAATGTCACACCAACTTCCTTTCCCTCCACAAGCTGCCACCCCCAGGGGACCTCCTTACTGCCCCCTGCCCACTTTCTCCTGTGGGAAACTTATAATGGGTTATACAATTTAGCATTTAAAACTCATTCATTCATTCATTCATTCATTCAGCAAACACTGAGCTCTTCTTCTGCCTCAGGTCCTGTGCTGGACCCAGGGGAGGGCAAAGTGAAAAAGAATTTGAGCCCTGCCCTCAGGAACTTCATGATATGGTAGAGATTATAAAAAGGAAAACAAATCATAGCAAATGCTTACACTATACTTGCAATGTGCCAGACACTGTTTTAAGCATTTTAATGGACTCATTTACACTTCATAATACCCTGTGAAGTTGATACTATCCCACTTTTCAGATAAGGAAACTGGGGCACAGAGAAGTTAAGTACCCTATTATCCACCTAGCTAGGAAGCAGCAGAGGTACAATCTAAATCCTGTTTCCAATCTTTTATTTTAATATATTTTTATTGATTTCAGAGAAGAAGGGAGAGGGAGAGAAAGAAACATCAATGATGAGAGAGAATCATTGATTGGCTGCCTCCTGCATGCCTCACACTGGGGAATTAAGCTCAAAACCTGACCAGGAATCGAACTGTGACCTCCTGGTTCATCAGTTGATGCTCAACCACTGAGCCACACCGGCCAGGCCTGTTTCCAATCTTAACCATTACCCTAAACTGCTCTTTGCAAGATAAGGTGGCAAGTGCCATTAATCATTTCATAATTATATGCTATAGTTTTTTAATAGCATTTGCTGGTACCAGTTACTGTATTTAGGCCAGCGGTTCTCAACCTGTGGGTCGCGACCCCTTTGGCGGTCGAACGACCCTTTCACAGGGGTCGCCTAAGGCCATCCTGCATATCAGATATTTACATGACGATTCATAACAGTAGCAACATTACAGTTACGAAGTAGCAACGAAAATAATTTTATGGTTGGGTCACAACATGAGGAACTGTATTTAAAGGGCCAGAAGGTTGAGAACCACTGATTCAGGCTATCATTATTCAGCATGTCATTCATTAAATCAAATATCTATTGAAAAACTGGCACCTGCCAGACAACTCCCCTCCATCAAGTAAGTTCCCTCCAACACGCTTACTGAACTCAGCATCCAGGTTTTCTGTCCATCATTCACCAGATTTATTACCACTCCCTTTGCATCAGATTTCATTACAACTACTCTTGCTCTGCAAGAGGCAAGGAGACCTGGGCAGGAAGGGCATTCATATTCTCTACCACCAGCAAATGGTCCAGGCAGCCCACACGCCTCCCGCCCCTCCCGCTTCCCAGCCCAATTTGCATCTGTAAGCTCCTCCCACATGACACTTCTAGGCTCTGGTCTGTAGCCTTTCCTAGTCCAGTGGGGAGACAGGTGAGAAAGAAGTCATTACTCTACCGCATGAGAGATGCTACAACAGGGGGTCCAGGGCTCTTCCACTTCCTATTCCCCGGACAGAGCAGGTTTAGGAAGCAGACCTTGCTGATGGACTAATGAATGGGACCACTGCCATCCCAACCATGAAAACCCCTGTCCTGCCTTGCTGGCTGGGGAACCAATATTGGATCTTCTCCTCCTCAAGAGAGTGGGCTACTACCTCAACCATCTGGCCTCCATCCTTGTCTACAGCTTTTTCTTCCCAACTCAGAACCTCAGGGAGCCAAAAAGCCCTCTGAAAGCATCTCATGCAGCTCCTTTGTGAGGAAACAAGAGCCCAGAGGCAGAGAGGCCTTTCCCAGAGTTGCCCAATCCAGCAAGGGTTCCGTCCCACCACCAGGGCAAAGACCAGGGAAGGCTGACATGCTACGGTGGCCTCGTTCCTGGGTCTCTGTGATCCATTATGTCAGTCAAATGCTCCCTACCCCACTCTTAGAACTTTCCCAGGCATCACAGTATATTAAAGGCTCTCAGAAGTGCCCTGACCGGTTTGGCTCGGTGGATAGAGCGTTGGCCTGCAGACCAAAGGGTCGCAGGTTTGATCCCAGTCAGGGGCATGTACCTTGGTTGTGGGCACATCCCCAGTAGGGGGATGTGTAGGAGGCAGCTGAATCGATGTTTCTAACTCTCTATCCCTCTCCCTTCTTTTCTGTAAAAAATAAATATTTTTTTAAAAAAGGCTCTGAGAAGTCCTGCAGTAAAGAAGCCTGCTTCGTTTTGTTATTGAACCTACATTTGCCGAGCTTACGTGACCGAGAATTCCTTTCTCAGTAATAATTATATTATAAAGCTAGCTGAAATGTAATGTGTTTATGCTGACTCTTTACAACCTTGTTGCAATTAATTCTCATAACTAGCCTGTGAGGTAAATATTATTATGCCATTTTGTTGTTCAGGATAGTGAAATTCAGAGGTTAGCTTCTTACCTGAGGTGACACAGAGACACAGAGAGAGAGGTGGAGCCTGGACTGGACCCAGCTCTCTGACTGCAGAGCACAGACTCTTAGCCACTCTGGGGCTGCCCCGCCTCCTGTCACACCTACCTGCGTCCCACAGAACCACTTTGGAAAATACTGGTCTAAAGCAGGCAACCAAGTCCTTTTCAGTAAATTATTCTCTTAGGCTTCTAGCAACTGACTCACATCCAGGGACCTGTCTCCCCCAGTTAGCAGCGACCCACTGGCTCTGCACCAGTGAAGCCCTGGCTCACAGCTACCTCCTCATCCACAGCCTCCCCCTCCCCCAGGCACAGTGGGCCCTAAATACAGAACCCAGAGGCCACGCGCTGAGATGGCAGAGGTCCTGCTGCCCTACTTCCTTTAGACCTCAGCCAGAGGATGAGGGTGGGTACACCCTCAGGGCAATCTCTGAGGAGTGCCCACCAGGCTGCCAGGGCCCACCTATTCCAGGCCCCCTTGCACTGCTTACCTAGGGGTTTCTCTAGAGCCTGGGGTTGATGACTTCTGTGGGACTAGGCAAATTCACCAGATGCCAAGCACTGGGTGGCACTTCCACAGGTCAGGGTCACTAGGGGCGGGGTTTCAAGGGACTGGAGGTGTCTTGTGTGATGTCACCAGAGGGTGGGGCTAAAAACAACCGCCACTCCTCTCCCCTCCCCCCATCACCACTCCCACATTGGTCAAATCCAGGCTAAACTCGGCCCTCCTAGATGGACCTAAGCTGCAGAAGGAAACTCGCCATTAACCTCTGCATGAAACATCCGGGGAAACCAAAAGCTGGCTGAAAAGCTGTGACTTACCCAAGACCACACAGCAAGGCAGGCGAAGTTGGGCTGAGACCAGGTGTCCAGGGCCTGGTTGATGGATATCAGGCAAACTTGATTGGCTTTTGTCCCTTATCCTAGATAATAAAAGGCTAATATGCAAATCGACCGAAAGGCAGAACAACCAGTAGCTATGACACACACTGACCACCACGGGGCAGACGTTCAATGCAGGAGCTGCC
>NW_005367431.1:3933212-3937329 GCF_000412655.1 Myotis brandtii | reverse complement strand
GAGTGCACAAATTTCGAGCACCTGGCCTCTAATTCAGAATAAAAGGAAGTTAGGAATAAAAAGCAGATACTATAAAGGCTCATGAGTGGACTTCAGATTCAGACAAACTAAGTTTGACTCCTGATTCCACAACATAGTAACTGTGACCCACGACAAGTGATTTACCTTCTCTGATCCTTAGCTCCCTCATGGCAATTATAATATCTACCTTATAGGCTGCTGGAAAAATTAAATTTATTAGAACAAAGTTTTAGCATATTTTAGGAACTCAATAAGTGACTGCTATTGTTATTAATTATTAATAGTAGTAGTAATTAATTATTATTAATAGCGGTTGCAGGCTCTGTCTTTCCCTCTCTCTTCCACTCTCTCTAAAAATCAATGGAAAAATATCCTGGGGTGAAGATGGATAAAACAAAAAACTCAGTCCTCTTTTAGCTCTCAATCGCTGGTTCCACTGGATTTGGGGCCGTTAGAAAGTTAACTGTGTCTCTTTAAATATTTACCTTTCTCTGAGGGTACATTTAGAGACAGGGAAATTTGGTTGGAGTTTGAAATTTGGCTAGAGTTTGGACTTCTGGGACACTGACCTTATTAAATAAATTGTTCTCAGCAAAGACCATTCAGAGTAACCCCTCCAGATTCACAGAGGCCTGAAGACTTATATGTGGCCCACAGGCCCAAGAGGGGTGGCTGGGAAGTGCAACCCCCAGGGAAGGGCTGCAGCCCCACAGCCCCAGCAGCCCCATCCCTGAACAAGCAGGAGAGAGAATCAAGGAGGGAAACCGTGCTAGCAGGTAATCCAAAAGGCATGTGGCCTGGCCGGGCATGTCTTGCAAGTTTGGGAGGCTTTCAGGTTGGCAGAGCCTCAGAACTGAAATCCCGGGGCCCTAGTGGAGTTCCTATCAGTCTGAGCAGCTCCTCTCGCCTCTTCCCTCCCACCTCCCCAGCCCTCCCAATTCCCATTCCCCTTTTCCTAAACTGAAGGTCAATCTCCTCGCCTCACTCCTCAACCAAGGCTTGCTACCCTCTGTTCCTCGGGGTTCTCCACCAGATATACCATCAAAGAGTCTCTTAAGGCCTCTGGGGACAAAAAGAGGACCAGGTGTGGGGAGAGGTAGTAAATGGGCGTTGGAGGGGGAGAGCGCCAGGTTATACCCATCCCACAGGTTTTACTCAGTGCCTGCTGTACGCCAGGCACAAGGACCACCACCAGGGCTGGAGCACATGGTGAATGAAGCAGACAGCAGCCTGCCTGACAAACCCAACAGACCAAATGCCCAAGGGCCTAGGAAAATCCAGCCCAGACAGAAGCCACCCCGGGGGGTGACTGAGAGAACTGCTGCCCCAAGGGAGGGTGTCCACCACTCACCTGAGCAGACTAGTTCAAAAGAAGCCAGGCCCCCACTTTCGTGTGAAAACTGGGTCTCAAGACTGGAACTTAGCAGCTGTGTGACTTGCCTCTCTGAGCCTGCTTTCCTCACTTAGAATCAGAGACTAACAACCACCTCAAGGGCTCTTGCAAAAGCAAAAGAGCGAAATAGTTGAGCCTGCTTTCCTCACTTAGAATCAGAGACTAACAATTAACCACCCCAAGGGCTCTTGCAAAAGCAAAAGAGCGAAATAGCCACGGATGCTGGGTGTTGGCCCTGGCACAGCCTGGGCGCCACTGTTTTTGTTGGGTTCTACTCCTGGCTCGGCCACTCGATCCCTGTGTGACCTTGGACAAGTCCATTCCCCTCTTGGCTCTTTTTCTCCAAATGTCAAGGAGAGTGACTTCACCGGTAACTTCAAAGGGCCCTTCAGTCCCGGAGACATACCAACCTTTGTTTTAGGCCTACTGTGTGCCAGGCCTGGAGCTTTCACATGAACAAAGCAGTTAAAATACCACCCTCATCGAATAATAGCCCAGCTAATTAACAGTTAAGGGCAACACCTGAGGATATTAATTTCTTGACCTTTTGGAGTTGAAGAGCCTACCTAAAAAACACCCATTCATAAATATTATTTGGTTATAATTCCACTTCTTCTTTTGCCTCCTGGTATGCAAAATGCAGTTGGCCCTTGAACAACAAGGTTGGCACTGTGCAGGTCCATTTACACAAGGGCTTTTTCAATAAATAGGTACAGTACGTACATGTATTTTCCTTATGATTTCCTTAATAACATTTTTGTTCCTCTAGCTTGTTATTATGAGAATACAGTATATAATACATATAACATAAAAAACACGTGCTAATCAACTGTTTATGTTATTGGTAAAGCTTCCAGTCAACAGTAGGCTATTAGTAGTTAAATTTTGGGGGGAATCAAAAGTTTATAAGCAGCCGTAACCGGTTTGGCTTAGTGGATAGAGCGTCGGCCTGCAGACTGAAGGCTCCCAGGTTCGATTCCGGTCAAGGGCATGTACCTTGGTTGCGGACACATCCCCAGTTGGGGCGTGCAGGAGGCAGCTGGTCGATGTTTCTCTCTCATCGATGTTTCTAACTATCCCTCTCCCTACCTCTCTGTAAAAAATCAATAAAATATATAAAAAACTTAAAAAAAAAAGTTTATAAGCAGATTTTTGACTGGGGGTGGGCAATCCCCCAATCCCCTCCTTGTTCAAGGTTCAAAGGTATTGTTGCTTTTCTAGGCTCTGATTGTTCAGCACACTCCCTTAAAGACAACCTTAACTTGCCATGGAAAGCAAAGTTTAAACTCATTAAGTACAAATAACAGTAAGGCCAGACCTGAGTTCACACTGGGGTTGTCAGAGGTGAACCCTCTTGAGCAGCGGTTCTCAACCTGTGGGTCGAGACCCCTTTGGCGGTCGAACGACCCTTTCACAGGGGTCGCCTAAGACCATCCTGTATATCAGATATTTACATGACGATTCATAACAGTAGCAACACTACAGTTATGAAGTAGCAACGAAAATAATTTTATGGTTGGGTCACAACATGAGGAACTGTGTTTAAAGGGCCAGAAGGTTGAGAACCACACTGACAAGGATGACATGTATGACACAGCCTGAAATGTTAATACGGTTGGGCACTAGGATTAATAATTTACAGTCGCTCGCTGTTTACAAAGAACTTTAATAATTTACAGTCACTTGCTGTTTGCAACCCTTTCAACCTGCATCTAAGCAGGTGTCACAGCTCCTCGGGGATGGCAGAGCACAGCCCGTCCACCTCACTCTAAGCCCAGCTCTCCTGCCCTTCATCCTCGGTGGTCAACTCCCAGGCAGCCAGTGGGTGGCCACAGATTATACAAGCCAAGTGTTCATCCCTGGCTGGCAGCAACTGGGTCACCTCCCTGCATGCAAACCAGTTCCCCAACTCAGCCCAATGCAGTTAAAGAAAATACCTTCCAAAATCGAACAGAAACCATTTTTGTTTTGTTTTTTTGTAACTGCACTTGGGGCCTCCATTTGTCCTGAACAATGTAGTCAGAATGAAAGAAATAGCTTCAAGGAATTCTCCTGGAGCTCAGACTCATCAATGCTCTGGGCACAGGGAAGAGCCTGCAGGAGGAAAGCAGGCCCAGAGGCTGGGTACGCCGGCCACAGTCACTCCGCACAGGAGACAGACACAGCGCGAGCTCCAGCACCAACCAGCCAGCAGCCCCTGCGCAGGGAACGGAGCTGGGGAGGGGCAGGTGGCCCAAGCCCCCGGCACCCCTCTCAGGACGCGTGCTGGGCCACCCACCCAGGTGCCGCCAGGCTCGGGAACCCATCAAACTCAAACTCCCCAGCCTTGGCCTGACCTGGCCGCCATCCGGCCAGGCCTGCAGGGGTCGTCGCATCGCAGGGAAACTTCTGGGTCCTCAAAGCCTCTAGGCTTGAGGCGAACGCTGTGGGTGGTGAGGCCCCATCTTCCCCTCCCGCACTGGGAGCGGGAACCCCCTCGCTCTCCTGACCCCAAGGGAGGCTTCCCCATCGCAAGGGGCTCAGGCTCCGTGGGAGCAGGAGCCCCTCTGCGACCCCGGCCGAGAGCCCCGCAATGACCCAGCCCCGGCGACTCGCACCCCTTCCTGCCCCGTCTCCCTAGATCCCTCCCGGGTGGGAGCAGCAGCCCTTCCTCCCGCCCCCTGGTCCCCGAGATGCTCCCCTCCCCCGGCAGGGACGCCGCTC
>NW_005367431.1:3925278-3932692 GCF_000412655.1 Myotis brandtii | reverse complement strand
GGAGGCGGGGAGGGTCACCCGCACCCACGATGGAGTCAGAGTTCCTGCGGTCCCTGTGCAGATGGGGAAACGGAGGCCCGAGTCCCAGGGCTCAGCGCGGCGGCCCCCACCGCCCGCGGCCTGAACCACCAGCTCCGGAGTCCGGGCCTGTTGGCTTGGTCCGGAGGGAGCCAGCTGCAGCAGGAGCAGGACCGGTTCCCAGCGAGAGCTCACGGTAGCCCACACTCCCCACCCCTCCTAAACGACTTCTGCTTGAGATGGCCTGGCCTTCCCCACCCTCATCTGTGCCTGGGGGGCTGCACCCCACCTCTGCACCCTGCCTTATTTATTCAAGTGCCCCCCTAAAGCCCTGTCCGGGCAGATCTGCCCAACCCCAGCCACTTTGTTGGAGCTGTATTAAAACAGCCACAAAATACTCCCCAGTGTAAGTGTACCTCTCCCAGGAGTGGGAGCACCTAAAGGGCGAGGGGTCCCTACACATAGTAGGCCCTCAGGAAATGTCTCATTCACTGGCAGGCACTGAGCAGTCCTCAGGTGTGCAAAGACTTGGACCAGGCAGAGTGGGGAGACACAGCCTGAAGGATCCAAGTCCTTGCCCTACCCCTAACTCGCCAGTGACCTTGGGCAAGTCTCCTTGTTCTCTCTGGGCCTCAGTTTTATTTCCTGTAAAATGGAGATAATACTGCCCTGGCCGGGCGGCTCAGTTGGTTCCAGCGTTCTCCCTACGAGGAAAGGCTGCGGGTTCCATTCACAGTCCAGGCACATACCTGGGCTGCAGGTTCCTTCCCGGGTTAGGGTGCATACAGAAGGCAGCCAATCAATATTTCTCTCTTCTCTCTCTCTCTCTCTCTCTCTCTCTCTCTCTCTCTCTCTCCTTTCCTCTCTCTCTGAAAATCAATTTTTAAAAAAACATATCCTCAGGGGAAGATTAAAAACACTGGAGATAATACCAACCTGACTGGGTTGTTAAGAGGATAGGAAGATTCTTTGTCAACTGCAATGTACTGGAGGAATGTATATTTATTTACTATAATAAAATGTATATAATTATAATATGATAGGATAAAACAGGTCTCTACTTCAACAGGTTTAGACAAAGCCATAGAAATTTGTTAAATCTCCTTTACTCACGGGGATAGGAAAAGTGTCGTAGAAAATCTAATTATTTAGAAAAGGTAGAGTATAGAAAATGAAAACAAGTAAGGACATTATGGAGATTGTATGCTCTAAGATGGAATATATTCTATCATAGTGAATAAAAATTTAAAACTTGGAAGGTTACTTGGATTCAGCTTCCATTTTTGGAATACCGGCTTTGTACTGGACTTAATTTTATATTTTTTAAATGCATTTTCATTGATTTCAGAGAGGAAGAGAGAGAGAGAGAGAGCGCAATAGAAACATCAATGATGAGAGAGAATCGTTGATCGGCTGCCTCCTGCATGCCCCCACTAGGGATGGAGCCCACAACCCAGGCCTGATTGGCCACTGCTATATCCCCAGGACTAGAACAGTAGGTGCTCAACAGAGATAAATGGAACAGCGATCAATGGAGGGAGAAAGGAAGGGGGGGAGGGGAGAGAAGCAAAGATGTCTTTACATGTGGAGCAGGCCTAGGCCTGGGGAGTGAAAATCTTTGAATAGTCTGAAGTTGTGACTCTTACGCTGTCAAAGTACTGGAACTGTTTCACGACTTAGTGATTGGAAACTTTTTTTTTTAATCGGAGCTTGTCCAGTAGAGTGATGGGACCTGCTCCAGGTTTTAACCAAGGGACAAGAAGACCCCACCCGCAGAAAGTGTCTACACAGGCAGTGGGGGTAAAAGACAAAGCTGTTTCCCTTGCTACGACAGCCACATGTCCCCCCTTGTTCCATCTGCTGGGACCACATGCATATGTATGCTCCCCTTCCCTTTGCATAAATGTAGTTACCATTCAGATTTGCTGCCTCCCTTTTCTATTTAACTATTCTTGGAGATCATTCTTGTGTACACATAAAAGGCGTCCTCATTCCCATTAATGGCTGAATATCATAGTTTCCATTGTATGAATGGGTCATAATTTACTTAACCAATCTTCTGTTTATGACCATTTAAATAGTTTCCAGTTCTTTGCTTATAAACAATGCTGCGATGAGTAACCTCCCCTTCACCTACATCATTTTGCCCGTGTGCAAGGACATTTGTCAGATGCAGTCCTAGAAGCAGAATGACCAGGTCAAAGGGAATCTTGGGAGATATTGCTAAGTTGTGCTCGCATTGGGCTAGTTTATAGTTTACACTCCCCCCAGCAACGTATAAAAGTGCCTGTTCCCCAACCTTTTGGTCTCTGCTAATTTGCTGGGTGAAAAATGGAACCTGGGTTTTCTTTTACTTTGCATTTCTAACACTCTGGCTGCTTCCTGTAACACACATGGTTTTGAATGCTGCAGAGTGGAAGAGTGTGTCTAGGTTAATGCAGGACCTACAGCTCCCTGGGGAACAGTCGCAGGGGGCTGTACATGATCCAGGCACACAGGGCGTTATTCCCAAGGCCTCAGCCAGCAGGGCGACTGTCCATCTTCCCCTATTCATGCCAAGGGGGCCACCCAAGATGAAGCAGCTGATATGCCTTGCATGCAAGCCATTCGGGACTGGCTTTATGATGACCGGATACTTACCTGCTGACTGTGCCCATGACCCAGGTCATGGTAAATGTTGTAAAACAAACATTTGGTGGCCAACACTAGTGGCCATCACACTGAGCATCTGGCTTGTGCCTGGCTCTCTGCTCAGTCCTGGGAAAAGGAAGGTGAATTAGATGTTGTCCCTACCCTCAACATTCGTCATGATCAGTGTGATTTTTCCAGGGAAAACACATAATCACTTTTTTAAAAATGTCATTGATTTGAGAGAGAGAGAGGGAAAGAGAAAAACATCGACTTGTTGTCCCACTTATTTATGCTTTCATTGGTTGCTTCCTGTATGTGCCCTGACGGGGGATCAAACCCACAATCTTGGCATATGGAGAGGATATTTTAACCAACTGATCTGCCCAGCCAGGGATGATCTTAAAATTTATATGAAAATGCAAAGAATCTAAAATAGTCAAAACAATTCTGAAAAAGGAGAAGTAGAGGATTTTCACTTCCTGATTTCAAAAGATAATATCAAACTATGTAACTAAAACGCTGTGTTACTGGCATAAGAATAGACATATAAATCAATGGAACAGAATTGAGAGTCCAGAAATAAACCCTTACATTTCTGATAAAGTAACTGAAAAGGGATAAATCAGACTTATATTTGCAAATATCACATATCCGCTAAAAGACTTGGATCTAGGATATAGAAAGAACTGTTACAACTCAATAAAAAGATAAACAATTTAATTTAAAATGGGCAAAGGATTTAAATAGACTTTTCACCAAAGAAGTGAAGTATGGTAGCAATCATCTCAGGTAGAAACTATAGTTTAACTTTAACCCTGCTGTTTGGCTTCTGTACTTATTTGCTTTGTTCAATAATAGAAAAGTTATTTTAATTTTCTGAATTATATAAATTACCCCATTCGATTAAATACCCTATTGATTGTAATGTGACTATCCCATTGGTTGTGGTCATACTGGTCTTAGAAAGCACATTTTCCTTTACCTGGGAAGGACAGCACAGTTATCCCAAAGTCAGAGGGCTCCAGTTAACGTGTCCCTGTTGACTCAGTGACCCCGAGACCCAAAACTGTAATTTAGATAACATGCTGCTTCTGCTTCTGTAAACTGCTTTTTGCAAATCAGTTTCCTCTTTCCAAACCTTGGGATGTAATCAATACCTTTGTGATCTTTGCCTATATAAATCTGGTATTGCGGCCATCTTATCACTGTGAGATTTGGGGAATGGCCCCTCATAGTCCCGGATTGCAATAAATGTGACTCTTTAATTCGACTTCTTGAGACGTCCTTCTGTGATTCGCGGGGTACATTACAACAGAAGCTGTATGAGTGGCCAATAAACACACGAGTAGAGGTTTGTTCTGGGGCGTGTGCTCCCTTTTCCTCGACCTGCACGGGAAAGAGCTTGAACCGGTTCCTTCAAATGGAGGTGTATCGGGGATTGAGAAAATGAAAGACAGACACAAAATAGAAAGGAAAGCTGGGCCTGGGTGGGCTTCTGTCCTCTTCTGGCAGAGAGGCAGAAAGACCAAGTCCCAAGACAGCGTGTTTATTTTATAGTCTCAATTCCCCCAAAATATCAGGAGGTTTCACCAAAACTCAAGATAAGAAAGATATTCCAGGTACTTGACTGAATTTACATAATAAAAACCCATTCCCCTGCACCTGGGCTTTGAAGAGTCCAGCTGAAGGCATCTCACCTTTTGGCCAGAAATGCCCCCAAGGTAGCGCTATGCCCAAGCCTTGGGTTCAGTCAACATAACTTAAAGAAAGCCATGGCGCCTTCCCTGGCAGGGGGCCTCCCACACTACATTCTCTGGCAAACAGTGGCACTCTCCAGCTGACCGCTTATGACCTCCAGCCCTTTGCTTCTGCACCTCTCCCATTGCCCTGTCCTAGGAGGAGGCTCCCGTGGGCGGGGTCCTTTTCAGAAGGTTCACAGCCACCTTCCTTCCTAAGGTTCTAGTTCCCACCCATGAAAACAGTATCCATTCCCCACCACCAGCCTGTTCCCAGAGCAACTGGTTTGTGAGCTGCTGGGCCGTCTTCATCTATTTGATCCTGGCAACAAACTACAAGGTGGGCATTTTCACCTGCCCCACCCCCTTCACAGACAAGTAAACCGAGGCCCAGGCCCAGCAAGCAGAACTGGTTGGTATTAGAATCGAAGTTTGCCTGACCTCAAAGCCTTTTCCTTTCTTCCATGTCAAGGATCCTCTTGGCCAGACTGAGGTTATTGCTATCATTAACAGCAAATTTTTTTTAAAAAATATGGTTTTATTGCCCTGGCTGGTTTGCTCAGTGGTTAGAGGGTCAGCCTTTTGATCAAAGGGTTGCAGTTTCGATTCCTGGTCAAGGGCATGTAACTCCGGTGCAGGTTCTCCAGCCCGGTAGGGGTGCATGCGAGAGACAACCAATAGATGTGTCTCTCTTACGTCGATATTTCTCTCTCTCCCCCTCTCCTCCCTCCCTTCCACTCTCTCTAAAAATCATTGGGAAAAATATCCTCTGGTGAGGATTTAAAAAAATGTTTTATTGATTTTAGAGGGAGAGAGGAAGGGAAAGGGAGAGAGAGAAGCATCGATGAGTGAGAATCATGGATCTACTGCCTCCTGCACACCTCCGACTGAGAACTGAGCCTGAAACGCAACCCAGGCATGTGCCCTGACCAGGAATCAAACCAGAGACTTCTCATTAGATGGGATGACGTTCAACTAATTGAGCCATACCAGCCAGGGCAACAGAAAATATTTAATTACTACCTGGTGAAGGTCAGACCAGGCAATCTAAGCAGACTGGAGGCCTAGGGTGAGGCAAGAGGCAGGACCAGGAGGGGGAAGGGGTTCAGAATAGGCCTCCCCAAGATGTACCCACACTTGGGCATGACAATTATCTTGAGCTAAAGACCCTGTGGGTTCAAGAGAAGCCTTCATCTCTCCCTTAAAGAGTGTAAATTGGAGTGAAGCATCCATCTTATATAAAAACTGCTGTTTGAAATTTTAACCCTGCTCTTTCTGGCTTCTGTAAATGCTTGCTGGCTTGAATAATAAGGAAAATAAGACTACTCCCATTTCAGAGAGGCCATTAAACCTTCCCCAGACGAAGTTATCAGTGCTGGCACCAGCCAAGCCTTTGGTCAAGGTCTCAAAGCCCCAGCACATAGGGGCTCTTTAAGAACTTGCAAAGTGGACCGGAAAACCCCATATTTGGGAGACAAAGAGGGTAAAATGGTATAAATACAGGAAACTTCCTGTGTGACTTCGCCCAGAATTCTAGAGACATTTTTCTCTGGGCCCGCGTGTAATAATAAAAGAAACTCCATCTCTCTAAGCGTTGCTTGGTTCTTCTCCGGTTTTCTGTAACAGGAGGCCTTGCTCAGATTAAGAGTTATTGCCAGAAATAAATGTTATGACCGATCTGTATGTCGGAGCAAACATCTAATCACTGAACATCTGCTATTATTGTCCTGTGAATGACCCTCCTCCCGTCTGAAATCCCAAGACCCTATCCTATTCCTTGGCTCAAGACGTTATATGCATGGTATAGAAACGTCAAATTACTTTTCATCTTGGAACCTGTCACATATGTGGGGTTCCCAAATGTACAAAATTAAATTTGTTTTTCTCCTGTTAATCTGTCTCATGTCAATTTAATTATTAGACCAGCTGAAATAACCTTTGTCTTAGGGAAAAGTTCATACTCCCCAACAAAGAGATAGGATTGCTCAGCCAAGGTCTTTCCTGGACCCAGGCTCATGTGTTCAGAAAGATCTGGGGGGAAAAAGTCAGCAGGTGATCTGCAGCCTGGGGTCCAAGGGACAGGCGGTGGAGGCGCCATTCATTAAAGCTAAAACAGTGGTTTCCAAACTTTGCTGCAAATGGAATCACCCTGAGAACTTTAAAATGCTGATGCCTGGACCCCACCCCAGACACTCTGACCCAATTGGTATGAGGAACAACCTGGGCTTCGGGATTTTTAAATATGTAGCAAAGTTTGTGGCCGGTAAAGGGTGTGGGGAGGAGGGGCAGGCAGCTCCGGAGAGCTGATGGGAGGCAGTGGCAGTGACCTCAGGGAGCCTGAGGTTCCAGAGCAGGGCGCTCCTCAGGGCTGGGACACTGCGCTGGCCCGAAGTGGCACGTGGGAAAGATTAGTTGGAAGAGGGTGGAGGGGTAAGGGAGGGAACGGAGGAGAAGCAAAAACCCAGGCAGTGCAGTGAGTTTGAGTCCATTGTCTGTCACAGACTTCCTGTGTGACCTGGGACAAATTGCTTCCCCTCTCTGGGCCTCAGTTTCTCCATCTGGAAAAGGAGGAGATTGAACTTGATGATGATGAAAGATCCTCTGGCTCCAGGGTGGAGGGTGCTCCAGGCCCCACAGGCTGGACACGCTCAAACAGAGTTCCTGATCTGCAGATGGTGAACAGACGCTGGCCTCCAGTCTGGGCAGGAGGCAGGCAGAGGTTCATGCACCACCACCACTCCCTTACCCCCGCCATCCTGTCACCCTGCGAGAAACAGTTCATGGAAATTTCCTCTTAGTCCCTCTAGCCCAGCCAGGGAACATAGTTGTTTTTCCATCTTCAAGTGGAAATTTCCACTTTTCCCCGACAGCTGGTAGGAGACACAGTTCCTTGGAGCTGGAGACGAGAGCGTGGCAACGGCGGGAGAGACAGGCCACATAGCGTGCAACGGGTCCAGGCATCCTCCTTCCAAAATAATTTATGGAGCAGCTCGCCTGCCGTGTGCTGGGCCCTAATCCAGGTGCCAGGG
>NW_005367431.1:3901204-3924513 GCF_000412655.1 Myotis brandtii | reverse complement strand
TGAGATTTGGGGAATGGCCCCTCATAGTCCCGGATTGCAATAAATGTGACTCTTTAATTCGACTTCTTGAGACGTCCTTCTGTGATTCGCGGGGTACATTACAACAGAAGCTGTATGAGTGGCCAATAAACACACGAGTAGAGGTTTGTTCTGGGGCGTGTGCTCCCTTTTCCTCGACCTGCACGGGAAAGAGCTTGAACCGGTTCCTTCAAATGGAGGTGTATCGGGGATTGAGAAAATGAAAGACAGACACAAAATAGAAAGGAAAGCTGGGCCTGGGTGGGCTTCTGTCCTCTTCTGGCAGAGAGGCAGAAAGACCAAGTCCCAAGACAGCGTGTTTATTTTATAGTCTCAATTCCCCCAAAATATCAGGAGGTTTCACCAAAACTCAAGATAAGAAAGATATTCCAGGTACTTGACTGAATTTACATAATAAAAACCCATTCCCCTGCACCTGGGCTTTGAAGAGTCCAGCTGAAGGCATCTCACCTTTTGGCCAGAAATGCCCCCAAGGTAGCGCTATGCCCAAGCCTTGGGTTCAGTCAACATAACTTAAAGAAAGCCATGGCGCCTTCCCTGGCAGGGGGCCTCCCACACTACATTCTCTGGCAAACAGTGGCACTCTCCAGCTGACCGCTTATGACCTCCAGCCCTTTGCTTCTGCACCTCTCCCATTGCCCTGTCCTAGGAGGAGGCTCCCGTGGGCGGGGTCCTTTTCAGAAGGTTCACAGCCACCTTCCTTCCTAAGGTTCTAGTTCCCACCCATGAAAACAGTATCCATTCCCCACCACCAGCCTGTTCCCAGAGCAACTGGTTTGTGAGCTGCTGGGCCGTCTTCATCTATTTGATCCTGGCAACAAACTACAAGGTGGGCATTTTCACCTGCCCCACCCCCTTCACAGACAAGTAAACCGAGGCCCAGGCCCAGCAAGCAGAACTGGTTGGTATTAGAATCGAAGTTTGCCTGACCTCAAAGCCTTTTCCTTTCTTCCATGTCAAGGATCCTCTTGGCCAGACTGAGGTTATTGCTATCATTAACAGCAAATTTTTTTTAAAAAATATGGTTTTATTGCCCTGGCTGGTTTGCTCAGTGGTTAGAGGGTCAGCCTTTTGATCAAAGGGTTGCAGTTTCGATTCCTGGTCAAGGGCATGTAACTCCGGTGCAGGTTCTCCAGCCCGGTAGGGGTGCATGCGAGAGACAACCAATAGATGTGTCTCTCTTACGTCGATATTTCTCTCTCTCCCCCTCTCCTCCCTCCCTTCCACTCTCTCTAAAAATCATTGGGAAAAATATCCTCTGGTGAGGATTTAAAAAAATGTTTTATTGATTTTAGAGGGAGAGAGGAAGGGAAAGGGAGAGAGAGAAGCATCGATGAGTGAGAATCATGGATCTACTGCCTCCTGCACACCTCCGACTGAGAACTGAGCCTGAAACGCAACCCAGGCATGTGCCCTGACCAGGAATCAAACCAGAGACTTCTCATTAGATGGGATGACGTTCAACTAATTGAGCCATACCAGCCAGGGCAACAGAAAATATTTAATTACTACCTGGTGAAGGTCAGACCAGGCAATCTAAGCAGACTGGAGGCCTAGGGTGAGGCAAGAGGCAGGACCAGGAGGGGGAAGGGGTTCAGAATAGGCCTCCCCAAGATGTACCCACACTTGGGCATGACAATTATCTTGAGCTAAAGACCCTGTGGGTTCAAGAGAAGCCTTCATCTCTCCCTTAAAGAGTGTAAATTGGAGTGAAGCATCCATCTTATATAAAAACTGCTGTTTGAAATTTTAACCCTGCTCTTTCTGGCTTCTGTAAATGCTTGCTGGCTTGAATAATAAGGAAAATAAGACTACTCCCATTTCAGAGAGGCCATTAAACCTTCCCCAGACGAAGTTATCAGTGCTGGCACCAGCCAAGCCTTTGGTCAAGGTCTCAAAGCCCCAGCACATAGGGGCTCTTTAAGAACTTGCAAAGGGGACCGGAAAACCCCATATTTGGGAGACAAAGAGGGTAAAATGGTATAAATACAGGAAACTTCCTGTGTGACTTCGCCCAGAATTCTAGAGACATTTTTCTCTGGGCCCGCGTGTAATAATAAAAGAAACTCCATCTCTCTAAGCGTTGCTTGGTTCTTCTCCGGTTTTCTGTAACAGGAGGCCTTGCTCAGATTAAGAGTTATTGCCAGAAATAAATGTTATGACCGATCTGTATGTCGGAGCAAACATCTAATCACTGAACATCTGCTATTATTGTCCTGTGAATGACCCTCCTCCCGTCTGAAATCCCAAGACCCTATCCTATTCCTTGGCTCAAGACGTTATATGCATGGTATAGAAACGTCAAATTACTTTTCATCTTGGAACCTGTCACATATGTGGGGTTCCCAAATGTACAAAATTAAATTTGTTTTTCTCCTGTTAATCTGTCTCATGTCAATTTAATTATTAGACCAGCTGAAATAACCTTTGTCTTAGGGAAAAGTTCATACTCCCCAACAAAGAGATAGGATTGCTCAGCCAAGGTCTGTCCTGGACCCAGGCTCATGTGTTCAGAAAGATCTGGGGGGAAAAAGTCAGCAGGTGATCTGCAGCCTGGGGTCCAAGGGACAGGCGGTGGAGGCGCCATTCATTAAAGCTAAAACAGTGGTTTCCAAACTTTGCTGCAAATGGAATCACCCTGAGAACTTTAAAATGCTGATGCCTGGACCCCACCCCAGACACTCTGACCCAATTGGTATGAGGAACAACCTGGGCTTCGGGATTTTTAAATATGTAGCAAAGTTTGTGGCCGGTAAAGGGTGTGGGGAGGAGGGGCAGGCAGCTCCGGAGAGCTGATGGGAGGCAGTGGCAGTGACCTCAGGGAGCCTGAGGTTCCAGAGCAGGGCGCTCCTCAGGGCTGGGACACTGCGCTGGCCCGAAGTGGCACGTGGGAAAGATTAGTTGGAAGAGGGTGGAGGGGTAAGGGAGGGAACGGAGGAGAAGCAAAAACCCAGGCAGTGCAGTGAGTTTGAGTCCATTGTCTGTCACAGACTTCCTGTGTGACCTGGGACAAATTGCTTCCCCTCTCTGGGCCTCAGTTTCTCCATCTGGAAAAGGAGGAGATTGAACTTGATGATGATGAAAGATCCTCTGGCTCCAGGGTGGAGGGTGCTCCAGGCCCCACAGGCTGGACACGCTCAAACAGAGTTCCTGATCTGCAGATGGTGAACAGACGCTGGCCTCCAGTCTGGGCAGGAGGCAGGCAGAGGTTCATGCACCACAACCACTCCCTTACCCCCGCCATTCTGTCACCCTGCGAGACACAGTTCATGGAAATTTCCTCTTAGTGCCTCTAGCCCAGCCAGGGAACATAGTTGTTTTTCCACCTTCAAGTGGAAATTTCCACTTTTCCCCGACAGCTGGTAGGAGACACAGTGCCTTGGAGCTGGAGACGAGAGTGTGGCAACGGCGGGAGAGACAGGCCACATAGCGTGCAACGGGTCCAGGCATCCTCCTTCCAAAATAATTTATGGAGCAGCTCGCCTGCCGTGTGCTGGGCCCTAATCCAGGTGCCAGGGGCACAGGACAGGACAGACACCGTCTCTGCCCACAGGAAACCTATCTCCTAATGGGGAAGAGAACAGATATGAAGACTGTGAGTAAAATGAGGCAGGGTAAGGAAACAGGCATGATGCTGGGGCAGGAAGGGCCTTGATCGGATAAGGTGACACGTGCGCTTACAGGAGACAGCAAGTACAGAAGCCCTGAAGTGGGACTTGGCTGGCATTCTGAGGGTGGCAGGGGAGGAGCAGAAGGTGATAAGATCGGAGTGTCCTTCAGAGGCTCCTGTGTAAGGACTTTGGCTTTGATGCTTAGTGCTACGGAGTCCCCACCACAGGCTTTTGAGCAGTGGGGTGGCAGCTCTGACTTACGCTAATTAACTGACTGACTTTACAGCCCAGGGCTGCTATTTCTGTCGATATCAGGGCAGGCTTCTTCTCGGAGGCTTGCTCCAGGCTCACGAGGTCAAGGCAAATTACACTAGTGAATGAACTCAGGCAACAAGCACGATGCAGTTGCATCATTTGGAGGCATTGCGGTGGACAGGGAACGGGCCCAACTCCTCCTCCTGCTTCTTGCTGACCCACGTCTGCTGGACTGAGATTGTGCCATTGGCTCTGACATCTTCCTGGCTTCTGCTGGCACCCCAATCATGTCGGACGTCAACATCACACTCCAGGACTGAGTTGAAAGCTGTGTCATGAAATGCCACCGGACTCCAAGGCCAGGAAGGAGGGCTCGAGGAGATGCTTTGGGCATCTGGACCTCTCTTGTTGCCAGGGGAGACCTGACCATCACAGCTCACAGCCCTTCTCCAGGGAGGACACGGGGGGTGGGGGGGGGGCGTCTCCTGCTCCGGGTCCAGAGTGATGGAGCACAGCATCCCCTCCACGTCACACACCCACACACCATTCCTTGCAGCTGGGTGAAGCTTTAACCTCTTTTTGTCAGGGTCTCCGTGAGGTCCTCTCTCATGGCCAGCTGTGTACAGATGCTGGCATGGGCAGGACGTCACCCTCACTAATGGGCCCTGAGGGTGGCACCACAGCATCCTGGTGATGTGAAGGGAGGCACACAGGGAGGCCAGGCCTGGGCAGCAGCCATGTGGGAGGTATTGAAGGTCTCAGGCCTGATCTGGGTCTACCTGTCCCTGTTGGCCTTAGAGTCCAGCAGAGCGTTGGTAAAGAGAACAGGGTATTCCTCAGGCAGCTGTGGGGAGAGTATGATGCCAGACCTTTCTCCAAGTAGCCGAGTTCAGTGGGGCACTTCAGGGTCAGGACGCACCTCTTTTTTTAAAAAATATTTTTATTGATTTCAGAGGGAAAGGGAGAGATAAAAACATCAATGATGAGAGCGAATCATTGATCGGCTGCCTCCTGCATGCCCCCTATTGTCGTGTTGGGTTGAGACCGAAACCCGGGCATGTGCCCTTGACCGGAATTGAACCCAGGACCCTTCAGTCCACAGGCCGACGCTGTATCCACTGAGCCGAACTGGCCAGGGCTAGGATGCTCCTCTTGCTCTGAGCTCCTCACCCACATATCTGTCCCCGTCCCACATTTATGACGACACTCTGGGGGCATCGTTCCCACTAGATCCAGCTTTGCCCATGCCAGAGCCAATGCGGGTGACAAGTGCAGCAATTTCTTCTTCCATTTGCTGTTTTTTGGTGTGTTTTTTTTTTTTAATTTTTCTTATTGATTTCAAAGAGGGAGAGGGAGAGAAACATCAATGATTATAGAGAATCATTGATCAGCTGCACTGCCTCCTGCACAACCCCCAGTGGGGATCGAGCCTACAACCCAGGCATGTGCCCCCGGGAATCAATGACCTCCTGGTTCATAGGTCGACCTCAACCACCGAGCTATACCAGCCAGGCTCTTCTTCCATTGGATGTAGCTGAGGTGGCAAAGGCATTGGGCAGAGTGGGAGCCTGACTTTAGGTCCCCGGGTGGCTGAGAGCACACACTGCAGAGGGGCCAGGACGGCAGTGGGGGCTGGGGTGGAGGATCCCCTAAAGATCCCAGTGAGTGATGGTGTGGCCCAGGCAGGGAGGAGGTGGTGAGGGGAGTGGTTGGCTGGTATCCAGGCATCTGCTCCCATTGTCAGGTCACTTAACCAGCCCCTCCCTGTAGGACACATGCATGGAACCCCACAGTTATCATTCCTTTCATGTGTTCATTCCATCAAGTAGGGAGGGCCCAGACCTACCCTGCTCATCAGCCCTTGGTGGCTCCCCAGTGCTTACCAAATCAAATCCAAACTCCTGTCCTGGCTGACAAGGTCATGCGTGACCTCCCAGCCTCATGCCCCCCTGCGCCCTCCTACTCCATAGTCCAGTCGCCCCACTTACTGTTACCTTGCCTCTCCCAGCCTTGTTTGTGCTGCTCCCTTTGTCTGAAATGTCCACCACAGCTTTGTTACCTGCTCGACTCCTGCTTCTCCTCTGGGACTCAGCTCAGGAGTTGACTCCTCCAGGAAGCCCTCCCTGACTGGTCCCCACCACTGTGGTCTGGCTTGGCTGCCCTTCTCTGTGCTTCTGTTGGCCTGATACCCTACCAGCACCCATCACACTGCGATGCCTGTTAATTGCCTGTCCGCCTCCTGGGCTGGGTGTGCTGTTCTGTAACTTGTCCTGTATTCCTAGCACTTAGTGCAGAAAAAGCTTCTTGAAAAGTGGGATGAATGAATGAAGGGTGTCAGGCCCTTGTTAGGTGCCTGGAAGAGAGAGATGAACAAGAGACCTAGTCCCTGTCCAGCAAGGAGAGAGGAGAAATCAGGAAGCAGTCTGCCAGACTGTTCTAATTAAGAGAATGGCCAAAGTGGGTGCAGGAAGGAGGGGCCAAGAGTCTACCCAGGAGGTCAGTGCAGTGGCGTTTCTGGAACCCGGAAGCCCCGGGTTCACGTTCCAGCACAGCCACTGTGTGAATGAGGCTAAGAATAGCATCTCCCTGCAAAATGGGGGTAACACACCTCCCTCATAGAGAGGAAGGTAGCCCCATGGTCGGCTCATAGAGAACACGGGAGAAATATGCTGATCATTATGATCTGCTAACATAATGGGTGGGTGAGGGGAACAGCCATGCCACATCCCACCCCCATCTCACGTTTATACTTCAACCCTGACCACCTTTGGATCAAATGGCTATGCACAGCCCAGAAGTCAGGTCTGGCTTCTAGATGACAGCAGAGTGTCAACTCCTCGAGGGCAGGCATTGTTGCCTGTTTCATTCGCCGCTGAATTCGCAGCACCTAGAGAGTAGGTGCTCAATAAATATTTCCTGAAGAAATGACTGCGTTCTGGTTCATCCTCCAAAAATCTCAAGCTCAACATGACTCCATAGCTATAACTAACTGACTCAGCAGCAAGCAACGAAAAGCCACAGAACAGTGGCTTAAATAAGGACTAACTTGCCTCCTACAACAGGAACCTAGAAAGGGGAAACCAAGTCTTTGGAGCCACCCCTGGAGCCAGAGCTGTCCTATCCCCTCCTCCCTCCGCTCTTCCACTTCCCGTTCCAAACAGTAAAGGCCATTCGTACTGTATAGAAGCAAAGAGAAAAGGACTTGACAATCTAAGACCGGTGTGTCAGCTCGCTGGTATTATTGAGGAGGCTAACAGGCTAATTCCAATGTAACCCTGATATTTGGGGAGAGGGGGCCTAGCCATCTGAATGCATGCCAGCAAGCTCAGTGTACAATCTTGATAACCTATAATTAAGTCACTACCTCTTTCCCAGAAACTGGTCTCACAGAACCTGTTACAGAGGCCATAAAATTGTGAACAGTGCACTGCCCCGGAGGGAGGGTTATTAACGTGGCGCCAGGCCAGACCAGCAGATATGGCCTGGAGACCCCCAACACCTGGGGGCCTTCTTGCAAGGCCCGCGCAAAGGACCGGAAGTAGAATCCGTATTTGCGGGACAAAGACCCCAGGAAGATATAAAAGAGAAGCCCCCTGCATGTTACTTTACTCAGATTTGGAAAGTTATTCCCTGAGTCTGCTGGCGTAAATAAACAGCGTCACTCCTGTTCTCTAAAAGCGTCGCTTGGTTTTTCTTTGGTCTTCTGCAACATTATCAAGGACCGAGCTTCATTTATCTCCCAGTTCCAGGCACATTATCATGTGGCTTTTAGCCTCGTGATCACAAGATGGCTGCTGTGCCTCTCATGTCCTGTCTCCATGCAGGAAAGGGGAGGATGAGAAAGGAGCAAAAGGCAGAGAAGGGGCCAGACAGAGCAATACTTAAACTAAAAATAAAATAAAAACACAAAACCTTCCAGCTTCTGTTCTAATTAAGGAGAGAACGGAGATAGCAGGCTTCTTCATTTGAGTAGATGGCACCTCCATTCATTCAGCTGTCCAAGTGAAAAATCCCGGAGCCATCTCACCTCACAGCCCACAACCAGTTCATAAGCATCCTATTGGCTTTGCTGTGGCACAGATCCTGAGTCTGACCTGGTCTCTCCATCCTGTTGACCCCACTCTGGTCCAAGCCACCCTCATCCCTTCCTCCTACACTCCTGCTCCTCTTACATCCATTCTCATCCTTTCCAAACATAATCTCATTATGTCACCCCCACGGTAAAGCCCCAAAGGCTCCACATCACACACAGAGAATATAATGCAACCCCTCGTCCTGGGCCATAGGCCTGCATTGCTTGGGCCCTCCTTGCTCACCTTTAGCCAGCCATGGGGGCCTTGTTTGTCTCCTTCCTCACACCTGCTGGCACCTGCCTTTAGGTCTTTGTACCAGCTGTTCCCTCAGCCAGGAAAATACTGCCCCTACCACCTTGTCTGTAGAGACCTGCACCCCCATACAGCACTATTCCGTTACCCATTTTCATTTTCTCTTTTGCACGCATCATCATCTTTTTGTCTGCCTCCTCAACCAGAATGTAAGCTCGTGAGGACAGGGGCCTTATCTGCTGTGTGCACAGCTCTGTCCCCATGGCCTGAACTGTATCTGGCATGTAGGAGGACTCAGTATTTGTTCAATGAATGAATGAATGAATGAATGAATGGAGAGGTTTGTTTGGGGTAATCCTTTACGAGACCTTCCTGCTCTTGGACATCTAAAGAGAAAGGAGAGAAAAAAAGAGAAAAAAAAGATTGGGAGGGAACATGACGCCTGAGATACAAGTCAGAAACTGGAACCAACAAGTGACCATCTTCCCACCAAGCACCAAACCCTCCTCCCTGATGCCCAAGTGACCCTGCCAGTGGAGCATGTCCAGGATGGGAGTTGAGTCCATCTGGGGGAAACAGGAGGGAGGGGTGAGCACTGGCATATTGAACCTGCCAATTCAGGCCCGACCGGGACCTGACCGGCTGGGGATTGGTGTTAAGAACACCGCCTGCTGCCTAGTGCCTTAACCTCTCAGAACCTGTTTCCTCCTCTGGAAAACGGGATAAGAATAGTATTGACGTCACAAAGATGTTTTAAGGATCCAATAACATGGATGATGTAAAATGCATATACAGCCTGTCCGGCTTGGCTCAGTGGTTGAGCATCAACAGGAGGTCACGGTTTGATTCCTAGTCAGGGCACAAACCCAAGTTGTGGGCTCGATTGCCAATGTGGGGCTTGCAGGAGGCAGCCAATCAATGATTCTCTCTCAACATTGATGTTTCCATCTCTCTCTCCCTCTCCCTTCCTCTCTGAAATAAATTAAAATTTTTTTTTAAGTGAAATGACACATGCTTCTTTAAAAAAATAAAAATAAAATAGAATGCATAGACGGTGCACAGCAAATAGTAAGCACTCAGAACATCTCCGCCATAAAAGAGAGCCAGGAGGGAGCAAGAAAGTGCTGAGAGCGACAACAGAGAGAGGGACTAGTAACCCAGGGCCAGCCCAGTCGGTGCTGGGAGTTTGACTCCCAGAAAAGACACAGAACTTGAAAGCATCCACACTTTACCCCCTTCCCAAGATGGACTTTTGAGTTCTGGTTCAACTCTCTCGTTTTACAAATATTCTGAGTCCCAGAAAAGACAACAATTTCTCTAAGATGCTCAGAGAGTTGGCAGAGAGAGATGGCGCCTGCTCATGGGGGCTGGTGCGGTGGACTACGAGCCTCCCTGTCCCCTCATCTGCAGGGAGGGCGATGGCAGACTGAGAAGCCCTGCAGTGGCAGGAGCAGCACTGGGCAGCGAGGGGCAGGGAAGGACATGGAGGGCAGGGGACTGACTTGTCCTGCCCACCCCCTGCGCGCCAGGCCCTGTGCTAGGCGCTTCGTTAACACCAGCACAGGCTCAATTCTCTTCAGCCTGTGAGGGACTGTCCCCATTTTTCAGATGAGGGTGTGGATGCCCAAGGCCCCCGAAGAGCTAGCGAATGGAGCTGGATCTTGAATCCTATTGTGTGTGACCCCAAAAACTGTCCTGCTTCTGCCTGGAAATGGAAAGGCCTGGACTTGGGACCGCCAGGAACTGGCTGTAGCGTTGGAAAAGTCCTTTCTCTCTGGACTCAAGTTCTTTCTCTAAACAAGGAGGGTAGACACCAGGCCCTTCCAGCTGGAGCTGACATTCTTGGAATTCTCAACTAACCCCTCCCAGCGTCCATCCGGGCTGAGTCAGAGGAAAACCTGCCAGAAGGCCCCCAAAGCCTCTCATCCACCCTCATCCGCCCTCATCCGCCCTCATCCGCCCTCATCCGGCCTCTTGCCCCAGGAGCCCTGCCCAGAGGAGGCCTCCACCTGCCGCAGCCCCGGGCAGTGCAATGCCTCCTGCCCTGCGCTCCAGGGTGGTGCCCATCCTCCACTCCCCAGCCCACGCCACCCTCTGGGGCAAATCTCAACTCAACAGTTTGAGGAAATGAAGCCAAACAATATATCAAGACCTTCAACGAGGTGCCTGTTCCCCCCAAATCTCTGAGGCTTTGGGAAGCCCACAGGTCAAGATTTAGGCCAGTGCTTCTCAACCTAAATTTTAAAAATGTTTTTAATCTGCTAGGAATTATACTTTTGTAAAAATTAAATATAGCAGATCGTAGTAATGGTTACACAACATTGTGAAGGTACTTAATGCCACTGAACTGTACCCTTACAAAGCTTAAAATGACGCATTTTGTTACGTACATTTTACAACAACTTTGTGATGAAATTAAAAGATGCAGCTTTCAGCGCCCACAGTGCTCTTGCAAACATGATGAATGTTCCTAAAATCAGCCGGACTTCCTGGAGGAAGTGTGGCAAGCGCCAAGCCCACAAAGCAACACAGAACAAGAAGGGCAGCATCCTCTCTGCGCAGGGAAAGCTGTGCTGTGACAGGAAGCAGAGCGGCTGTGGTGGGCAGACTAAGATAACTTTCTGCAAAAAAACTAAAACTGCAAAGATGATTATGCTGAGGCTTGAATGCATAGAGCCCAACCGCAGATCTAAGGGGATGCTGGCTACTAAGAGATGGGAGCATTTTGAGCTGGGAGGACATAGGAAGAAATGGGGCCAATTGATCCAGCTCTAAGCTTCCTACTTTGTCTTCTTATGTGGCAATAAAACCTTGAGGATATGTTCACTTTAAAAAAAATGATGCAAAATACTAGCCTTTAATAGTATTCAACCGATTCTAAGTTTCCAAATGCTTACTCTCAGTGTATGTACTTGTCTCCTTGCAGACCAGTAAATCTGTGGACCGGCCGCAGTCCGAAGACTGCTCTGTGACTGCACTGAGTCAGGCTGCTGAGAGGTGGGCCCTGGCTTTCCAGAGCCCCTAGAGCAGTGGTTCTCAACCTGTGGGTCGCGACCCCTTTGGGGGTCGAACAACCCTTTCACAGGGGTCACCTAAGACCATCGGAAAACACATATATAATTACATATTGTTTTTGTGATTAATCACTATGCTTTAATTATGTTCAATTTGTAACAATGAAAATACATCCTGCATATCAGATATTTACATTACGATTCATAACAGTAGCAAAATTACAGTTATGAAGTAGCAATGAAAATAATTTTATGTTTGGGGGTCACCACAACATGAGGAACTGCATGAAAGGGTCGTGGCATTAGGAAGGTTGAAAACCACTGTCCTAGAGGACTTTCCAGAAGTAACAGTTCTCCTGCATCTCTGTTCCTCCAAGCAGGTGCTCTGGATGCCATGCAGTCTCAGGCGGACACACCGGTTCACATGAGGCTGGACCCCTCCTTCCACCCCAGTCCGTCCATCTCCCAGGCCTTCTTGATGTACTTGGTCAGTGTCCCCATCAATTGCCCCTGATAACTGTAGGGAGTTGTGGGGTGGGTGAGCTGGGAGGGAGAAGTACCCGTAGAGGTGTGCCTTCTTTGCTTCTAACCCGTATACCAAACTTGGCCCAAGCATCACCTCCTACAGGAAGTCCTCCTGGGCCTGCAGGATGAGGAGCCTGTCTGTGCCCCCACCTCACAGCACAGATCTGCCTGTATTTGCACTGAATGGTGGATATGATACATTTGAAAGCGGTGCCTGCTCCTCCGGGGGGTGGGGCACTGTTATCATGTGCTTTGGTTCAAGGGGATGACCAGATTTCAGGCCTTGGCTGGGTGCCCCATGCAGCATACTGTCTGCACAACTCTAAGCAGATGGTTGGAGCTCCGGGCCCGACTCCACCAGACTGTGGGGGACTGAAGAGCAGGAATTGGGTTTGGGACATCACGTCTTGAGTACAGTAGTCTCTGCCTGGCTGAGCAACAGGAAACACTGCTGGCTTTAAAAAATAAAAAACTACAAAATAAATTGCCCAGCCAGTGGTTGAGCATTGACCTAGAAACCAAGAGGTCCCCAGGTCAATTTCCAGTCAGGGCACATGCCCAGGCTGTGGGCTCGATCCCCAGCAGGGGGTGTGCAGGAGGCAGCCGATCAATGTTCTTTCTCATCGATGTTTCTGTCTATCCCTCTCCCTTCCTCTCTCTCTTAAATCAATAAAATTAAGACACCTAGCTTCCAATTTTAGAAATTCTACCTTCAAAGGTGAGACGAGGGTCCTGAGTCTCTGAATTTTGAAAAAGTGCCATGTGACTCTGGTGCCCAGGTGGTGTCTGGCCCATGAGAGGTGACAATAACTGCAGCTCACAGAGGTGCAGCGTGTCTGGGGAAGAGGAGTTGGGGGATGTCAGAGGGAGGGAGTCACTTATTATACTGTTTACTGTTTATTATATCTTTTCTACTGACTTTGGACCTAAAAATAGTTGGACTGACTGATGAAGTGGCTGTCATCTATGTCAGTTACTGCAAACTCTAGGCCTACAGCAGGGAGGCGCCCACAGTCCTTAAAGAACAGATGGTCCAGAGAAATGGAGAGCTGTAGAGTGCACATCCTACCTCAAGGGGGCAGCAGCTGCCCAGCGCCTGCTGATTGTGTCCAGGTAGGAATGTGAGCCCTGTGTTGCTAGATCTTCCGGTTTTTCAAGATAAGCCTGAAATTAGATTTTCAAGAGGAATTCATGATCAACTAATTCAAAAATGTAAAACACAACTGGAGCTGAACACAACATGCCTGTGGACTGACTCTGGCTGCAGGCCACCAGTTGGTGCCTTTGGATCTAGGTTGCCAGCAAGGACTGGGCACCTCTGAGGCAAGTCTGCAAAGCCAGAGCAGAGCCATCCTCTGCTTCTAGGAAAACGGGTTGACTCCCCAAGAGGTCCACAAAGAACGAGGGCAAAGCCAGTGCCTAGAGGTGGGCCACAGGGATCACTCACCCACTCGAACATTTAATTGGATACATATTTCTTAACCTCCCACCATGTGCCAGATCCAGTGGTGAATGTGACAGGCACAGTCCCTGTTCTGGGGGACCCTTTGGTCCAGCTAGGGAGACACACTTGAAACCAGTAATTGCATAATAGTTCATTCATTTGTGATACGTGATGGGCGGCAGTATAGCATGGGAGTTACAAGTTTGGGTTTGACACAAAGACCCCAAATAGTCAAAGCAATCCTGAGGAAAAAAAGAACAAATCTGGAGGTACCACACTCCCTGATTTCAAACTATACTACAAAGCTATAGTAGTCGAAACAGTATAGTATTGGCAGAAAAAGACACACAGGAATAGAACTGAGAACCCAGAAATAAACCCACACATATACGGGCAACTAACTTATGACAAAGGAGCCAAGAATATGCAATGGGGAAAGTCTCTTCAGTAAATGGTGTTGGGAGAATTGGAAAGCCACATGCAAAAGAATAAAACTAGACTGCTATTTGACACCATAAGCAAAAATTAACTCCATATGGACTAAAGATGTGAACGTAAGCCCTGAAACAATGCACGGAAGAAAACATAGGCACTAAGCTTCTGGACCTTGGTCTCAGTGTTGCTTTTGTGAATTTGACCCCAAAGGCAAGGGAAACAAAAGCAACAATAAACAAATGGGATTACATCAAACTCAAAAGCTTCTGCACATCAAAAGCTATGAAACCATCAAAACGAGAAGGCAACCTACTGAATGAGAGATTTTTACAAATGATACTTACCATAAGGAATTAATATCCACAATATATAAAGAACTTACACAATTCAACAACAACAATCTGATTTTAAAATGGCAGAGGATTTAATAGACATTTTTCCAAGGAAGACATACAGAAGGCCAACATGCATGTGAAAAGATGCTCAACATCACTAATTATTAGGGAAATGCGAATCAAAACCACAATGAGATACCACCTCACACCTGTTAGAATGGTTATTATTAAAAGAGATAAGAAATAACAAGTGCTGGAGGGAATGTGAAGGAAAGGGAGCCCTCATGCACCATTGGGATGTAAATTAATGCAGCCACTCTGGAAAACAGTATGAAGTTTCCTTTAAATAGTAGGAGGGGATGAGGTAAGGGTAGGGAAAATTGGGGAAAAGGGGTTAAATATGTGGTAACAGAAGGAAACTAGATTTTTGGTGGTAAGCATGCAATCGAGTATACACATACTGAATTATAATGCTGTAGAGAGCTGTGAGAGCATTAAAGGGGTGTCTAGCTTAGCTGGGAGCCCCACCAAGCCCGCCCCAATCCCAGGGATACTGGGGCTTCTTGCCAGTAAGGGGAGCGGAAGGCCACAGGATGGAAGCCTGGGCCCGAGGCCGCCTGGGCCCGAGGCCGCCTGCACCGAGGCTGAGTGCCCCTCACACCCACCATTCTGCTGTGGCCACGGGGATTTGGCTGATCTCCCACCTGTAGCTTCTTCACTTGGACCCATTTCACAGCCCACTTGTCCTCCTGGGCACTTGTCCTCATTGGACTTGGTGCCCAAGGACAGGGAAGGTACCACTCTTGACCACGCTGGAAGGCTGGGCCTTTCCTGCTATGGGCCAGAGCCTCTCCCTTTTGGAGCTCATCATATCCTAGTTTTTAAAATCTGGGTGTGCACAAAACAAGTCAGAACACAATACCAGCTTCTGCTGGCAGAGGCCTCAGACGCAGGGACACTGTGGACCTTCTGTTTGACCTGAGAGAAGAGCGAGGAGGTGGCAGGAGACTTAAGTAGCAGCAGTTTCTGGGGCCTTGGAGTTCACCTCAGTGGGGGGATCCTGAATGGCCCCTGACCTCGGGGGTCTGCAATCTAACCAGGTAGAGAGGACCCAGAACCAGGCTTGGATTTGGAGGGATCTTCAGGGCACCGAATGTAACCTCCTGCCCAAAGGGGGAGCTCTTCTCTGAGGAGCCAGGCCCTCACCTTCGTATTGCTCCTAAGTGAATGTTTAACAGGGACCCGGACAACTGCATTACATAGTTGGGTAGCCAAATTGTACCTGGAAGGACAGACACAAAAGGGGTGCTAAAACATCCCTGGAAATCAGGACTCTGCACTGGGAAAATAGCACCCAGAGTAGAGGGGAAGCCTTCCTAAAGGTCTGGTGGGTGGGGGCCAAAACCTCTCTACTCCAGAATAGGTTACTCCCTCCACCAAACCACCAAAGCCCCTTGGTTAGTACGAGCACAGGGTCCAGAACAGTGTTCTTAGCTGTTGTAAACTCTCCCCCTTCCCGCAGAAGCACACGATACGCTGGGACCCCATTTCATCTCTCCATTGCTAGCATGTAGTCCAATGTGGTCCACATTCTAGGTGTTTGTTAAATGTAGATTTAAGGGCTTCTTCACATCCCTCAAACCTCTTGTCCACCGAGGCCACGCAACCACCATGTTCAAGTGCAAAAGCTTCAGGAAGAAGGGACAAGCCTTATTTTCCACTCAAACCAAAGGGAGTGGAGTGTGCTCCCAGGAGAGGCCCTGCTGGGAGAGAGGCACACGCTGAGGCCAGGGGAGAACCCATGGGCACCCACCATTCCTCCTTCCCCCCAAATTATATGCAAAGAATTTTGGAGTGGGAGGTAGTTAACTAACCTAGCTCAACCTTCTGTTTCATCCAGGAGAAAACCAGGCCCAGGACTAAGTGTCTCTCCAAGGTCAGAGTGAACAGAAAAGCAGGGCTTCTGACTTTGTGGGTAAGATGCACACCCTTTAGTCTGACATCATCGTCATGAGGTGGGAGCGGAGGACCACTTTCTGATACTGTCAGGGCCTCCGCGGCTGGTTGTAACTAAAAGGATCCAGCTTGATCCTTTTCTTGCGTTTCCCAGAGCGCTTTTCCCTTCTGAGCCCTACATAAACAAAAGCTTACTGCCATCTATAGGACACCTTGTATCATTACTCCGAATTTCTACCTTTGGGCCATCTTTATATCCCAGCTACTCAGAATTTGTTTTAAAGGTTCCACCATCTCACCCAGGCAAACCTCTAACACCTACTAAGTGCCAGAGACTGAGGATCCGAGTTCCTGCACACAAGCCTCACTTTGACCTCTACTTAGACATTGTCTGAACCCACTGTGTTACTAAACTACACTTGATCTTGTTCCTTTTGGCTCTACATGGCCATAACTCTTTAAATTCATTTTTATTTTGAATTCCTATAATTGATCATTTTGGTCTAAGTAAATATATCTCAGTTAAAGGTACACAAAAGCTGCATAATCATTTCTAATTCCAAGTATAAACTTAGCTTCACTCACTGGCCTCTGGACAAAAATAGTACTTTTTTATGAGTCGTGCTAAGTATGTACTAAGTAGTTCTAAGCGTGCTCTCTTTTCATATACCAACTCACTTAATCCTAACATAGAGGAAGACTGAGAGAAGCTGTTATCCTTCTAAGTTTGGTAAAACCCTCATCAAGATAAAGGCAGAGCGGCAGAGCACTCTCGGAGGCATGCAGCCCTGACTGCAGTATTAGCCCTCCTCACCATAGGTGCTGGCTCCCAAGAGCTGGTACACAGATGGCTGAGAAGCAAATAATCATATGGAATTAAGGCTCTTTCCCAAATACCCTGGGAAAGCTGCCAAAGGCTTTCCCTGAACTGAGAGGCAGTGCTCTGACAACAGTATCACACAGCCTCTGGATACAAGATGAAGTAACTGCCCATCTTAAGCAGCCAAGTCAAATGCTGCTCCCGGGAATGCGGTCCCTTTAATCACGTCACAGGAGTTGCTACAGGGGCACAGAAAGTTTTATGAATATTCCAATTCTTGAGTCATAGGTTCCATAGCAGTAAACGGTTAATATGCACCCCATCCCCAACTGTAACACCAAGCAAACTGTCAAATACCTTTAACTAGGATCTTAAGATTTCCTCTAAACTATTCTCTAGAACAGGGGTCCTCAAACTTTTTAAACAGGGGGCCAGTTCACTGTCCCTCAGACCGTTGGAGGGCCCGACTATAGTTTTAAAAAAAAACTATGAACAAATTCCTATACACACTGCACATATCTTATTTTGAAGTAAAAAAGCAAAACGGGAACAAATACCATATTTGTATTTGCATGTGGCCCACGGGCCGTAGTTTGAGGACCCCTGCTCTAGAAACATCATTTGTGGCTTGAAGTCTGCCTTTTTAACAGGGACACAGAAACAAAAAAACACTTGTTTGCAAATAAACATCAGAAAGACTATGTAACAGCTGATCTGGGCCACAGCATGACAACAAAGTGACGATTGTGGAAGAAGACAATGCAAACAACTCTGGTGCAAACGTCTCGGGGCAGAGAACTTGCAGGATGGGTACTCCCGCCAGCCCAAAGGCCCCACTCAGCACAAACAGAAGCTAGGAGGGTCTCCATCACTGGGCAACTTATTACCTGGGTCGAAATAAGTCACTGCCACTAACAGCACTGTGCAGTTTTATTAACCATTCAAGTACAGTAGCATCTGGTAAGATCGGGACAGAATTGGGATTTAAAAGTGAACAGATATTCAGCATCTAACAATTTAAAAGAAGCCACTACATACTCTTTTCACAAACATGTTTTCACAGAGCCAAAACAGTACTAGCCATTGACCCAGCACACCAAGTGTACTGAAGTAGAAAAGGTACAACAAGAAAAATAGCTACATTAGAAAGACCTCAACACTTTAGAAAAAGAGTAAAACACTTTCAGTTTCTCCCCTTTAACCCCTAAAACAACATCATACAATTTGGATCTACCTATGGTCCTACATCAGCTTCTAGAATATTTGTCAGGAGGGCAAAAAGAAAATGACACTGGCCAGTACAGTCTTTGGATATTTAGGAAGGGGAGGGGGAGAAAATCAGTTCTCAAAACAAATTAGTCAGCTTCAGTCTCATCAGCAGGATCTTTGGATTCTTTGTTCTTCCGCACTTCTTCAATGTGCTTGTCCTGTAAAGAAACAGTATTTATCATCAGTCAAATAAAGCAGCCTGCCAAGTCACGCAGCCTGAAGAGGCCCAACACAGTGTCAGTACATTTATTATATAAGTAATAATATTATAAATATAGTAGTCACCCATTTCCTCGGTTTTGCTTTTCATGGTTTCAGTTAGCTGTGGGCAACTGCAGTATGAAAATATTAAATGGAAAACTCCAGAAATAAACATTTCATAAAGTTTTAAATTATGTCGTTCTGAATGGCATGATGAATTCTCATGCTGTCTCGCTCGTCCTGCCGGGATAAAATCATCCCTTTGCCCAGCGTATTCACATTGTACTACCTGCCTGTTAAGTCATCTAGTAGCTGTCTCAGTTATCAAATCAATTGTCACGATATCACAGTATCTATGTTCACGTAACCCTTCTTTTACTTAATGACCTGAAAATACAAGAGTAGTAATGCTGGCAATTTGGATATGCCAAAGAGAAGCCGCAAACTGTATCACAGGCAAGTATGCACAGGAAAAAGCAGTGTATACATTCAGAGTTTGCTACTATCTGTGGTTTTAGGCATCCATTGGGGGTCTTGGAACACAGCCCACACAGATGAGGGAGGACTACTATATAATTATATTATGTGAATCACATAATTAAGAGTTCTAAGACATAATCTTCAAACTTCCTGGATCACCCGAGGAATCTAATGATTGAGCCTCCTACTGTTCTTCCAAAGAAAGTGCTATTATGCTGGAAATTGTTGAATATTCCATCTTATTTTTTTTTATTTAAAAAATATATTTTTATTTCAGAGAGGAAGGGAGAGGGAGAGAGAGAGAAATATCAATGATGAGAATCATTGATTAGCTGCCTTCCGCATGCCCCCTCCTGGGGATTGAGACCACAATCAGGCATGTTGCCCTTGACTGGAATCGAAACCTGGATCCTTCAGTCCTCAGGCTGATGCTCTACCCACTGAGCCAAAACGGCTAGGGCTATTCCATCTTATTTTAAAACAAGATACCTCTCATTTATGTTTTTATTTTATTTTATTTTTTTTTGGTAAAGAAGCATGAATTTATTAGGTCATCTGGAAAACCAGATGGGCTGAGCCCCAAAATGGCACCAGCGCAGGAAGGACACCTCTCATTTAACATGTTAAGCCCCCAAATTGATGACAAAGATGCCAAACACCTTTGATCAAGGCCATTGGTGGAAGCCAGTTCACTGGTACATGACCTTCCAGCCTCCTTCAGGGCGGAGACACCCACCTTCTCTCGCAAACGCTCCAGTTTGGCAGCCATCTGTGCCTCGCGGTTCTCCTTGTTGGCTTCCATTTTGTGGGTCAGCTTCTCCTCTGCCATTTTACTGAAGTTGTTGTTCTCTTCGATTGCTTTCTGAAGCACTTCCTTCTCGTGCTCTCGTTTCTCAGCAAGCTGCTTCAAGACCTCAGCTTCATGGGACTAAAGGCAGAACATGAGATCTCTTCAGATAACACTGAAGCCGGGCCCTGGATTATCTGTATCTAAATATTATGGAAATCATTTTCTAGTGTTTGTGTTTACTTTGGCAAACTGTTTGCTCAGAGAACCTTATCCAATTACTCCTTAAGGAAATCCTTATAAGATTTACTGCTTAATGGTATCAAGATGACTTGAGTGAGATGCACTTAAAAATGGAACTTTATTATAAAGAATTTTGTTAACTTCAAAGGCTATCCAGAGAAAATTAGCTCATTATAAAAAGTGTAACCATACTGATAAAATACATGAATGACAGAAATTTTAAGCCTCCAGATTACTATTTAAGCCAAAAGGGTTTCTGTCTCAAAGAAAAGCTTTCCTCTGTGGAAGCTGCACTAACTTCCAGACCCCGGAGCTTGACTACCATGGTGTGCCTCCTTCAACAGACTCCGAATAGCTTGTTACCAAACAGACTCCGATGTGTTTGGAAGCACTGACTTGCAGGAAAACGACAGAGCATCTGCCACTGGTTCTGTTAATTCTCTTTTGCAAAATCCCAATCAGACAGGAGTTTCCCTATATTTAGTCAGTCCCTATGTGAAGCACAGGCTAATGGCTACAGGGCCACGGTGGATTTCTCAATGCTTCTCTGTCCAGCTTTAGGCTGCATTTCTTCCATGAACACAAACGACAGAGGAGAGCAGGTAGGGGGCGATGCATCACTGCACACACTGCCATCTTCCTGGGGAAAGGCTTTGCAGTGTTGACAGTGGGCCAGTGTACGTGCATTCAACTGTGCTACAGAAGCTTAAAAAGGGGCCTATATGTGGACGTGTGTGGTTACATGTATTGGACTTAAGTTGAACTTGCTGTGTTGATGGGGGCAGGTTATTGCTTTACCCTTTTCTGATTTAGTTTCCCTAATTTCAAAATTAAACCCATTAACCCCAATCAGGGTTATTGGTAAGGGGGACTAAATGAGAATTTATGTAAAATTCTCAATTAATAGAATAATGTTGAATGGAAGGAAATATTCCAACATGTCAATGGTTATTTCTAGGAAGTAAGATAATAAATACTCAATTTCGTATTTATAAACTGCTGGGTTTCCCAATTTTTCTATAACAAGCATATTAATGCTTATTGATTTTTCTGATTAGTTATTTTTAAAGATGTCTACTTTAAATAGAATAGCTTACACAAGAGAAAAGCTGCCACAATACCAGAATGCCAGCTGAGCAACAAAATCACACTACTAGCAATTTAAAATGTTTTTTTCTTTTTCTTTCAACAAAATCACACTACTAGCAATTTAAAATGTTTTTTTTCTTTTTCTTTCTTTTTTTTATTGATTTCAGAAAGGAAGGGAGAGGGAAGAGAGAGACAGAAACATCAATGATAAGAGAGAATCATGGATCGGCTGCCTCCCACACGCCCCCCACTGGGGATTGAACCTAAAACCTGGGCATGTGCCCTGACCGGTAATCGAACCTGGGACCCTTCAGTTCGCAGGCTGATGCTCTATCCACCGAGCCAAACCAGCCAGGTCTGAAGTTTTTATTGTATAGTTCTCAAGGAAACAAAAACAAAAATACTACACAGGCACACACACAAATCAAAAGAAACCCCCAAAATCTAAAAAGACAGAAAAAGAGTCATCCACCAACAATTCCTTTTCAAAGAAAAAGCATGAGAAGCATGAACTCTGGTTTCACAGACCTGGGCTTGAATTCTGGCTCCAATACTGACTGGCTATATGACTTAGGAAATGACAACATTCTCAAGACCATTTTCTAAGCTTGGTATCTATCACCTACCCTTTGAGAGTCACTGTATTAAAAGAGAAAAATATAAGTAAAGAAGTTGGTGTATAATAGAAGCTCAATAAATGATGGTTGGTATTTTCTTCCAGCCACTGGCATTACGTAATTTTCACGTAATTATAACCACTGTCTGGCTACAATTCTGTTTTCCTCCTGTTGTGGAAATAAAACTGATTTGCCACATTACTTTAATAAATACCATTTTCTGTGAATTGTGATGTTTACCTTGCGTCTTTCTTCTGCAGCTTCTAATTTCTTCTGAATTTCCTCCAGGGAAAGATCCTTCTTCTTTGGAGGGGAAAGGGGGAATTCTGGGACGGATTCTTTTGATCGAGGGCTGAGAATCAGCTCAAAAGCCTGGCCTGAAGCACGCTTCTCCAATTCTTTCACCTGGATATCTGGATTTGATCATATTTATAATGTATTCAGAAAAATAGGGTTTTCCTATTCTAATAAACTGTTCTACAATTTTCTAAAAGCCAAATCAATGTAATGAATAGAATTAGGGCTAATGAAGCTGTGTTTGCAAGCAAGAAATTATGTAAATACCACGTCCCCAAAAAACAAAGTTCAGCATTTTCTGATTAATAAATACCATTCTGATATATCAGTATTTGACAATCACTTTCATGAACAAAAGAAAGACTTGTGCAAAACTCCACATTTTGCTTCAGAGCAAGCCAAATCGTCTAATAATGAAACAATTAATTACAAGCTCTTAGTACGTTCAAATGATAGCCATTTTTTCTTCTTTAATTATTCTCCGATTTATAAAATACATTTTTTATAAAACCAAAACACAGGTACCAAATTAATGGCTAAGACTTAAGCCACCTCCTATTCTTAAACCATAAGCCCATCACAATTTCCGTTTTCCCAAATCGTTTACCTACCAGAAGAAGCCATGGTGAACAGAAGACAAGAGCCTGGCAATATATTCTACACAATCCACTGGCAAGGAAAGCCCTGAAAATGATTTTCAAAAGCATGCAATCAATTTCTTTGCATTTCTATATGTCATCAATCCCTTGGGGACCTCAAATCACATCCACATAAATCAATGTCAGAAAAATCACTATCGTGGAATTAAATAAGACATCATTAACTAGAAATTATGGAAATCTCAAAAAATACCAACCATTGGGAAATTTCAACTGAATAGAACGTTGGTTGTAGTTCACTCAACAGTAAGACCGGAGCCATCTTAATAGTGCCTACAACTCATTGTGCAAATGAAATACCCACCCCTGCTTTGTCTATGTCTGCCATGGTGGAAAACAAAACGCCCAGGCTAATATTAGCCAGTAATGTTGAACTCCTATTGTTCTTGGGGCTTAAACTCCTTGTCCAACAGCGGGCAAAATTAGTTTTATGAATGTCTACGTTTTACATTCTATTTGCTGCCTTATGTCACGAAAAATTCTACATCCTATCTTGATTTTTTTAAGGTCATGATTCTTGTAGGCCCTACGCTAGTATCAAAAACCTAAGATTACAGGTCCCTACCGGCTGGAAATTAAAATCAGAGGCAGAGAAATGATCTAACATTATCAGAGCATTGAACGCAGCAGCGGACCCCAGGATAGGCGTGGCCCTAGCCCGAAAGCGGCCCCCGGCCAATCAGAACACGCTCAATGCTCCGGCCCCTGGCCCCGCCCCCTTCCTCCCCGCGCCTTTTCGAATCCGAACTCACAACACCCAGGAGCCCGCGAGCGTGGAAAGGGGAGGGGTGGGCGGGACTAACGGTCCTATCGGATAACTCCGCCCACCCCAGGCTTCTCCCCGTGGACGCCCCCCCACTCCCGCCAAAATCACCTTGAAGCCACCCCCCACCCAGCCGCGGCTCGGG
>NW_005367431.1:3892757-3901084 GCF_000412655.1 Myotis brandtii | reverse complement strand
AAGTGGCGCAGTCTGGCCCTAAGGGCGCTGCTGCCAGGAGGCGCCTCCCTGGCCCCTTCAGACAATGGGGACCCCAGCGGGGCCACGACTGGAGTAGGAGTGAGGGAGGCAAACGGGGACCCACGCCCCCTATTGTCTCCTCGACAGCACCCGGGGGCTAACGCCGGAGGTTTGCCCAGCTGGCCGCGCCCCTTCCCCACGACAGCCGCGCCCCCAGAGAGTGGGGACAAAGCCCAGGCTCCGCCCGAGCCACACACAAAGCGCAGCGACCCCCACCCATCAGCCCCTCAGGGGCCCGCGGCCCCGCCCGCCGTCTCCCAGCTGGGAGCCGACTCGAAGGCGCAGCCCATCCTGTCCATCCCGACCCCCTGGCTGCCTGCAGGCTCCTCTAAGAACCCCACACCCACCTGCCCGGTCCGAGCCGCCTGGCCGCACTGAGCACCAACAGACCCGAGCGCGCACAAAAGCGCCAAACAGCGGCACGTGACCTCCCCGAAGGGCTCTGCATTGGCTGAGAGGGGCGGCACGTGCCGGCCCCTTCCCCCGACAGTGCAGTGGACCCCGCCCCTGTGGGCCCCGGAGCACCTCGGGAAATGTAGTCCAGGCTGGCGTGGCAGGAGGACAATGCGAGGGGTGGGGGCGTTTAGGGGTCTCCCCAGGTGTAAACCGGGGACCCAGGCGGTTGTCTAGCGGCGGAAAAGGGCATGGCCCTTGGTCTGGATCTGAACCAGCTCTCCCATCCCTGGGAAAAGGGCAGGACGGGGCGGGGCGGGGCGGGGTCCCTCTGCACCTCTCCGAGGGTGGCTGCCTGGACTCCGCCTCGGTTGGGCTACTTGCTCCGCTTCGTTGAAAGGACGATACTCAGATGGCGCAGTGCCCCAACGGTGTCCCGTCCGGTGCCTCTACCTCAGATGCCCAAGCCCTTGTGACAGGACAATGCCACTCTGCGCCCCTTGGAAAGGCCCCCTGCACCCGAGGCCGTACCGTGGCACCTGCGTATCACCTGTATTGTGACATCATCATCATCCCTGAACCACTCCGCCCTAACAGATCACGGGCGTGGCCCTTTCCTCACTGTGTGCGTTCTCGCTGCCATCCTACGGGTCCCCACACTGGCGATCAGAGCCGAGGAGGGAAAGCGTGAGTGACTTAGACCAAAAGCTCTGGAATTTGATCTCCTTTGGTCTAACAGTCACTTGGCTTAAATGCAGACTCCATCTGTTCTGCCTGCCTTTGGCCAGATGATAGGGAAGGAAGAGCAAAAGCAGTTACACAGACTGCCCTTAAGTGTTGCTTTTGTTCTCGGAGCACGTGCTCCCCAGAGCGATGCTGGGCCTTTTTAAAAAAAAAAAAATTTAAAACAAAAGGAGCCACAAGGTCACTATTCCTCCACGCCTGGATAGATCCAAGCACAGCAGAGGTACAAAGGAAATTGGTCTGACCCTGGCTATCGGATTAGGATGATTGGCCCCCCTCTTCCCACAAAAAGGCCCGAGGGAAAAAAATAAAATGAATATGGTTCCCAGGCCCCTCCTCCCATTCCCCTGACCAAGGCTGTGTCCTCAGGTAGTGGTCATTACGCTAATGCACCTGCTTTGACATCCTAACTGGGTCGAAGAATACCTTCATTTTATTAATCAATGGGCTCCCTCTCCCCAAACCCAGGAACAAATATGTCCAACTCTGCTGAAACAACAGTCCTCATTTTAAAAGACTCTCCATGTCCTGCTAGTCACTAAAGATGTGCTGGAGATAAATGCAGTGAATCGGAGCCGAGACAAGGAAAACTGGATCATACAGGCAGCAGACACACCACACAAAGCAAACAGTTAGCAATGTACTGTGGCCTGAAATATGCTTGTTGCTGCATTTTCTACAACAATTGCCCTTCTGTGGGGTCAGCCTTTCCCCTGCCCCCAATCTAAGTGGTTTTCCCTTAGCATGTGAGCAGGACCAGAAATTACTCAGATTCTCAGCCCTGGAAGGCTTCTCCTTCTCAGACCAAACTTGGCCACGAAACAACCAGGTGTTTCCATCTTTTTCAGTTTTCTGAGTGAAATTTCAGAAATCGTTAGAAAAGCTGGAGAGAGGTGAGGACTCGACCTCCCTGAAGTGACAGATTGGCAGGCAACACGACCGAGCAAGGAACCCAAGACCAAGAGTTCTATTATCCCCGGAACCACCCTTTATCTTGAAGTCTTTGTACTTGATCTGGAGGTTTCCAGAGGAAGGTCCCACCCATTTGCTGCCTTAAAAAAGGAAAAGGAAAGAAATTGCCACGCAAAAATCTCACATTTCTGACTATTAATGTTGTGACAGGAAAAAAATTAATCTTTCAAAACACTGATTATTTTAAAGCATTTACAACGCTTCCCCCCCACCTTTTCTTTCTCCTTAGAGCAGATGTCTATTTCCATGGAAACCATAGCTAGCAAGAAGATGTCAGAACTCATGTAGATTCCTAATCCTTGTTAACGATGCCACTTAGCTTCTGGGTTTGTTGTTAGATGCCTGGTCCTGCCAGTTTGGTGACAAGGATTTCCGGAGAGCCTCACTGTCGCTTGGGGACTGAGGAGGCTGGGGTAAGGTTTCCCCTAGAATGATCCCAAGAATAAAAAGGTGCTGGTGCCGTGGGATGACGCCTGTTTTTAGGGTAGGGTTGTCTTTCTGAGATCCAGACCAGAGCTATCTATTGTCAGCTTTTACGGGTGTTCATATATGAGCCCTGGAATAGGAAGGGCTGTCAACTATAAGGAGACAAAACAGTTTTGCCACTTCACCATGGAGAGGGACAGAGCTCCCTTCTTGGACGCTTCCTAAAACTAACTCAAAACCCAGTCCCCCCTGAAGTGGCAGCACGAAGTTAATGCTCACATCTTGGCTCTGTCTCTCTTTCCCCATGAGAATTGCTTTTGCCTCTGCTCAGATGGTTTGGTCGGATTGCACTGGAGCTGGCTGGAACTGGATCAGCACAGAGTGAAGTCAAGATGGGGCAGCCATCCAGCTTATTTGATCTGTGTAGACAGCTACAGGGGAGCACTTCAGGCTTCAAAGTCCAGAAGGGATGTCTACACGGATCAGTCGCGCCGGGGCGGTTGTCAGATCTCCTCTGTTCTTACGGAGCACCGGCAGCCTTTGTCCATTGTTGGCGCTGAGGCTGCAGGGGTTGTCTCCCACATAGGCACCCGCTCCACCTCGCTTACAGGGCCTGTCCTTGGCAGAAGGGTGTCGTGGGAGAGGCTTTCTCCTTGTCCCCGGCCTCTCTGTTCCCTTTGTCCCCTAACATTGTGCTCTAACACTCCCCTCCCTGTTCAGATGCTGTCTGTGAAGCTGCCGTTTCACACGCTTGGCTCCCTCACTAGAGTAGTCCGTCCAAGAAGGCAGGGGCTGTATCTTTGTCGTGATATCCCTAGTGCCCAGATCCAGGCCGAGTCCAGGATGGTGGGGCCTGGACATTGCAGTTGACTTTAGACAAGAACAACTTCTCTCACCCTCAGCTTCCTCTTCTGTGATGCTCAAGGATTATAATGAGACCGTGTACATGAAAGTACTCAGCACAGTGCCTCTCAAAGGTACCTAATTTGATCTGTGTAGACAGCTACAGGAGTACCTAACGCTTGTTAACTATTATTGCTAAAGAAGTTTTTTGATTGCTATAGGTTATTGAATGAATGAATGAATAGCAGACTTTCACCCTTTGGTGGGAATCATAGTCACTGGGTTAACTCTTCCCATGGGGTATTTTACAAATTTCAATTCCTTTAACATTTTGAATAGATAATACATTCACATAATTTAAAAATAAAGTATGGAAAGTCCTTCTCCCTTTCTTATTCCACCTGCCAAATTTGATATCTCCCCCTCCCCCAGCATAACCATTGTTCTCTTCCTGTTATCCTAAAGTTTCTTTATATGTACACAAGCAAATTTGTAGATATGTATTCTTCCCTTCCAAAACACAAATGGTCGTCTACTGTAACTATTTTGCACTTAGGATTTTTTCACTCAACAATACATGTCAGGAATCCTTTCATACAGAGATCTGTTCATAGATCAAGCACTTCCTTGATCTGGGATTCACTGTATGAATGACTGTTCCATAATCTAACCCTGTCTATGATTTTTAAGTTGTTCCAAATTATTTGCTATTTCAAACAATGCAGTAATAAATATAACCTTGTATATAGAGCATTTTCCTCGTGGGTGAGTATATCTGCAAGATATATTCCTACACTATATATATTGCAAGGTCAAAGGGCAAACGCATTTGTAATTTGAATAATGCTAAATTGCCTTCCATAGGAGTTGTACCAGTTCAACACCCACAATGAATTACCTCAATTCATTCAAAAATAATGGTTTGAAAGTCTTTGTCCCTAGACATTTCAGGCATCAGGGAAAAGGAGGGGGAGGACTAGAAATCCCAAGAAAGAGGTGGCTGTCAGTTCTGTCTATATTAATAACTCCTATAAATACTTGCCAAGCAGCTGCTGATCTCCGAACAGAGCTGGTGTCTGCACTGTAGCAGTTGTCTCCGTCAGTCTGTCGGTTTAGAATGTCCGTAGGTGTCGCTATGAGATTGGGAGCTTTTTGAGGGCAGGGTCTTTCTCAGCGCTTTATCCCACTCCCTTCCTCCTGACGCCTGGCACAATGCCTGGCATATAACTTAATTAATTCTAAGACATATTTCCCCCACATTTCTGTATCTTTGAAATCAGTTGTACCTCATAGTCAATAAATAACATGTCATCATTATTGACAGCATATTTTCTTAGTGGTACATAAAACAATGGTATGTCTTAAAAATCAGTGTCATTTTGAGTCAGTGAAATATGGTAAACACATATTACATGTGTGAGTGGAATGGGGTCAAGATGTCACTGCCGCCCTAACCGGTTTGGCTCAGTGGATAGGGCGTCAGCCTGCGGACTGAAGGGTCCCAGGTTCGATTCCGGTCAAGGGCATGTACCTTGGTTGCGGGCACATCCCCAGTAGGGGGTGTGCAGGAGGCAGCTGATCGATGTTTCTAACTCTCTATTCCTCTCCCTTCCTCTCTGTAGAAAATCAATAAAATATATTTTTTTTTAAAAAAAGATGTCACTGCCCCTGCCAGTCTTCCCACTCCATGTTCTAACCTTCATTCCTCTTATCTAAGCCCATGCCTTCTTCTGATGATTCCTTTTATGGGGATGACTCCCTTTTGTTTCTTGGGTTCTTATTTCTCTCCTGAACTCCAAAACCACACTATTTCTAAATCCTAAAGGACATCTCCTCATGGATGCCCCTACCCCATAAGGCCCTCAAATTCCATATGAGTCACATTGAACTAACATCTTCCCACCAACATGTAGGGTTTCCCATTCAGCTAGACGCTTTGCTGGACTCTTGCCCTCCAGGTTTAAAACTCAACTCTTGCCTCTTTCTCACCCTCCATGCCTCCAATTATAGAAACTTAGCATTTTCTAGTAGAATGGAACCTTTAAAATGATAATAGCTACAAGAAGAACAATACTGGAGGACTCATACTTCCTGATTTCAAAACTTAATACAATGCTGCAAGGATCAAAATAATGTGGTACTGGCATAAAGACAGACATATAGATCAATGAATAAAATAGAGAGCCAAGAAAGAAACCCTTGCCTATATGGTCCAATGATTTTGACAAGGATGCCAATACCATTGAACGGAGAAAGGACAGTCTTTTCAACAAATGATACTGGGAAAACTGGATATCCTCATGTAAAAGAATCAAGTTGGCCTGACTGGTGTGGCTCAGCAGTTGAACATTGAACCAGGAGGTCATGGTTCAATTCCTGGTCAGGGCGCATGCCCGGGTTGCAGACTCAACCCCCAGTAGGGGGCGTGCAGGAGGCAGTTGATCAATGATTCTCTCTACTCATTGATGTTTCTATCTCACTTTCCCTCTCCCCTCCTCTCTGAAATCAATAAAAAATATATTTTTTAAAAAAAGGAATTCCAATTCAAAAATGGGCAAAGGACTTGAATAGACATTTTCCAAAGAAGACATACAAATAGCTAATAAGTACACCAAAAGATGTTCAACATCACTAACATTAGGTAAATACAAATAAAAACCACAATAAGATAACACCTCACATCCATTAGGATGGCTACTATAAAAAAATAAGTGTTGTAGAGGCTGTGGAGAAATTGGAACCCTTGTGCACTGTTGGCAGGAATGTACAGCCAATGTGGAAAATTGTATGGAGAGTCCTAAAAAAATTGAAAATATAATTACCATATGATCCCGAAATTCCATGTCTGGGTATACACCCAACACAACTGAAAGCAGAGTTTTGAAGAGACATTTGCACAACATGTTCACAGCAGCATTATTCACAACAGCTGAAATGTAGAAGTCACTTAAATATCATTGACAGATACACAGATAAGCAAAATGTGGTAGATACATACAATGGAATATTATTCAGCCTTAAAAAGGAAGGAAATTCTGACACATGCTACAACATGCATGAATCTTGAGGATATTATGCTAAGTGAACTAAGCTAGTCACAAAAAGACAATACTGTATGATTCCACATATGTGAGATACTAAGTCAAAATCAGAGAGCCCTAGCTGCGTAGCTTAGTTGGTTAGAACATTGTCCTGATACGCCAAGGTTGTGGGTTCAATCTCCACTCAGGTCACATACAAGAAGCAACTAATGAATGCATAAATAAGTGGAACAACAAACCAATCTCTCTCTCTCTCTCTCTCTCTCTCTCTCAACAACAAATAAACATTTTAAAAAATCGCCCTGACTGGTTTGGCTCAGTGGATAGAGCGTCGGCCTGCGGACTGAAGGGTCCCGGGTTCGATTCCGGTCAAGGGCATGTGCCTTGGTTGCGGGCACATCCCCAGTGTGGGGTGTGCAAGAGGCAGCTGATGGATGTTTCTAACTCTCTGTACCTCTCCCTTCCTCTCTGTAAGAAATCAATAAAATATATATATTAAAAAAATCATAGAAATAGAAAGTACGATAGTGGTTGCCAGGAGCTGGGGAGAGGGACAGATAGGAAGTTAGTGTTTAATGGGAATTGAGTTTTTAGTTTTACAAGATGAAAGTGTTATGGAGACGGATGGTGACTATTAAATACATTGTGAGTGTGTTTAATACCACTGGACTGAATACTTAAAAATGTTTTTTTAAAAAGTAAAAATTTTGTTAAGATGGCATATTTTATTACAATAAAAATAATTGAAAAAAAAGATAATAGCTAACATGCTAATACATGCTCACAGAATGCTTACCATGCAGCAGTCACTGGTCTAAACACTCCACATGTAATAACTCATTTAGTCCTCATTAACAATCTTATGAGCTATTATTAGCCTAATTATAAGGGTGAGGAAACAAGGGTGACCAACCGTCACAGTTTGCCTGGGGCTGAGGGCTTTTTCTGGGATGCAGGATTTCCAGTGCTAAAACTGGGGAAGTCCCAGGCAAACCCAGATGAGTTGGCCACCCTAATGGAAACTGAGGCACAGAGACAGTGTCTTCTGTAGACATGTCAAATAGGGTCCTGGCCCTAGACCCTGCACTTTGAAGGGCTGTGTTCTCTCTGCCCTTCCTCCTCCAGCTGTGCCCCTTCTCACAGGCAAGGCATCCCCCGAGGATCCAATTCAGGACGCCACCTTGCATGTGGCAGCATGTCTCCTTAACCAGCGACATTTATTTTAATGCAGAGGCTGAAGGTGATTGCTTTCTATTGTTTCTTCCAATACACCTTTTCCAAATAATCAAAACGTGAGCAAGAAAAATGATGTGGGGGATGGTCAGGTCGGAGCACTCATCCTCTGCTGGGCTTTTGGGGGCTAGGAGGGTGGTTTTCATGTGAGATCTAGTCCTTTTCTTGCATGGCCACTGGTGGGCCTAAAAATAGCCTGGCTGGTGTGGCTCAGTGGTTGAGCATCGATCTATGACCCTGGAGGTCATGGTTCGATTCCCCGTTAGGGCACATGCCCAGGTTGCAGGCTCAATCCTCAGCGGGGGCGTGCAGGAGGCAGCTGACCAATGATTTTCTCTAATCATTGATGTTTCTCTCTCTCCCTTCATCTCTGAAATCAATAAAAATAAAAATTAAAAAAATATATATGTATTTAAAACAAAAATGGGGAGGGGTCTTATCAGTTACTTTTAATTCAATAAATTTCTGGGTCATTCCATAGCCCATTTTCCCATGGCCTGGCATGGGAACACATTCCCAGTACTCACAAAACTCCAAGCAGTTGGCACTCATCAGCATCTTAGCAATTCAGTGAGAACAGAGGTTACAGCTATCACAGGAAGTTGAAACCAAGAC
>NW_005367431.1:3890561-3892660 GCF_000412655.1 Myotis brandtii | reverse complement strand
GGAAGTATACACTGAGTAGAATTCAAGCCTGGAAGGTGGGGGTGGCTGGGATGTCAGGCAGAGAAGGGTGGGATGCTGTGTAAGAGGAAATACACGAGGGGAAGAAAAGATGTGTCACTGGAATTCAGGGTTGATTTACAGACCTTCGGGGGCTTATGGCTAAGCCCTTGCATCAGTTAGTATGCATCAGCACTGCAGGGCATTCGCACACCCACTGGATTTCCACAGCAGCCTTCTAATTGGTCCCTCCCCTCCATTTCCAACATGGGCACCTGCCAACTCAAATCACTGGAGAGTGCAGGTTCCATTTAAGCGGGAGGAGGGGGCTGTATTACTTTTTTGGGGCTGCCTTGATAAAGTACCACTAACTGGGTGGTTTAGCAGACAGAAATTTATTGTCTCCCAGTTCTGGGGGTCAGAAGTCCAAAACCAAGGTGACAGCAGGGTTGGCTCCTTCTGAGGGCTGTGAGGGAGAATCTGCCATGCTTCCCTTCCAGCTTCCGGTAGCCTCATTGGTTCCTTGGCTTGCAGACCACATTCGCCCCACATCTTCTCATTGTCTTCCCTCTATGTGTGTCTGTCTCTGTGTCCAAATTTCCCCCTTTTATAAGGACACCAGGCATATTGGATTAAGGCCCACCCTGATGATCTCACCTTAACTTGATCATCTGCAAAGATGCAATCTACCTATATAAAACCCTAATATGCAAATTGACCTAACGGCAGAATGACAGGTTGAATGACCGGTCGCTATGATGCGCACTGACCACCAGGGGGCAGACGCTCAACGCAGGAGCTGCCCCCAGCTCGCAGGCCCTGACTGGCAGTGGTGGGCGGCGCCAGGCCAGCCAAGGCGGGTACAAGTGGGGGTTCCTTCCCAATCACCCCACCGGTCGCCCTACAGATCAGCCCTGATCACCAGCCAGGCCTAGGGACCCTACCCGTGCACGAATTTCATACACTTGGCCTCTAGTTTACAAATAAGGTCACATTCACGGGTACAGGGGGTCAGGACTTCTGCATCTATTGGGAGGACACAATTCAATCCATAGAAGCGGCTCCCACTTAGCTTTGCCTGATGGCTCTCCTGGAACAATGTGTGTCCAGAGAAGCTGGAATTTAGTATTTCCTATGAACTCTTCTGACTTTTAAATATTGGCATCTAGCATGGCACACAAGGCCCTCCATAATTCTTTTTATTTCCTTTTTAAATATATTTCTTATTGTTGATAGTATCATAGTGTATGCATTATCCTGCAACTTCCTGTGCTTGCTTAGATTTTCAGCTCTATCCATGTCCCTGCATCTATAGATCTAACTTACTCCTTCTAACAGCGATATAGTGACCCACCATGAATACAAACGCTATTTTATTTAAACTTGCCCTGTTGATGGCCACTGAGCTGTTTTCAATGGTGATTAGTTATGGTCCCGCAATGGGCAGCCTCCTGTAATGCAGGTGCAAGTATTTCCCCAGCGTAGAAGCCGAGAGAATTGTCAGGGCTCAGGGTATGAATGTCTTCAGCTTCCCTAGACAAGGACAAATTGAGAGCCTCCATTTCCCCACACCCTTACCAATGCTTGACGTGGTCTGGTTTTACTCCTCCTTACATTTTTATATGTGAGAAGGCTGAGGTCTGCGGTTGTACTGCTTCATCACAGTCACAGAGCAGGTTCAGGGCCAAGTGTAGGCACCAGATCAGCTGGTTCCCCAGAGCACAATCTTGCACCACGCCCTGTGGTCCCTGTAGCCCTCCCTGGAAAACCAAGGAAACACCCGGTGAGTGCGAGGGGTTGGGGGCGGCGGCGAAGAGGGAGTGGCTGCAATTCTGCAATATGGTGATTATACTGTGAGTGGAAACCACTCCAAATCCTCCCAGAAAATGGCTCCACCGAGCCGCACAGATCTGCTCGCCCACCCGAGGCCGTTTGCACCTGCAGCTTTCACAGCGACACAGGAGCGGATTGGCTCTTCCCCGCCCCGACTCGGCGGGAACACAAATGGCGTCCCCGCCGCGGGTTTGCCCCCGGCGGCTCTGCTCTGGGAGAAGGGGGAGACCCAGCCTCGCTGGTCTGTGGGGTGCGGAGCGCACGGTGGC
>NW_005367431.1:3868040-3890444 GCF_000412655.1 Myotis brandtii | reverse complement strand
CGGCGCGAAGATGTCACGCGGACGTCCCCAGCCAGCGCGCCCAGCCGCGCCCCGCAGCTCGGAAACGCAGGATGGACCACGGGAGGGAGGAATGGGAGGAATGGGAGGCTGGTCGGCGCTCCTCACTTCCCAGCCTCCACCAGGGAGCAAGCTCCTCTGCAGGGGCCTCCACGGAGGGCGAAGGGTGAACTCTGCTTGGGCTCCTCCAGGGGCATAAGGTGAATGAGGGTGAGGCCCTGACCCCAGCAACCCCCGCCCCCCCAAGGGCCAGTCCTGGAGTGGAATGCTTCTCCCCCAGGAGCTGGTGGCCAGCTTTCCATCGTCCTCTTCAAGGCAGGAAAGCCCGTGGGCGAATTTGGGGGGAAGAACAAAGCTGGCGCCCCCCAGCCTACCTTCCAGAGCCTAGAAGGCTGGCTCCCTTCCTCTCAGTTGGGATTACTTGGAGGGCCAGCATTTTTTTTTCTTAAACATTTTTTTTCTCAGCTACCACCTTTTGAGCCCTTGGTGTATGATCTCATTTCCTCCTCATGGCAACTCCAAGATATGACAGGCTCAGCGAGGACAAGCAATTCCCCAAGGTCACACATATATAGTGGCAGAAGGGGGTTAGGACGTTCTCCCAGATGCTGTGTTTTATTTAAAAGTTGTTTTTTTAATGAACTATTTGCTCACTTTTGGTAATCTTTCACAGATCCTTTTGAAAAAATGACCATTGAGAACAAACACTGCAAACATCACCACATTATTTTTGAACAGTGGGAGGAGTAATTGGTGTATTGCTGGTGAGTGTAAGGAGGTAACACTTGTGGAAAGCAGTTTAGCCATTTGAATCAAGAACAACAAAACTGTCCATCCCCTTTAATGAGGAAATGGTCACCCTCTAAGGCAGCGGTTCTCAACCTGTGGGTCGCGACCCCTTTGGGGTCCAACGACCCTTTCACAGGGGTCGCCTAAGACCATCGGAAAACACATATATAATTACATATTGTTTTTGTGATTAATCACTATGCTTTAATTATGTTCAATTTGTAACAATGAAATCGGGGGTCACCACAACATGAGGAACTGTATTAAAGGGTCGCGGCATTAGGAAGGTTGAGAACCACTGCCTAAGGAGACAGCAGTAGCTACCGGCATGTGAAATGCACACTCCCTGGGGCCCAGCAATTCCACAGGAAGGAATCCTTTCTACAGATGGATGCCTTAGCACATGGACACAATGGTAAAGACACTCACCACTGCACTGCCCAAATGCAAAGGATGGGAAACAACCTCAAAATGTATCAATAGGATTGATTACGATAAATCCACTTAAAGAAATTCTATTTTACATATACATATTTTTATTGATTTCAGAGAGGAGTGGAGAGAGAGGGAGAGAGACACAGAAACATCAACGATGAGAGAGACTCACTGATCCACTGCCTCCTGCACACCCCACACTAGGGATCGAACCCGCAACCCGGGCATGTGCCCTGACCAGGAGTCAAACCGTGACCTCCTGGTTCATAGGTGGATCCTGGCTGGGCTATAGAAATTCTATATAAATATTTATAGAAAATGAGGCAGTTCTTTTTTTTTATATATGGAACAATCATCAAAAATATTAAGTGAAAAGGGAAAAGTATGATCGAACCCGCAACCCGGGCATGTGCCCTGACCAGGAGTCAAACCGTGACCTCCTGGTTCATAGGTGGATGCTGGCTGGGCTATAGAAATTCTATATAAATATTTCTAGAAAATGAGGCAGTTTATTTTTTTATATAATGAATAATAATCAAAAATATTAAGGGAAAAGGGAAAAGTATAAAGTATGTATCTGATGTGCTACTATTTCTATATGAAAAAATGAATGTATGTTTATGTATGTGTGTATTCATTTTTTGGTCTTTTTCCTAAGAAAAATACACAAGAAACCAAGTAATGGTGTTGCCTTTGAATCGCTTAATGCTTTGCTGCCTCCTGGATTAGTATTGGTCTTAAGGAGGAAAATCACAGCTAAGTCAGAGAAAGACATTTTTTTCATTTTATAACCTTTGGAATTTTGTACCCTGTGAACATATTAGCAATTAAAAAAAATAGATTCACTAAAATCCTACCTCTAGACCCAGTAATTCTCCTTTTTGGGAATCTAGCTTAAGGAAATTACAAAGATTTATACAAAAAAAAATTCACTGGGGTATAAGAGTGAAAAAATGTAGGCAACTTAAAAACCCAACAACAGGGGAATAGCTCTCTTTGTAATAATTTAAGCAATAAAAAAAAAAGAAACTGAAAAAAAAAAAGAAAATTATGGTAAGTACATATAATATCTATCATGAAATAATAAAACGGACACTTACAAAAATACCTTAGTAACATAGGAAAATGCTTATAACATTAAGTAAAAAAAAAAAAAAAGAGCTGGATAGAGAATTATCTGTGCAGTATAATCCGAACACAGTGACAACAGCAGCATACAGAATAATTGGAAGGAAACAAGCCAAAGAGTACACGGTCACGGCCACTGGGTGCAGGGATTGTGAGTGATCTTATCTCCCCTGTATAGCTTTCTACACTTTCCACTTTTTATTTTTTTGTAATGGGCACCCATGTCTTGGACCATTTTTTTAAAGAAAAAACTTAAAAATAAATTCCCATGGTATTTAGACACATTAAAGATCTACAGACATATTAACTCAGCGATTCTACTTTTAGAAATAAACCCTGTATAAATAGATGCACAAGGGCTCAGAGCATTATTAACAACAAAAGGTTGTAAACAATTCAGGTGTCTATGAGAGGAAACCACTTATGTAAGTACAGAACACCCATAAATGCAGACTATTAAGCAACAGTTATGGACAATGGGGTAGGTATGTCCACATGGAAAAAATCTACAGGGTAACATTATTGTGGTGGGAAAAGCTACCTGCAGAACAATGAGTATGTATGGTTGCATGTATGCTAAAGAAAGAAAAGCTGAATGCCTGGAGAACATTAAACTGTTAACAATAGCTGTCTCTGGTGAAAGGGAAAGACTAAAAGACTACTTTTGCTTTTAACTACATTTATCTGTGGTGTTCCCATCGTTTATAAAAATTCATTCTCATATCATTTGTGTAATTAAAATAATAATAATAATAATAAGGGGGGAGTATAAGCCTAGAGAAAGATCTGAAAAGATTCACAACAATATTACCAGTAGTTTCCAGCAGGAATGAGGGATTGGGACATTTTATCCATTTACTTTATATTAAATCATAATTAAAACAACATTAAAAGCCCGGCTGGTGGGCCGGAGCCTCTGCTTTTCCCCAGCTCCGCTGTCCCTCTACATTAGGGCTCTGTTCTCTTAGGTAACACCTGCTCACGTGCACGGCCCAGGAGCGCAAAGCCCCAGACAGGACCGGCCTCGCTTCTCCTCTTACCAGAGAGGAGGAAACCGAGATGCTGAGACAACCTCCTGGCTGCTCTGCTGGGAAAGTGGACTCAGGCGACCTGGATGCCAGGCCCCTTCTCTCCCACCTTCGGTTTCCAGAGATAACCCCCAGGAGGGGAGGGGAGGACTGTTGCCTCCAGGCCAGCGAGGACAGGGCTTGAAGCCACAGATGAATGGTATCAGTGTAGCATCAAATGAGAACACAATAAACCCCATCATTTGCCGAGTTCCCTCTGGGCTCAGCTTCAAGTTCCTTTCCCAGACAATGGCTGGTCACATCCCCACATGGGCTCTGCCAAGTTTTCCAGCGGGATGGCGAGAGCAAGGGGCCAAATTGGCCTCCAGTGGCCAACGCTGTAAGATTCACCTCTAATGACAAGGAGGGAGCTTGGGAACCTCCCAGGGCCCAGGAGCTCATCCTGGGAGATGTTTGCTCCAAAAGCGGAGCAGCAGGCAGCTGTGGTCGGCGGGAGGGCACTGGCCTAGAAGCAGAAAACCTGGGGTTTCAGGAGCCAGTGCTGCCATGTCTCCCCGTGTGACCCTGGCAACTCACCAGATCCTGTGTCTGGGCGTCAGGGGCAGACAGGAGGTTCTGTGTCTGGGGGAGAAAGGGCGGTGTCAAGCCCCCTCCCCCATCATGGCTGCCTCAGAATCCTGGATGTCGGTGAAGCTGCTGGTCCCTCTTCCCTCGCAGCTGCTGCCTGTCTGTCTCCATGGCAACCAGGCCAAAAGACTAATTTGCCAGGGTCCAGGCTCTGCCGCTTACCTTGGAGCTGGGTTTTAACTTGTCTTTCTGGAAGCCGGTCCACCGCCACTCCCAGGAGCCTCTGACAGCATCCCCTTCGCCGCTGGTCGGAGGGACGCTGGGCCAGCCAGAAAAAACACACCACTTGTCCTTGATAACCATACCCACTTGTGGAGAGGAAAGACGGTCTCACACCCCATGGCTTTGTAATTACTAATGATTTGTGTTTCAAAGACCCCTGTCCCTCTGACTAGCTGCTCTGGCTGCTCTAGGGATCTGCAAGAACAGATGGCTTAGGGAACAGGCCCCATGCAAGGAGGTCCCCAACCTCCCCCTTTCCATGCCCTCAGGCTCCTCACTGCTATCTGTTGGCTTATGGCTGGGTCCAGAAGTCCTGCTGGAGCCCGTCTGGTTCTAACAAAACTAAAACATAAAAAATCACGATGATCATCTTTCTCAGAAGGTTGTGAGGGTCAGGTAGGCACTCAGAGCTTTACAGGTCTCTGCCTTGGACAGAGTAAAATTTACCTCAGGACCATTTTATTTATTTTTATTTGTTGTTTTTAATCCTCACCCAAGGATATTTTCCCATTGATTTTTAGGATGGAAAATCCTAAAAATCAGTGGGTAAATTAAAGGAGAAAAAAATGGAAGAGAGAGGGAAAGACAGAGAGAGAAACATCGATTGGTTGCCTCCTGCACAAGCCCTGACCAGGAGGAACCTGCAACCAAGGTATATGCCCTTGACCAGAATAGAACCCAGATCCTTTGGTCTGCAGGTCAAAGCTCCATCAGCTGAGCCAAACCGGCTAGGGCCCCTCAGGGCTGTTTTAAATGGGACAGCTATCTTTCTCTGTTTCTGCTCTGACTCCCTGGCTGTAGCTCCCTAGAGGACAGGGATAACATGGCTGCCTCTTCCCAAGAGACAGCACACTGCTTTGTACTCGGCGGGTGCCTTCACGAACACCTCGACAGCACAGAAGTACCTTGATTGACCAAAAATTCTGACTGAAGTTAGGAGACCTGGTTCCAGGCCTAGCCCTGCAGCTAACTTGCTGAGCATCTTTGAGCAAGTCACCTTTTCTGGGCCTCAGTCTCCCCATCTGTAAAGTAAGTTGGACTGTGACCTCTAAAGGTTCCTTCTCAGCTCCCACTCTCTCTGTCCAAGGGAGAAATCCACACAGTTCTCCATAGGAGAAACTGCATTAAACTCGGGGTAAATTAAAGGGGGGAAAAAAATCATGAAATAGCAACTTTGGACCCTAATGTCCCAACTGAAAAGGGCTCAGAGAATAGACAACAAAGATTACATGCCATCCAAGCGACGAGTTCTGGAAACGAAGTACCTGCTCCACTCCCAGCCCCTTCTGAGGAAGGTGTTCTGAGTTCTCTCTGCATAAGGTCGCAGAGGGTTGTGATTAAAACCAATCCTGCTGGGACCCGGGATGGGATGGCCAATGGCTGGCCAACTCCTACCATGGTGGCTTGACAGAAATCCCTGCCTGATGGGGCAGGTCACGCTGGTCAGCAGCCAATCAACACAAGTGGACCCTCTTTCTCTCAGGAACCACCAACAACCAACACCAGGCGCCCATGGAAAGGATGGGATGCTGGAGCTCAGACTCTAACCTGAATAGCGCTGCACTGTGTCACCTCATATAATCCTTATGACAATCCTACAGGGCAGAAATATTATTATTCCCATTTTACAGATGAGAAAACTGAGGCTCAGAAAGGCAAAGTGACTTGTCCAGGGTAACACGGCTAAAAAACAGCAGAGTCAGGATTCGCTAGAGGCCGGCTCACTTCAGAGCATTTTCTTGCCCTTGTTGCAGCTGGCTCACAGCTCTCCACCTCCACTGCTGAGAAACCCTTCGCGTGATAGAGCCATTTCTGAATGGCTCCAGCTGGGAGGCCAGCTGTCTCGCTCTCTCCCTGTGTTCCTCTTTCTGGGGCCCTTACCCTTTGTTCCCCAGTTACTCTCAGTTTTCCCAACAGCAGAATGGGGGAGCTTACTTTTTCCCCTAGTCCCTTTCTTTTTTATTTTTTTATTTTTTATTCCCTAGTCCCTTTCATCATACGTGAGGTCCACAATGGTGGGTGGCAAGGATTTCTTATCACAAGTGCACAGGGGCTAAGAGAAAAGGGAAAATTCAAAATGATTAAAATAATGAGACAGTTGAGGAACACCTCAGGCTCCAGCTGTCCTCAGGGGGAGCCTCGGGTCCGAATGGGGACCCAGCCACTGACTCCCTCCCCAGCTGGGCTGACTCCATTGTCTGTAAAATGATAATAGTGTCAACCTTTCTCCTGGGAAGAAGAAGGAGAGCAGGTACGTGGGAGGAGTTAGGCTTGGATGGGAGAGGATTAGAGATGAAAAAGCATGAGTTTCAGGCTGAATTTAGAGCATGACATCATTCCTTTTAGGAGTCAACAGTCTCTCTTTTTTTAAAATTATTTTTTAATCCTCACTCAAGGTTATTTCCCATTGATTTTTAGAGAGAATGGAAGAGAGAGGGAAAGACAGAAAAATATTGATGTGAGAAAAACACATTGATTGGTTGCCTCCTGCACGAGCCCCGACCAGGGTCTGGGCCGGGGAAGAGCCTGTAACCAAAAGGTACGGTGCCCTTGACCTGAATCGAACCCGGGACCATTCGGTCTGCAGGCTGACGCTCTATCCATGGGTCAAACCGGCTAGGACAAGAGTCTCTTTTAACTCATGTTTATGGAACTGCTCTTTGGAGTTCCTTGAATTCCTCATTTTGCTAATTTTCTACCTCTTATAAAAAAAGGGGAGACGTCAGTCCAGAGAGGGCTTAGATTCAAGCCTTCGCAGGAGAAATTGCAGACTCCCAGGCTCCCAAACGCCCTGCCCCACCAAGGGCAGAGGATGGTGGGAACAGAAGGAGGGACTGTGACAGCGTGGAAGGTGGCTTCGCTAGCGCTGGGTGGAGGGGGATTTTCAGTGGGGAACAAGCAGGTCGGGGGGCTGGCTGCTCACTCCGAGCTAGGGAGGGGCCCCTCCACACCTTTCTGTCCCTTCACTCCGTGCACGGGCTGCTAACGCAGACACTGTTGTCTGGCATGTGGGCTCCGCAAAGATAAAAATGATATTTAGCAGGAGAGAGAAAAATGTATTCAACTCCCAGCCCAGTTATGATTTAGACGCTGCCGTGGGCGGAATAGCAATGAGCTCCTTATTTTAAGCAAGTGGTGGAGAGATGAAAATAGATCAAGTGTGCTGAACCAATCCGGGTTTTTGCAACCAGTGAACTGGATTGAAGACCACATCGCTATCAGGCAGGGAGGAGAGGGGACTATGAGGGGTCTTTCTTAAAAACAAAAACCCTTTGTTTTCAGAGAGAGGTGTTCATGTTGCTGCAGAGTAACTTCCTTCTCAATCACCGGGAGAGAAGGTGTAGACCTCATCTTGCTGCCGGACTCAGGGCAAGGAGGAGACTCCAGCCCCTCCCCTGGGGCCTCTGGATCCCAGTAAGACCCTCCAGAAATAAGGGAATGCTGGTTTGGATGGACCCTCAAGACAACTGTTCCCATCCTCAGAAGTAGGTACTTTCTCTACCTGCTGAGAATGGAGAAACTAAAGCTCAGTCTGAGTCTAGCCCAAGGCCACACAATTAAAAAAACAGTCAGGATTTGAACTTAGCCCGTCTGACCCTGAAGCCTGTTTTCTCCACTCTGCCACAGAGGTCTCTGCTCAGTTGTCACTTCTGAGTGAGGCCTTCCCTTATCACCCGAGGTAAACATGCAACCCTCCATCCCTGGCACTCTCTATACCCCAACCCTATTTTATTTATCTCCTAGGCACGTTAAAGCATCTGATAGATTATATTTTATTTGTTTAATTTTTTTCCCTAAAACCTAGGCTCCATGAGGGCAAAGATTTTTATCCACATATATATTTTTATTGATTTCAGAGAGGAAGGGAGAGGGAGGGAGAGATAGAAACATCAATGATGAGAGAGAATCGTTGATAGGCTGCCTCCTCTGTATCCCGCACAGTGGGGATCAAGCCTGCAACCCAGGCATGTGGCCTGACCAGGAATCGGACTGGACCTCCTGGTTCATAGGTCGACGCTCAACCACTGAGCCACACCCGTCGGGCTATCCATGTCCTTAATGCCTAGAACAGTATCTGGAAAACTGATGAGTATTCAGTGAGTAACTTCGCCTGCTTTCTGTTGGAAAGCCAAGCACAACTCTTTTAATAAAAAGCAACCCCATGATCCTTTAGAAAACCTGAAATTTCCAGACTCTGATGGAGTGAAAAGGGGGGCAGATAGACAGCCCGCCTGCTTTTTGGTAGGAAGGTCATTTATAGAAGACGGCATCCAAGCTGTCAAAGCGGGTGAGAGGCCGATACGAGGTGCTAGTTCACAAGTGAATTTAGGTGCACAAAGCGATCTGTGAATGAGACAATCAAACAGGTAACCAGAGATGCTGGGGCAGACAGCAGCGCTCAGTCTCCAGGAAGGACCCACAAAGCCAGTCCCCGGCTCCATCTGGCCGGATCGTGTGCGCCTGTTGGCAGCACCTTTTTCTTCATTGAGGAAGATAACAGAGGGGTGGGCAGATAACACTTCCCTGTAGCACAGGCATCGAATGTACCAGAGAAAAGATTTACAAAGCCTCTTTAAAGCAGTAGTTCTTCCACCTGCCCAAACGTTAACGTGGGGCAAGGTTCTTGACCTCAGTGAGAATTTAATGAGATAATGTATGTATGTAAAGCCCTCAGGACAATGTATGTATGTAAAACCCTCAGGCTGGGGAGGGTTGGGGGGCAGGAGGGGGGGTAAGAGATCAACCGAAGGACTTGTATGCATGCATATAAGCATAACCAATGGACATAAGACACTGGGGGATAGGGGAAGCCAGGGGAATGTCAAGAAGGGGAAAAAAAGGAGACATATATAATGCTCTTTGTAATACGTTAAGCAATAAAACAAAAAACAAACAAAAAAAAACCCCTCAGGACAAGGTCTGGAACATGGGGGCCACATGATGTCACTATTAAATTGATATCCTCTTCTGAAAATCTGGTAAACATCGCAAACTCTCTCAGGAAAATGGATATTTGACCGTACACACAATTTCAGGGGGGCTCTTTTTTTTTTTTAAAAAAATCATTGTTTAATTTTTCAATTATAGTTGACATACAGAACTATATTAGTTTCAGGTATACACCCCAGTGATTAGACATTATATAACTTACTAGGGAATCATCCCAATAAATTTCCCACCCATCTGACACCACACATGGTTATAGAATATTATTGACTATACTAGAGGCCCGGTGCACAAAATTTGTGCATGGGTGGGGTCCCTAGGCCTGGCTGGCGATCAGGGCCTATCGGGGGCAGTCTCACCCAGTCCCGTTGGGTGGAGCTGCTGGAGCTGCAGGCTGGGGCCTGGGGGCCTGCCAGCTGCCAGACAGGGCCTGCTGGACGGGGCCAGAGGGACAGGGGAGAGACCCCGGGAGGTTTGCTGGCTGGGGGAGGTTGGCTGCGGGAGCGCACTAACCACCAGGGGGCAGCTCTTGCATTGAGCATCTGCCCCCTGGTGGTCAGTGCACATCATAGCGAGCAGTTGAGTGGCCTTAGCATATCATTAGCATATTATGCTTTGATTGGTTGAACTGATGAACGGATGACCGGACACTTAGCATATTAGGCTTTTATTATATAGGATTCTCAGGGGAACTCTTCTAGAACCTTCCAGAGGTCCCCTGAACCAAAGGTTAGGAACAAGTGCTCTAATGAGGTCAGCTCCCAGCCAACAGGATTTGGCTATCACACACTTAAAGATACAACATGCTGACGGGAACAGGGGTTAGTAAACCCTGGGAGAGTTACAGAAGCTGTCCCCACACAAGCCCTGAGGGAAAGGTGCTGTGGCCCAAGAACCTGTCTGTCTACCCCGGGTGACAATGGTTTAGCTCTACATGGAGATGTGTACAGCAGGCGTTAGCCTGATATTTTGAACATTTGGATCATGTCACTTAATTCTCTGCTCTGACTGATTATAATGTGGCCTCTATTGGTAGAGGGCCCACAGGTCGATTTACTGGGCAGGCTGGGGGAGGTCTGGTCTACACTGACATTTTTCATTGTAAATTAGTACTCTGGCTTTCTGGCAAACGGCTTCATAGGGCAGTCTGTGAGTATGGCTAACCCCTCTTCCTCTGCTGACATATGTAGCCATTTTCTATGCCCAAGGCTTCTCGGATGATAGCTGGTGCCCAATGTGCCAAGATGGAGAGCTTTTATTTCCTGCTGAATTTTACCCAAAGGAAATAATTAGAAGTTGAGATGTACACATGTACATAGAAAAGATGTCCACAAAAGTTTAAGGAACTTTTTGAGCCCAGCTGGCATGGCTCAGTGGTTGAGCATCGACCTATGAGCCAGGAGGTCATGGTTCGATTCCCCCGGTCAGGCACATGCACAGGTTGCGGGCTCGATGCCCAGTGTGAGGTGTGCAGGAGGCAGCTGATCAATGATTCTCTCTCATCATTGATGTTTCTATCTCTCACTCCCTCTCCCTTTCTTTCTGAAATCATTAAAAATATATTTTTTAAAAATTGAGAGCTTCCATATACCCTTCACCCAGTTTTCCCCAGTGCTGTCTTAGTCCGTTCAGGCTGCAATAGCAAAAACACCATAAAACAAACATTTATTGTTCACAGTGTTGGAGTCTGGGAAGTCTAAGACTTACGTGCTGGCAGGTGACATGTCTGGTGAGGGCCCCTTTTCTGATGCGAAGATGGCAGTCTTCTCGCTGTGTCCTCACATGGCAGAAGGGGTGAGGGGACTCTCTGGGGCACCTTCTATGAGGACTCCACCCTCATGACCTAGTCACCTCCTAAATGGCCCCACCTCCAAATATTATCACATTGGAAATTAGGTTTCAACATATGAATTTTGAGGAGATACAAACCTTTGGTCTATAGCAATAATATTTTATATAATCTTAATCAAGAAATTAACATTCATAGAATCCACACCCCTTATTCATATTTCACCATTTTATGCACTTTCATTTGTGTGTGTATTTAGTTCTATGCAATTTTGTCACATGTAGATTTGTGGGACTATCATAACTAGTCAAGACAAAACAGTTCCACCACAAGGAATAATGTTAATTTTTATTGTAAAAAAGTAAAAACAATCTCCAATACTAGGAGAATGTTCACATAACATGGTACCGTTATAGAGTAAAATATTACTCAATCATTTAATACAGCCCTAGCAGATTTGGCTCAGTGGATAGAGCCTTGGCCTGCAGACCAAAGGGTCCAGGGTTTGATTCTGGTCAAAGGCACATGCCTTGGTTGCAGACTCCTTCCAGTCCCAGGCCCTGGTTGGGGCTTGTGCAGGAGGCAAGCAATCAATGTGTTTCCCTCATATCGATGTTTCTCTCTGTCTTTCCCTCTCTCTTCCAATTTCCCTAAAAAATCAATGCAAAATATCCTCGGGTGAGGATTAACAAAACAACAACAACAAATGGTGAATATATAAATAAATGTTTAATACGGGAAAATGTTTATAAGATATAAAACTTTATGTATAATCTATAGTTTTAAAAGTAAGTGCTGAGAAATACTTGAAGCAAATATGCTAAAAGCTTGCCCTAGCCAGTTTGGTTCAGTGGATAGAGCTTCAGCCTGTGGACTGAAGGATCCACGGTTCGATTCCGGTCAAGGGCACATGCCTGGATTGCGGGCTCCATCCCCAGTTGGGGGTGTGTAGGAAGCAGCTGATCAATAATTCTCTCTCATCATTGATGTTTCTTTCTCTCTCCCTTTACCTTCCCCTCTGAAATCAATAAAGATATATTTTTTTAAAAAGGTTATTCAGGTTTCCCATGAGCAGACTTAACAAACAGTATTTTCGACCCATGGGTGAGCATCTGAGGATGTAGAGGGCCAACTGTATGCACTATATATATATACACATACATATATATATATATATATCTATATATATATGCTAAAAGTTTACAACACTACCTTTAGATGGTAGGATAGGTTGTGCTTTTTTTCTGTTTCACTTTCTGTATTTTTCAAAAATTTTACAATAAGCATCTATTATGGGCTGAATGTTTGCTTCTTCCCCAAATGTATTTGTTGAAGCCCTAACTCCCAATGAGATGGCATTTGGAGGTGGGGCCTTTTGGAGGTTATTAGATTTATATGAGGTCATGAGAGTGGGCCCCCATGATGGGATTAGTGCCTTTATAAGAGGAGGAAAAGAGACCATACCTTTCTCTCTCTCTCTCTCTCTCTCTCTCTCTCTCTCTCTCTCTCTCTCTCCCCTGTGAGAACACTGAGAGAGGGCAGCTGTCTGCAAGCCAGGAAGAGGGCCCTCACCAGAAACCAAGTCAGCTGGCGCCTTCATCTTGGACTCCCCAGCATGGGAACTGTGAGAAATAAATGTTTGTTGCTTAAGCCTCCCAACTGGTGGTATTTTATGACAGCCTCAGCTGACTAAGACAGCATCTCTTACTCAAAGAATGGGGATGGTGGGGGTGGGGGTGGGAGTCAAACACAGAGCAGGTGTGTGGGGCGGGGAGGAACAAAGAGAAATTAAAACAAACAAAAAATAAAATAAAAAATAGCAACTCAAGGCTGAGACCCTAAAGTGAAGAGGGACTGGCTCCTGGGGAGTCAGCGGCCCTATTGACAGCAGGGGTGGTGGATCTGCCCCAGCCACCCAGAGCAGGGGAGAGGAAGTCTCACAGGCTCTGCAGCTTTTGAACTCGGTGTTTTGAACTGGGTGGAGCAGGAAGATGAGGGCATCCTCTGGGGATAGTTTTATTTATGGAGGACAAGGAGGCTAGAGAGTCTGAGTCGCGGAAGCTGGGGTGGGGGCTGTGGGTAGAAGCAGGCAGCTAGCTCACCCTTGCCCATTCCACCCTCACCTCCCTGATCTGCAACCCAGGAGGGAGAAGAAGGGGGTTGGCGGAGGAAGACAGAGAATGGGTGGAGCATCTGCTCAGGCCAACTGCTCAGGCTGCCCATGGGAGACAAACGAGGGCAGATCTGGGCCTGGAACCTGTCCTGCCTGGACCCAGGCCCACTCTGCCCAGAACGGTGCCCTATCTGATAAGGGTATTGGCCTGGGAGTCAGCCATCTGAGTCTCAGTCTAACTGTGTCTCAAAGCAGGGCAGTTTGGCAAAGCCAATTTGATACGGGGGACATTTTGACACAGCAGAAATTTTGATAGAACTGAGTCAAAATATAAAATTCCTTTCTTAGTCCATTTCAAAATTATCAAGTAGCTTATGAAAGACATATCCAACCCTTTTTCTCTGATGCTCACCTTACCCCTAGCTTTCATTCCACCATTGACCTGGACTCTATTCCTGATTTCCATCGTGCCACTGACCCCTCTCCACTGTGGATCACTTCCAGTTTCCAGAGGTGAGAGTTGGCACTGGGTGGAGTGGAAGTGAGGATGTCTGCTTTGCATGTACCACTTGAAAGTAAAAATAAATAAAAGCTATAAATCTGATGATTTGGTTTTTAGGGTAAATGTCCTCATATGAGTAGTGCTGCATCAATGCATCCATGGTTGAATGATTGCTTTAAAATCTTCTAAAGGTATTGGAAGTGCTTTCTAAAGTGAAAGATCTTAGGAAAGGTTCCCAAGTGAAAAAGCCAGAGGTCCCAGAGGGAGAGAAAGAGGCAGCTCTATCTGGGAATGAATACTCTAGGACAGAGGTCGCCAACCGGTCGTCCGCGGACAACTGGTGGTCCGTGAGGTCCGAAAGGTTGGTGACCGCTGCTCTAGGACCCTTATGAGGATATGGGTGGTCTGTCTGCCTGAATTCTTCCCTTTGGGGGGGGGCTGCCTGTCCTTCTGCCATCCCCCACATTTCTGGTAAACCATCAGTCACAGGGTTGTGCCTGCCCTGGTGTAAGAGTTGGGCCTTGGCTCAGACCTGGACCATTTCAGTGCTGATCACCTGTCCACAGTGACCCTAGAGGTGCACACAGGATTCAAGCAGAGTCAGCCTCCTTCCACGGGGACCGATAATATGGTCCCTGCGAAAGAATATCTCCAAGATCTTCCTTGGGGATTGTGGAGTCTGGGGCTGCTGGCCACTACCTTGGTAGCCATGCAGACAGCCAACAACCCCACTTCAAAGTTCCTAAGCCAATACATTCTCTTTTTGCTTAAGGTGGATCCAGTCTGCTTTCTGTCACTGGCAACTAACAGACCCCTAACACAGTGTTCCACTCCTTACATTGGCACTTACGGGGACCCCACGATCACCTCAAGGGAAGCCTGCTCATTGACAGGCTCTGCCCACTTGTCAGATCCACAGTCAGATATCCCATTCAGGAAAGAGATCCTCTGTGACAGAGCACCTCCCAGGCCTCAGAGGAAGCCTACAGCTATCTATCTATACTAATCACCAGCTCCTTTATTCATAAACTAGAGGCCTGATGCACGAAGATTCATGCAAGAATAGGCCTTCCTTCCCCTGGCTGCCGGCACTGCCTTCGCTCCGGCCTGGAGCCGCCTTTCCACCTTCGATCTGGCCAGAGCTGCCTTCCGCCTCTTGCCTTGTCACGTCAATTTGCATATTCCCTTCTTATTGGCTGTAGGCACCGCCATCTTTGTTGCAAAGTTACAGTCAATTTGCATATTCCATCTTTATTAGATAGGATGTCTTTCAATCAAAAAGGGATGCATATCTAGACGCGTATTAGTGAAGTGTCTGACCATTGGGGATAAAGATTGGCTTCCAAGCTTTCTAGAAATAAAGGACCAAGACTTCGACTGGCATCAGATCTCTTAACAGCAGTGCTGTATGCACAAGACAAAGGAATAAGGCCTCCCAAGTTCTGAGGGGAAAGACAGGCCTGAGAATTCTCTCCCCAGCCAAAGTAGCTACATCTCTGAGGTCCTCCAAGGACTCCAGATTTCCCTCTCAGGCAAACTTTTCCAAAAAGTAGGCATCCTCTAGGGAAAAAAAAAAGGAATCCCAGAACGAAAATGGGATACAGGAAACGGAACAACTAACCCAAAAGACCTATGAAGGTAACATTTTATAAACTGCTTGAGTAAAAGTCTCCAAATTATTGAACTGAAATGGTGGACTACAGGTGTTCCTTGTATTATTATTTTTAGTTTTTCTCTATGTTTGCAGTTTTTCTTAATAAAAAGGTGGAAAACATAGATGTACAAAGATGAGAAAAAAGGCACATATCTTTTATGCCAAAAAGGAAAAAGAGGCCGTAAAATGCTAAGATAAATGAAAACATTGGTTATTTAATGTTTTGTTAATGGCATAGGTAGTTTTGTTAATCACATAAGTGTTTACTGCTGTCCCACCAGAAGGGGATTGTTGTTCCCAACGTCCCGAATTTTTGCTGACGCTCATATTTTCCGACTTATGCGTTTTGGGTATGAAATCCGAGTTTTGTTCTTATGAGCAGGGGTGAGCAGTATGTGATTTGTCAGCCTGGCTTAATGATCAGGGCAGCACCCAACACCTGGTCCAGAGGTGACACCATCAGGTGTGGTGTTGGTTGAATTGATTGGCAGGGGCACTTGTCCTTCAGGAAGCCCTGGTGTCAGGGGGAAACAGGGTGCACAACAGAGACCTGGCGAGGAGAGACATACCAGGAAAAGTGAAACTAACAAACCTGGGAATAGATCCAGAGATGACAGCGGGCAGGAGAGAGAGCGGCTGGAGCAGGGTGGATTTCTCAGAGGAGAGTCAGCGATGCTGGAACAGAGCGGGGAACAGGACTTGGTGAAGAGAAGAGGTAAGGGCGCGCTTAAGAGAGTACAGCCTGTTGCAAAGTTCAAAGTCAGGAGATAATTCTTAAGCATCGATGGGGAAGATGGGTGTTTGGCAGAAAGAATTCAAACTAGAGAATAACCAGGAAAACCAATGGGAAAGTGAAGTTACGGAATTGGTCCATACCTCAGTATCTTCACTTATAAAATCAGAATACTGATAGCACTTTCCTCCTAAAACTGTTGGGAAAGTTACATGGAATAATATTTCTAAGGCACTTGGCTTAATGCCTAGAATAAATTCAGTAATTATTAGCTCTTTTTAAATAAGCCGTCTCAGATCACCCAGCGTGTAAGTGGGTGTCTAGGATTTTAATCGTTTTTCTGATTCCAGAGCCCAGACTCCTAACCAGTGCACCCTACTGAATAATAACTACCATTTCCAGAGCACAGTGCCCCAGACTCTGCATCAGTTATCTCATTTAATTCTTATAACACCCCTGAGCTGGATATTAACATTTTATGGAAGAGGAAATTGAGCATCTTTTAACTCACTTGCTCCAGTTCACACAGTTGGTATAGCCTGGCCCAGTGCCCTGTCACCAGCACCACACTGGGAGTCAGGAGGCTTGGGTCCCAGTCCCAGATAGGCCAGTGATCACCCTTCATCACTGAGCCTCAGCTATTTTTTAACTAGAGGCCCGATGCACAAAATTCGTGCAAGGCGCTCAGCCCTCGAAACCCTGGCTTCCTCCGGAAGGTCATTCAGAATGTTGTCCGGAAGAATATTTGGCCATCTGGTCTAATTAGCAAATTCTGCTTTTATTATTATAGACTAACAGGGGCTAGGTTAGAGAACAATCTTCAGGGTCCCTTATGTGCTATTTTCCGGGAAGGTGGAGTTGATGAAACCAGACAGCATTCTAGGTAGGCGGGAGGAGTATGTCTGAGTCAGACAGGATCCCCATCCCCGTCTGACTGCACAACATCAGACAACAGAGACCCAGAGGCGCCAAAGATGAGTCCAGGTCTCCAAAGCATTAGTCCTTGTCTGCTCCCACTCCCCAGGGGACAAGCAGGGATGCTGCTCCAATTATACTGGATTGATGAGGAAACTCGAGGCTGATGAAAGGGTGGGAGAGATGTCAGAGGACACAATGGGAGATCTGAATCATTCAGAAGAGAAGGCAAGAGGGCCAGTCCTCAAGTCTCCAGTGAGTATGGAGGCTGGGTGTCCTGGTGGAGGGAAAATAGGTCAAGACTCAGGGTACCTGGGACCTGGGCCCTAGTCCTGGCTCTGCTACTAACAAGTAGTATGACTTTTGTTTGACAAGATACTTCACCTCTCCAATTTTTAGTTTCCAGAACTAAAGAAATTAGGGAAATAACTTTAAAGAACCCATCCCACCAATTTATACAAAGAAATGTATAATATTATAACTAAAAAGGATTAGAAATGACTTATATAGCCCCAGCTGGTTTGGCTCAGTGGATAGAGTGTTGGCCTGTGGACTGAAGGGTCCCAGGTTCGATTCCGGCCAAGGGCACATGCCCGGGTTGTGGGCTTGATCTCCAGTAGGGGGCGTGCAAGAGGCAGCCAATCAATGATTCTCTCTTATCATTGGTGTTTCTATCTCTCTCTCCTGCTCCCTTCCCCTCTGAAATCAATAAAGAAATATGTTAAAAAAAAAAAAAAGAAAAAGAAAGAAATGGCTTATATAGTCTGGCAATGGGGAGAACTACTAGGCAGACCCAGGAGGTGGGGGGATGGGTGTTGCTGCAACAGAATATTAAATGCCTTTGGAATGTTGAATAACTAACATTTATTGAACACTAACTATGTGCACTGGGCAGAGGTCTTTTTTGGGGGGGGAGGGGGAGCAGAGGTCTTGGCATGCATAGTCTCATTTCATATCCTTGAGCATCTTCTGAGGTAGGTATTTTTTTTTAATATTTTTTTATTGACTTCAGAGGGAACGGGAGAGGAAGAGATAGAAACATCAATGACGAGAGAGAATCATCAGTCGGCTGTCTCTTGCATGCCCCACACAGGGGATCAAGCCCACAACCCGGGCATGTGCCCCGACCAGGAATCGAACCATGACCTCCTGGTTCTTAGGTTGATGCTTAATGACAGCCACCCTGGCTGGGCGGTATTTTTTTTTTTTTAAAGGAAGCACTAACATTTTATTTTATTATATTTATTTATTTTTAATCCTCACCTCAGGATATTTTTCCATTGATTTTTAGAGAGAGAGGAAGGGAAGGGGGAGAGACAGAGAGAGAGAGACACATCAGTTGGTTGCCTCCAGTACAAGCTCCGACCAGGGCTGGGGATCGAGCCTGCAACCAAGGTACGTGCCCTTGACCGGTATGAAACCGGAGACCCTTCAGTCCATGGGCCCACACTCTATCCACTGAGCCAAACAGGCTAGGGCCTGAGGTAGGTATTATAGCCATTTTTTGAAGATGTTAGCTGAGGCCCTGAGGAGTTAAGTCACCCGACCAGTTAATAAATGATGACATCAGGACTCAGATCCAGAGGTCCACCCGCCTCTGAAGGCCATGCCCTAACCTTTACACCCTACTGCCTCCGACAGTTGCATGTGAGGACCATGCACAAACAGAGAAATGCATGTATGAAAGTGGGGAAAAACCCTCGAAAGTGGTTATGTTGATATTAGAATGTTGGCATCAACCCTGGGCTTGGAAATTTAAATAGGTAATTTAGGATGCTGGGAACTTACTTGGGGCTGCTAGAGTTTAAATGTTTCTGCTCAATTTTTGGTAGTAGAAATGATGAAACATAACACCTAAGTGAGGAGGTGAGCGCGGATGACAGGGCCTTTCTAGTTCTAATATGTACTTTCCCAGGGGAGCCGAGAAGGAAGGTATAGCTGTACTTCCAGGAGAAGAGACCGAACATCTGATCACATGACTCTCCTGTTTCAAGCTTTCCCTTACTCCACGTTGCCTGCACCACTGGTTCTCAGCCTTGGAATCACCTGAGAAACTTTAAAAAGGACAGATATCCAGGCCCTGGCCGATGTGGCTCAGTGAATAGAGCATCAGCTTGTGGGCTGAAGGACCCCCGGTTCGATTCCGGTCAGAGCACATGCCTGGGTTGTGGGCTCCACCCCTGGTGGGGGCGGGGGGGAGTGCAGGAGGCTGCTGATTAAAGATTCTCTCTCATCATTGATGTTTCAATCTCTCCCTCTCCCTTCCTCTCTGAAATCAATAATAATATAAAAAAGTAAATAATAATAATAAAAACTACAGATATCCAGGTCTATGCCCAGAAAGTCTTATTTAATTGACAGTGGTGTCACTTTGGCATTGGAAGTTTTAAAACCTCCTCAGGTGATTGCAACCTGCAGAAACATTTGCAAACCACTGGCCAACATGATAAGGCCTAACCTGTGCGCTGGGCATAGAAGGCTGATTTCTGTAAGCTCTCCCATATCCTTTTTTTCCACCTGTTTTCAAAAATCCAGCTACAATGTCCTGGACATGCGGTGCCCTATTTACTTGCCCTGCTATTTATTGCCTTTCCTCGGCCGGGAATGCCTTTCTCCTCCCTTGTCCATCTGGGAAATTCCATTCATCTTCAATGCCATGGTAGCCAGCCTCCAAGACAGTCCCCAATGAGCCCCACCTCCTGGTAGCCAAGCCCTCGTGTCCCCCTCTCCCCCACTGAATTGGCCTGTCCTGTGTATTAATATGACACCGTGGAAATGAGGGAGCATGGCTTCCCAGGATGGGTAGACGCTGTGGCTTCGTTTACTCCCCTGGATCACTTGCTGTGGGAGAAGCCAGTTGCCACGGCTGGAGCAGCAGCCCCATGGAGAGCTACGCCTGTTGAGAAACTGAGGCCTCCTCGACGGCCATGTGACGGCCATGTGAGTGAGCCGGCGGGGAAGGAAGGGGATCCTCCAGTCCTAGTCAAGCCTTCAGATGATAGGCATCGAAGCTGTCATCTTTGTGTTGTTGTTGTTAATCCTCACCTGGGGCTATTTTTCCCATTGATTTTCAGAGATAGTGGAAGAGGGTGGGGAGAGACGCAGAGAGAGAAACTTCGATGTGAGAGAGACACATCGATTGGTTGCCTCCTGCATGCTCCGCGACTGGGGCCAGGGATCGAGCCTGCAACCAAGGTACATGCCCTTGACCAGAATCGAACCCAGGACCCTTCAGTCCACAGGCTGGTGCTCTAACCACCAAGCAAAACCAGCTAGGGCCCAGCCAGCATCTTTATTTAAAAAAAAATTTTTTTTATTTTTTTGTGAGAGAGAGAGAGAGAGAGAGAGAGAGAGAGAGAGAGAGAGAGAGAGAGAGAGAGAGAGAGAGAGAGAGAGAGAGAGAGAGAGAGAGAGAGAGAGAGAGAAACAAAAAGAGAGAGAGATAATTATCGATTGGCTGCCTCCTGCATGCTCCATACTGGGGATCAAGCCTGCAGCCCGGGCATATGCCCTGACTGGGAACTGAACCATGACCTGCTGGTTCACAGGTCAATGCTCAATCACTGAGCCACACCAGCCAGGCCCAGCTGGCAGCTTGACTGCAACCTCATGACAAACCTTAAGCCAAACCACTCTTGAATTCCTGAGCCACAGAAAGTGTGAGATGCTTGTTGCTCTAAGCTGCTAAATTTGGGGACTATTAATTATGCAGCAATAGATAATTAATACAAACACCAAGCTCAAGTGTATGATACTCTGTGGCGCCTTTTTATTTGCTGAGGTTGAGCCCACCCTGTGCCACTTCTGCGCCTCATACACGCCCTGTTTAGCACTCATCAAGCTGCTGACTTGCCTTCCTTGTTCTCTAGATTCAGTCCCCGGGGACGGTGCCAGCCATAGCACACAGTACTTCAATAAGTGCTTGCAGAATAAGTGAACACACATGAGAACTGCCATCTCAGTAGCTTCTCACAGGCCTTCTAGCCAGGCTTCTTCTTACACAAAAACTTCAAGGTGTGACGGCTGGGAATCATGGATGTCGCGGCGAGTGGGACCTGAGGTTTTTCTTAGTAATCCCAAAAAGCCCTGGCGCCCCTGGATATATCTAAAACACTAGACTGGGAGTCAGATCTGAATTTTGACTCAAGTTTGCCAGCTACTTGTTGAGGTTCTCTGAGCTCTGGTTTCCTCACGAACCAAGTGATGTAAGGGCTCTTCCAAGTCTAAAACTTAATGATTCTATTTTTTTCAGCCAGCAAATACTCTTGTTTCATAGAAGAGAAAACAGGTTAACAGTTTTATTTCTCTTCTTTGTAATGCTCACCAGAGGAGTGAGGATGTTTTTTTAGATAGAGGAGTAGAGAGGAGGGAGGGAGAGAGAGGGAGAAACGATCTAACCACTGAGCACACCAGCCAGGGCAAAGCTAATAGTTTCTCTCTCTCTCTCTCTCTCTCTCTCTCTCTCTCTCACACACACACACACACACACACACACACACACACACACACACACATATCCCTGGGCTCCACCCTATACCTTAAATCAGCATCTCTGGAGATATGGCCAGAATATGTTTTTTGTTCATCCTCACCCAAGGATATTTTTTCCATTAATTTTTAGAGAGAATGGAAGGGAGGGAGGAAGAGGGGAAGAGAGAGAGAGAAGGGGGACAGGGAGCAAGAAACATTAATTTATTGGTTCCACTTACTTATGCACTCACTGGTTGATTCTTGTATGTGCCCTGACTGAGGATCGAATCTGCAACCTTGAGGTATTGGGAAGACACTCTAACCAACTGAGCTACCTGGCCAGGGTAGGATATGTGTATTCTTATGTAGTTTCAAAGTGATTCTGATGTGCGTCTAGAGTTGAGAATCACTAATCTGTAATATATGAGTTAGAGATTTAAAAATACCATTCTGCCAGTTGGTTGGCTCCATGGTTTGTACGGCACTTATGGTTAACTTTATGTGAGGTAGGTGGATGGATGGATGGGTGAACGGATGGAGCCAGCCCATCTCTACTGGCAGAAAAGCAATTCACGGTGCACTGTCAGGACTGTCATGTCTTCGACAACAATGGCTCTTTATATGACCCAATGCACGGGGCATTTACTGGAGCTCAGACTGTGGGCTATCTTAGCTGACTCAGGGTGAAGAACCATTTTGTTTTTGAGACAGGAATGAACAGGAATTAAGAGCACTGCCTTTGGAACACGGCAGTTGAAGTTCAAGTCCTGGCTGCAGCACCAAACTTTCTGAACCTCACTTTCCTGATCTGTTGAAAGGGGATAACACGCATTATTTCACAGGAAAGTTGTTAGGATTAAATGTATTTACAATGTATGTAAAGCATTTAGCACAGTATTTGGCACAGAATAAGTGCTCATTTAGTAGCACTCTGCAGTAAAAATAAAATATGGCACATTTCCTATTAATAGCAACATAGATTGGTCCAGTGCTTTATAAATTACAAAGTGCTCTTACATTTTAATGGAAAGCAA
>NW_005367431.1:3842176-3867779 GCF_000412655.1 Myotis brandtii | reverse complement strand
ACTGAGGGGGCAAGGCAGACATTAGTGACCCCATTTCATAGAAAAAGAAAGGTTTGCTGGTTCCAGATCAAATGGCAAAGAAGTACCAGTGTTTAGATTCAGACCTGGGTGTGAATCCATGAAGATGAGTAATTATATATGCACACTTGGCAGGAATCTAGGGACCACCTGGCTTAGCAGGCTGAGGAGGACTGTCTTTCTGAGAAGCTTCTTTTTTTAGATGAAAGCAAGATGGGAAAAATAAGCTGGCAAACGGCTTTCCCTCACTTTCCACACTGGTGTGATTTGTGCTCAGTTCTGCCTTCCTTCTAACTCGCAACTGCTACATGTCCATGTATCTTATTTGCTCCAGCTGCCCTTGGCTGCATCGTCCGGTGGCTCTGCCCTGGGCCCTACAGCTGGGACCTGAGAAAACCAAAGAAAAAAAGCAGGGGCAGCTGGAGACATCAGAAGGCTGGGCAAATACCAGCTGTTCCCAAGTCTGGCTGGGGAACAAGAACCCGCTGGTGTGGGGGAGGGGACAGCAATCCCTGCTCCCCATGTCAGTCAACAGGAGGATGCGTTTCCCTGTCCAGCAGATAGGCCTGCTCCTGGAATAATGTAAGAAAGTACAATACCAGATATGGCACAGAATAGATTTCTCTTGGGCAACAGGAGGCCAAGAGATCAAATGTTAGTTGAAATTCATAAAAATGGCTCCCACAGAAGAGGTGGAGCTAGAACTAGGTCCAAGGGTCAGCCATATTTGGATATACAGAGAGGCAGTTGGGAAGGCCCTGTGCAAGCCAGAAAAGACCAGGGGAAAGGGCATGCACGTTTGTTTGGGGAAGGGGTGGGCATGTTAAGGGGACTGTGGAAAAAGCAGAGTGCCTGGGAGGAAGCAGAGGACAGAAGTGGGGCAAGACCAGACAGAATGAGGGGGTGAGATGCAATTGAACAGGGAAAAGAGAGTCCAGTAGAGTCTAGACAACGCAGTGACAGAGACATGAAATGCCAGCCCTCCTGAGGGACCAGCCAGTTCAACCACCACCACCCTACATCCAGGTTTACCTATGGGAAGCTGAAGTCACGAGAGGAAAAGCATACACACAAGGCCATAGATTGAGAGACTGTGAGGGTTGAGACAAGAACCCAGGGCTCCAATCAGTTTGGTCTTCTCGCCATTGGACCATCTTGCCAGGCTGGTATTTTGATATAAAAGTGGTGTTTCAGGCAGATCTGGCAGCAGAATGCAGCGGAAAGGAGAAGTGAAGAGTCCGGGAGACTGTAAAAATGACTTCCGGGGTGAGTCCATGGGAGGGACTAGGCTGGAATGAAATGGAAAGGATGGGCTGGGAGTGAGATCCACCAAGTGGGAAGAAACAAAAGAACTTGGCAGGAAATCAGATATGGCCGTGAGGGAGAGAGCTGTGCGGAGGTAACTTGCAGGCCATTCTCAGGCTGGGGAAGTTTCTCCTGAGGTCACGGGGTACTTTACTCTGACCCCCGCCTCAGAGGCAGCAGACAAGAATGAACACAACCGGTCCCTCCTACAAATTCCTATCCCACGTCCTCTACACAGACCTCCTCTGAGTACCCCATTCAACATTTTAGGACCTTTCGTTTACATCTGGTGCACAGATGAGTGTGTTTGGATGATCAGGTGTGAAATTAAAAACCCAAACTAGACCCTGGTAAAGAGAGCCTGCAAGGCTAGAACTACGGTGGATTTTGATGTTTGCTGTGAGGAGCAGGGAAATGAGAGCAAAGAGAATGGAAAAATTCTCTCTCTTCCTCTGGCTCCACCCTCACACAATGGTAGTAGCTGAGTGGTGGTTAGCAGGCTTCATGTGAGGGAGGTAACTGTGAAACAGGAGAAGGTGGAATGGGAACTTAGACCAAGACCACCTGGGGCTGTTGAGGACAAGGGCAAATTATACCTCACCTTATAGGTAAGGAGGACCAAATAAAAGAACACCAATAGTTAATGTCTAATAATCCCTTAGTACAGACACTGTGCTAAATGCTTTCCATGCATTATTTCACTTATTACAACTCTAAGCGGGAAGCACTATTAGAATTGCCATTTTATAAATGAGAAAATTGAAGCTCATATAAGTTAATAAATTAGCATAAAGTCATAGGGATAAGAGTGTTGGAGCTGTCTGATTTCAAAGACCATGTTCTTAGTTCCTGAACTGCTTTCCTCACCTGTCATGGGTGAGAACACCTACCCCACAGTCCTCAATGAAGCTCAATTCTCTCCAATCCACTTCTCGATAGTGCTAAGGACATCACTGAATCTCCATACAAGTCATATAGAAACTGCTGGCCCTGGCCAGTGTGGCTCAGTGACTAGACTGTTGGCCCACGCACCAAAAGGTCATGGTTTGACTTCCAGTCCAGGGCATATACCTGGATTGCAGGTTCGATCCCCAGCCCTGGTCGGGGAGTGTATGGGAGGCAACCAACGGATGTGTCTTTTTCATACTTTCCCTCTTTCCCCCTGCCCTTCCTTCCACTCTCTCTAAAAATCAATGGAAAATAATATCCTCAGGTGAGGATTAACAACAAAAAATTAAAACAAAGAAATTGCTGGAAACTTTGACATTCTTGATTCGATCTATCATGAAATTATATTCCTCATACCCTAACAGTTTAAAGAGACAGGGGGAGGTGCAAAACCAAGTATGTGTATTAGGTAGTAGGGCCCAGTGGTTGAGGGCTTGGACTTTGATGCCTAAATCCCAGCTTGGCCAAATTCTCGCTGTGAGAACTTAATCAAATCACTTCTCTACAGCTCTGTTTCCTCCTACACAAAATGAGGCTGATGCCACCTGACCTCCCGGGGTCACTGTAAAAGCAAATGCGACGAGGCTTGTAAAGCACCGAGCACAGTCCCTGACACGCACCCAGGGCCTCACCAATGCTGGTTATTACAGTGATTATCAGGGTTGTTGTCATGGTCACTGCCACGCAGCTATGGCCAGGGACACTTGATCTTTGCATCTGGCTGTGATGGGACAGAGTGAGCTTCCTAATGAGGACCGGGTCCCGAGTACAGTGTATGGTCCCTCCTGTCACTCTGTCACTTGGCAGGTCCAGGGGTAAGTGGTGTCCCAGAAGAAAAAGGGGGCGGATGCAGGTCCCTGCAAGGCCGACACATGAAGTTGTGATATTTCAAGAGCCCAGTGGACTTCTTGAGGAAGGGCAAGGGGGCAGTTGTGTTGGAAGCATTGCAAGAACCCAACCAGCCTCAGCCTGATGCTTCCAGGAAGTGGGAGGGACGAGGAGTCTCATTCCATCCAGTGCTGACTCACCTCCCTTCCTAACTGACATACCCTGCCCGGCACAGAACCTTCACAACACACCACCAGGAGGCCTCCATGAGCACAGCTCCATATGGCATGGGAACAAGAAGATGCAAAAGAAACCCAAGACACCTTTGCTTCTCGAAAAGAGTCACCAGAACGCAGGTTATCAGCCCATGACAATTACTATGTAGGATTATCTTGCTTTTCTAAAGTCCATGTATCTGGTGTCCTTTGATTCCCGGGAAGCTAACAAAGGCAAAGGACCAAAAACCCTGCTATACCCCCTCTGAGCAAAGGAAGGGTTACAAATTCTAAGCACTAAAGGCAGTGCATTTTAGTTGCAGGAGAGTCCCTAAAGCCCTCTCTCAGTAACTACCTACTTTTACTTTAGACGGTTGTAAATAATGTAGCTGATCTGAATAAATCTGAAGTGAATGGGAGAGCTGTTCGGGGCTGGCACATCGAAGGCAATGGAGAGTAATGGCTGGCCGCCTGACCATAGGGAGATGACACAGACTATGAAATGCAATCCCAGGATAAGAGGACAGCTGCTGGGAAGCATGTAGTATAGGTGCAAAAAGGCTATCATATCTTCACAGGCCAAAGGGTGCCACTGCACTGCCACTGGGCCTGGCCACAGATATTCTGGCTCTCCTGGGATGCTATGAGATGTTAGGTATGGCCAGATGACTTGCTTGGGCCAATGACATGTGGATGGAAATAATGAGTGTCACTTCTGGGCAGAAAGCTTCCCCATGCTCTTCTAACACTTCCAGACGGTGGCAGCTCTGCCGCCTGAGTCCCCAAGTAAGGATAAAAATGACACAGAGCCTTGATGACTTGCTTGGGCCAATGACATGTGGATGGAAATAATGAGTGTTACTTCTGGGCAGAAAGCTTCCCCATGCTCTTCCAACACTTCCAGACGGTGGCAGCTCTGCCAGCCCGAGTCCCCAAGTAAGGATAAAAATGACACAGAGCCTGGCTGGCATGGCTCAGTGATTGAGCATCGACCTGTGAACCAGGAGGGCATGGTTCAATTCTCAGTAAGGGCACATTCCCAGGTTGTGGGCTCGATCCCCAGTATGGGGTGTGCAGGAAATAGCCAACCAATGATTCTCTCCCATCACTGATGTTTCTATCCCTCTTTCTCTCTCCCTTTCTCTCTGGAATCAATCCTATATAATAAAAGTCTAATATGCTAAGTGTCCAGTCGTCCATTTAACCAATCAAAGTGTAATATGCTAATGATATGCTAAGGATGCTCAATCCCTCGCTATGACGTGCACTGACCACCAGGGGGCAGACGCTCTGACTGGTAGGTTAGCTTGCTGCTGGGGTCTGGCTGATCAGGACTGAGCGAGATGGGCCAGACATTCCCTGGAGGCCTCCCGCGGTCCCTCCCAGGCTGGCCAACTTCCTGCATCCTTCTCGCAGTCTGGGCTGAGGGACCCCCTCACCTCTGAGTGCACGAATTTTGTGCACTGGGCCTCTAGTAAAAATATATTTTGTAAAAAATGACATGGAGACGACCCTCCAGCTGACCCCCAGAGGACAAGTAGCATGGACAAAGAATAAACTTCTGTCGCTTTTCCGGGTTGCTTGCTACTACCATGTAATATAGTCTATCATGACTGAAACATCCTAAACATTTAAATGAGGTCAATTCACATTAAGAGATATGTGCACTATCTTTTTGGTAAGTTACCATTCAAAATAGTCAATGCTATGTTTTGTGGCTTAAAGAATCATTTTCAATTACAGGGAAAATTCACCTGCTCCAATGTTGCTGGATAAATGAGTCACTGACAGAATATGAACTGAATGGAGGAGAGACAGATCCAGTTTCCAAACAACTTCTTTCTCTAGGGAGGCTCCGGTCTTTATAGAATATACCTGCATCATGTAGGGCAGAGAGCAGGTGGGGCTCATGTGCTAAAGCTGCAGAACCAGTCCATGCACATGGGGTGGCATCTGCCGCTTCTGTGAGTGCTGAGGGGCTCTGGTCCCCAACGGGGGTTGGAAGGCCCTATTGCATATCTGTCTGTGCTCTCATGGAAGGAAAACCACCATGCTGTTGAGTGAGCCAACAACTTGAGAATATAGTCTTTTTAAGCATACAAGGAACATTTACAAAATTTACCTCATACTGGCCCACAAGCAAGTTTCAGGATGAAAACCATATGGGTTATTTTTCTGACCAAAAGCAATTAAGCTTGAAAACAACAGCTACAGGATAACTGGAAAAAATCTTGTATATTTGGAAAATAGGATACATACTTTTAAATAATCCATACGCATATACATCCTCTCAGTTAACCCTCCTATCATAATGCATCTTAGAAATGCAGGAACCGAGAGTGGAAGGAGAACATCATTTGCTCAAATTTACCCAGTTGGTCATGGTGAAACCAGGACTCAAAACCAGCCTATAGAACTCTAGAGCCAAGGCTTTAGTGATATTCTCTTTACGCTACGTCTCACTGGAATTCATAGATCCTCCCACGGTTCAGAGCCTCCACTGATCTGATGTTTCACCTCTTAGAGCAACTGGTAAGAGGTGGGAGACCTCGTCCCAGCGTGTGGTGGAGGCACTGACCTTGGACCTGCTGCGCAGAGATGCATGTCCCTTTAGTTCCTGCTCCTCTGGGGTCCCCTACTTGAACTGAGGTAAGAGGTCTAGGGTAGTGGAGAGGGGTCTTTCGGGTTGATCTTCCCAGACAGCTTTGAACTAGATTCCCCAGGAAGACTTCATTTCCTTTTAAAGTTAAGTTTTTTTTTTTCCGCGTGGTCACAAGTGGTAAGCGAACAAAGAAAGACAGAAGGAAAAGTTACTTCCAGATGGCTCCCCATCTTGCTCTAATGCAGATTAAGTAAAGAATATCCCAACATATCATTAGGCAAACATGAGTATTAAGATCATTCATATTATATAAATGGAACGGAATAAAAATTCAACCTATATCCTGACTTAAATCTGGGGCTAGGGCCTCAGAGCCAGAAAACAGACAACTTATAGCACCCCGGTCTGAGCAAGGTGGAGGCCCACGATACCTGAGGTAAGAGGCAAGACCAAAGTGTTCGTAACCTTTCTAGGGTTGGCCACCTGAACTCTAGCTACCAAACTACATCCCTCTGTGGCAAGGGCCTGTTCAAATGGCTACTTAACACTGTTATTCTCCAACTCAACCTACTTGTGTCAAGATACATTTTTAGCAAAACCCCAAGACATCCAGAGCTTCTGAGGCTCCGCATCTCGCCCTGTGCTGTGAGGGCGATGCTGTCTGCCCTCCTCCATAGGCTCACAAGGATAACTTAGTCCTAAGTGCCCAGGACTAAGTTTCATGCAGGAGAAGGCTCGAAAATACAGAAAACCTGACGGTGGTCCATATCCCAGAAAGTTACCAAAGTGCTGAGAACTCACCAAGTGGCCCTGGAGAGGGAGAAGGCTGAGAGAGGTATGAAGAGAGAGGGCCAGGTTGGCTAAAGGTCCTGAAGGTAGGAATATTCACTCCATCCTTTGGCTTCATTTCTTTCACTGCAGAAGCCACCCTGGCCCAAGGTGAGGGCGAAGGCTTGCTGGGTTAATAGTGCTCACAGTGCTCAGCTTAGGGCCTGAGTGCTCCCCAGCCCTACCCCAACTGCTCCAACTCCACACCATCAGGGCTCAGGCCCCAGAAAGTCAGTGTGCCAATCAGTAAGTGATCCAAGTCCCACCACGAATTTAAGATCAACAAGTCTAAGATCAAAGTACCCCGTCATCCAATCAGCAGTGTGATTACATCCTTTGGATCTGTGAAGAAGGGCTGTTGACCACTTCCTAATAGGAGGTTATGGGCAGACCCCAAATGAGAATTCAGTCCAGTTGTGTCTAGAGGCTAGACAGATGGTGCGGGGCCCCGGGGGTGAGCGATGGTCCAATGCCTTCGATGAGGTTGTTCCATTGGTCATAGTTCTCTTTCAGGCCTGGAAAAAACACACACAAAACCCCAGGAAGGTTAGGTAAGTCATTGTAAGGTTAGAGCAAAGAGTACTGACCACAGACTTAGTGGGCCTTCCTAGAGAGAAGCACCTGGGATACTAAAAGGACTGGTTGTGAGGGTGGTAGCAGTAATGGTAACTACTGTACATTCAGTGCCTTTATAAAGATGCTTCATAAGTCATTTGTTTAATCCACAATAACTCAATAATGATAACAAAAAAAGTAACATTTGTTGAAGAATAACTCATTATAGAATAACTCAATGGACATGCACTGTTTCATTTAATTTTCACAATATCCCTATTAGCTAAGTACTGTGATTAGCCCTACTTTATCATTGAGGAAACTAGGCTTAAAGACGCTACCTGATTTGTCCAATGTCATTATAGCTGGTAATGACAGAGTTCACACCTTGGTCAGAAAGGGTGAGAAAATGGGAAGCCTACTTCAGGCTCAGAGATGGTGCTGAGCAAGAAAAGGTCCTTCGTACGCCAGCCAGTGGATGCAAATCCAGGGCCACCTCCGTGAAGGGCAGAAGGAATAGGTGCAACATCATGAAGCAGCGTAACACTGGGAATGATCAAGAGAGAGCACTGGGGTCATGGGCAGGTGGGTCTAACTACATGGTAAGAACAGTCAGAAAGGGTCCGCAGCCTCAGGCTGAGGGAGAAGGGCACAGCTTAGCAGGCAAAGGACCTCCTTGTTCAAAACAAACAACACCTGGGGCAGAAGGCAGGGCCCACTGCCTTCATCTTTGGGTCCCAGTGCCCTGCAAAGAACCTGGCATGGAATAGGTCCTCAACAAATAAATGCTCCATAGTCATTAATTCAAAAAATACTGAACACACCCATGACCTGCCACACTCTGTTCTTGGTTCCAAAAAGTCCATCCACAAATAGAAATCCTCATCCTCATAGAGCTCACAATCCAGTGGGCAGAGATAACAATAAACATCATAAATTATATAGGATGTGAAAAGGTGATCAGTGCTATGGGGGGAAAGAGCCAGATAAGAGAAGCAGTGGTGGTGCCAAGGACAGGGTGAGGGAGGTAGGGAAGGTGTAATGTTTTTAAAAGGCTGGTCAGGGTGGGCCTCACTGGGAAGGTGAGATTTGAGCAAAGACTTGAAGGAGGTGGGAGCGAGCCACGAGACAACACAGGAAGAATGTTCCAGGCAGTGGGAAGAGCACTACAAAGGCTGAAGCCAGAGTATCCCTGGAGTGTTGGAGACTTGTGTGGCAGGAGTGAGGTAGGCCGGGGGAAGAGAGCAGGTGAGCTCAGGAGGCACTGACTGGAGGACCACATCATCGGGTCTAGCAGGACAATGGACATTGGCTCTGACTCTCAGAGAAATGGAGAGTCACTGGAGGATTCTGAGCAGAGGAGTGACAATATCTGACTTGCTTTCTAACAGATCTCTCTGGCTGTACTATTAAAAAGACTATGTAGGGCCCTGGCCAGTTTGGCTCAGTGGATAGAGCATTGACCTGCGAGCTGAAAGGACACGGGTTCGATTCTGGTCAAGGGCACATGCCCGGGTTGCAGGCTCAATCCCAGGTGGGGGGCATGCAGGAGGCAGCCAATCAATGACTCTCTCTCATCATTGATGTTTCTCTCTCTCTCCCTCTTCCTTCCTCTCTAAAATCAATAAAAAAATATATTTTTAAATAAATAATAAATAAATAAAAAGTGACAACACACACACACACAAAAAAAAGATTGTGTAGGGAGGCATGATGACAGTAGAGAGACCAGTAGGAAACTGATACAGTAATTTAAGTTTAGGTGAGAGATGACTTACACAGCATGGCAGTTGTGGGGTGACGACAAGTGATTAGATTCCACATGTATGTGAAAGGTAGAGCTGATAAGACTTTCTGAGGGATGGGATGGGAGGTGTAAGAGAAGAGACATGAATGAGGACTTTGGCTTGAGTAACTAGAAGGATGGAGTAACTATTAGTTGAGAAGGGAAAGACTGTAACTGCAACTGGTCTTTGTGATGTTTATTAGATGTTGAATTAGTGGGTTATCGAAATCTGATGTTCATGGGAGAGATCAAAATGCAGATATAAACTGGGGACTCGTCAGCCTGGAGATGGCATCTAAAGCCACTAGATGACATTAGGACATAGATAGAGGAGAGGTCCAAGCGCTGAGCCCTGGAAGCAGCGAAGTAGATGGAGAAGGAGTAGATCCTGAGATAGGAGACAACCACAGTGGGTTGTCTTGGAAGGATGGCATCACAGCTCTGTCAGCAGTGCTGAGAGCTCCGCTGAGATGAGGAATGGGAGCTGACCACTGGATTTAGCTAAGGCCTGAGAAAGCATTTGGTCTAGCCCTGCCAAGGCCTTAGGGGTGAGTTAATTAATGTTTGAGCAATATAGCAGGCTAATTTTTAAGTTGATATTTCTTTAAAAAAATACATATATATATATTTTACTGATTTCAGAGAGGAAGGGAGAGGAAGAGAAAGAGAGCGAAACATCAGTGATGAGACACAATCATTTATCGGCTGCCTCCTGCACGCCCCCCCACTGGGGATGGAGCCTGCAACCTGGCCATGTGCCCTGACCGGAAATCGAACCATGAACTCCTGGTTCATAGGTTGATGCTCAACCACTGAGTCATGCTGGCCGGGCAGTTGATAATTTTGTATGACCCTTGAATGAAGTTATAAGTTTCCAAAGGGCCCTTGGCAGAAAAAAGGTTGCCCACCCCCGATCTAAGGTAAAGAGAAAAGAATTGCTGGCACAACCATCTTGAGCAGACCAAAAAGGTGAGGTGTTGGAGGTTTGAAGATAAAGGAGAAGGTGTAAAATAGACTTCCAGGAGAGGGGAAGAGAGAATGACCAGGTGGGGGCAGGAGCTGCATGTAGTTAATATGAGAGAAACACCAACCTTCTTGATGGACAGTAACATCCCGTGTCACTGGACTATGTGCTCTCTGTGGTATTTTTTAGGATTGGTGAGAAGTTCTGCTCAGCCTCTTCAATCTATTTTAGTTTCCCACGTGACAAGGTACTGTGCGGCCACCAAAAAGCTTTTCTCTCTTTGCAAAGCTAATTAACTGGAGCAGAGAGGCTCTGCTTTTTTTTTTTTTTTTCAGACTCTGTCTTATCTCTCAGCACCTAGATACTTCAGGAGCCTCCCACCCAGGCTCTCTGCCTCTCAACCTGCCCCATCTTGCCCATCCTCCACGTTGCAGCCCAAATGCAAATACAAGTCTAATCATGACATCCCCCTGCTTAGAACCCAAGGACTCTCACAGCCTGTGGGGGGAAGTTCAAGCTTATTTCAGCAAATACATGGGATTCGAGATCTGGTTTCTGCCCATTTCTCTACCTTCATCTTCCAACAATTCACCATCCTGAGCTCCAGATACACTGAACACAGTTTCTCAAAACTGACCAGGCCCACCCAGGCCTTTGTGCATCCTGTTTAGAAGACCCTTGCCCTCCCCTGCCTGCTGAACCCTAATCACCTGCTAAGATTAAAGACAAGCATTGCTTTGTCTAGGGCAGTGGTCGGCAAACTCATTAGTCAACAGAGCCAAATATCAACAGTACTTCTTCAAAATAGACTCGCCCAGGCTGAAAACCGACTTCTGCGCATGGGCCACGAAGTTTCAATCGCACTGTACGTGCGCGCCCGCACGTGGTATTTTGTGGAAGAGCCACACTCAAGGGGCCAAAGAGCCGCATGTGGCTCGCGAGCCACAGTTTGCCGACCACTGGTCTAGGGAGCCTCCTTTCTCTCTTGTCTCCTGAAGACTGAGTCCTCGCATCCGTGGGTCATGAGAGTCACTGGCCGAATAGCAGAGGTAAATCAGTGAATCTCTCTAGTCCTTGTAACCCAAAAAGCCTACAATAGTAACTTCCAACCATTAAAGTTTCCAGTGGTGGTGAGGGCTGACGCTGCAGCAGAGCACTCTCCCTGCTGCTGGACTGTGTGGCAGGGCGGATATGAGAGGGTATCTCCTAAGGACAGGAGGCGGGACCAAAGACCTCTGCGGGTCTTGCCATTTAGCTGGGGTGATTTATGATTAGTCACCATCTTCCCGTGCTTTGTTTTTATTAAAGCACTTCTACAAATTTAACCCACTCCTCATCATAACCTCCTCCACCATACAGATAAGTGATGAGTTAGAACAGAGGTAGTGGAGTAGAGAGGTGTGAATATTCCATTTACAGTGAGGAAACCAAGGCTCAGAGAAGAGTAGGTCAAGGTCATTGGGGTAGTAAGAGACAGAGTCAGGATCTCCAAACTTTCAGCTAAGTGTTATTTCTATACGTCTATGTAACGCTCTCCTTCAGTCAGTTTCCTTTAGCCATAATCTCCCTGATCCGAGACCTATCAGTATAGACTACTGTGCATGGAAATCTAAGGGACCCCAGGCTGCCCCAGAAGTCCCAGTTCTGTCCTTACCAAGGTGCTTCTGCAGAAAGGCCAACATGGCCCGCACCACAATCTCTTGACCTTCATAGGGGTCCAAGGTCCCACGGTTTTGACTGGAGAAGAATTTACCAATCCAGTTCCCAGACACAAAAGCAAAGTCAGTTTGACTCCGATGAACAGAACCACTAGAGGAAAAGAAAAACAAATAACTGGTAGGAGTTTTGAGGTCAGGGTACACAAATATTTGTTAAGCACCTACTATGTGCAAGGTACTTTATGTGCATTATTTCATTTTCACAATAAGGGAAGAATATTCCCCTTTGACAAAATCAGGAGAGAACTGGTCACACAGCTGGTAAGGGGACAGCGCTAGGATGTGAACACAGGTGTGCTTGGCTTCAGAGCTGCCTCAGCTCCTGGACCACAATGCCTGACGGTGCAGGGAAAAGGCTGAGTTAGCCAGAGTGGGGACAGGGCCAAGGAGGCGAGGTCTGCAGCACCTGCCATTCCTATGTTATTATAAACTATAACACCACGGCTTTTACCTGGTGACTTCCGAACATTCATAAAACATGTCAGCTCCTGTCTTCAGAACTGTACCACAAAGTAAACAGGAAAAAGGAATTTAAGTGAGGGCAGTGCTTGTAAAAGAGAGTTTCTGGGTTAGAATTTAAGTCCTTTGGTATCAAATATATTTACTGCAAAGGTGAAATTCTGACTAGGTTCATTTTTGGCTAAATTACTTAAAACTAAAATTACTAGTCAAATCAATGAGGAAGAAAAATATAAATGCTAAACTTTGATATCATGAAAAAAAAAAAAAAGGTGACTTTACAAAAATGTATTTTTTTGCCGGGCCAGCTTGGCTCAGTAGTTGGGCATTCGACCTATGAACTAGGAGATCACAGTTCAATTCTGGGTCAGGGCACATGCCCAGGTTGTGGGCTCGATCCCCAGTAGGGGGCCTACAGGAGACAGGCAATTGATGATTCTCTCATATCTTGATGTTCCTATTTCTCTCTCCCTCCTCTCCTTTCCTCTCTGAAATCAATAAAAAAATATTTTTTTAAATGTATTTTTTAAGGCACATGAAAAAGCATAAAGAATAATATAATGGATACTTGAATGTGCAGCACTCAGTTTAAGAAAGAATACATTACCAGTAGTTAAATCCCCCTTGTGTGCCCATTTCCAACTGCTCTCACCGCCTTTTCCTCCAGGGGTCACAATGATCCCAAATCTGACTGGTCTGGGGAAACTTCCAAGCAGTCTTCTGTTGCCATGAAGTCAGAATGAAAGGGAGGGGGCTGGCCCGGTGGAAGAGAGCCGGGGCCAAAATGAGCAAGGGAAGAAGCCGCTATTACTGAGCAGATTCCTAGCCACCCAGGGCTGTGGAGTTGGCATTTCAACTACCTGAAATGGTTTCTGGAAGATTCCAAGGTCTGTGGCATGCAGTTACTTGTTATTTTGCTTTAATGGGGCCTGGGACCCTTGAAGCATGTATTTTAGGCTCAAGTGCAGGACAGGAGCAAGTCACAGCCTTGTCAGCGAGCCTTCAACCTGCACCTGGAGCTCTAGGCCACTTCCCATGCATGGTATGTTTCTTAAAATTTCTCAAAAATTTTCTGTGAAAAATGGCTTATGAAAGAAAGCTGATAGTGCTGATGATGGAGTGAAAAGACTGTGGTTTCTCTTAGCCAGAATATAGATGGTTTCTGGAAGATGTCTGAATTTAGGTAGTCATGAAGGTCTCTAAAAATCTGTCTTATGAATGTCAAAGGTCTATCATACCCACATTCTTTTTTTTAATATACATTTTTATTGATTTAAGAGAGGAAGGAAGAGGGAGAGAAAGATAGAAACATCAATGATGAGAGAGAATCATTGACTGGCTGCCTCCTGCACACCCCACACTGGTGATCGAGCCTGCAACTCAGGCATGTGTCCTGACCAGGAATTGAACCATGATCTCCTGGTTCATAGGTCAGTGCTCAACCACTAAGCCACGATGGCCGGGCTTCACCCACATTCTTCAAAAGACCCAATAAAATTCCCAAATGAGGTTAAAGATCTTTGGAGTCCACCCAGACCCACTTTCTTCCCCAACACACAATCCCACAATACCCTTTTCCCAGAAGTGAACAGACAAATCCTGTCACAGAGTCATATAAACTGGTGAAGAAATCACTGTAGAACTAAGTGGAGCAGAGCAGATATGAAATTCTAAAGGAATTAAGATTTTGAAAATCGGGAAGTATTCAGGTATCCCATTAATAGTCAGAGCTTCTGGATAATCCAAAAGTAATCAAGGGAGCCCAGCTGGCAAGAAGATGGCAGGGCACTGGGGACCATGGCCTTGGAGTCTACTTACAGGACAGTGATGATCCTGGACTGTTCATGCTGGGCACACATCTTCTTCATCAAGTTGACACTCTCCACTGTCTGGAATTTCTCAGCATTGATGAAGAATACAGGGCCTCGGGCCTTCGGGTAAAAGTCACGTTCCAGAGGGAACATCCAAGCATCCAGTGCCACAGCACACCTGCAACAGGACCAGACACTGGGAGCTGCCGTGCAGAAGCGGTCAGGGCAATGGGGGAAAGCGTTGAGATCTTCTGAAGGTTCAGAAAGCCAAGGAGGTACCAGGGTCCACACCCTTCGGTTAGGATCTTGGCTAGAGACCACTTTCACCTGTTGCCAAAGATCCTTCTACATTTTAAACTCACCGAGAGCAAGGGTCGGACCTCTCCTCGCCCTGGACCATGCTCAGGCAGCTGCCTTCAGTTACACAGAATGGCACTTCCTTCGTTTAATCCTTCACTCAACATTCTTTGAGTACCGACTGTGTGCTTAGCCCTATGCTCTGGATACAGGGATAAATGACACAGTTCTGTTGTTGTTGTTTTTGTTTTAATCCTCACCCGAGGATATTTTTTCATTGATTTTTAGAGAGAGGTGAAGGGAGGGGGAGAGACACAGAGAGAAACATCAATTGGTTGCTTCCTACACATGCCTGAACCAGGGTTGGGGAAGGAGCCTGCAACCAAGGTATATGCCCTTGACCGGAATCAATCCTGAGACCCTTCAGTCCACAGGCCGATGCTCTATCCTCTGAGCCAAACCAGCTAGGGCTAAATGACACAGTTCTTGCTCTCAAGGAGTCCCCAGTGGAGAAAGGGAGGCAGGACAGACAAATTAACAAATACAGCTTGGCACCCTGATTGCACAAGTTGCTAAGTGAGCCCAGAGCATATGAGGCAGAGGCTAGGAAAAGCCTCTTGGTGCCACAACTCAGAGATCTAGCCAGTGTGTCAAGCAGTAAACAAGCCTCCCCACTCCCACCCCAAATGCTCCTCCAGCCTTCTCTCTCAGGAAAGGGCGATCATCTTCACTCAAATGATGGATACACAAGTGAAAAACCTTGATTCCTCTCTTTCCTTCACCTCATACATCACATAGTCCTGAAAATTCTAAAACATGTCCTGACTCCATTCATTTCTCGTCATCCCACTGCCTCCATCTTAATGCAAATCCATCATCTCACCTGGACCCCGAAATAGCTCCCTCTAACTAGCCTCTTTGCTTTCTGTCCAGCCACTATCTACCCTTCACACAGTAGCCAGAAGGATCTTTTAAAATGTAAAAAATTGTTTTTTCTCTCCTTAACTCCTTCAATGGCTTCCATCAAATCCTATATAATAAAAGCCTAATATGCAAATTGACCAAATGGCAGAATGACCGGTGGAACGACCAGTCACCATGATGAACACTGACCACCAGGGGGCAGACGCCCAATGCAGGAGCTGCCCCCAGCCCACAGGCCCCAGGCCAGCCAAGGTGAGTGTGAGCAGGGGGGCCCCTGATCAACCCGCCGGTCACCCCACAGATTGGCCCTGATCGCCAGCCAGGCCTAGGGATCCTACCCATGCATGAATTTCGTGCACTGGGCCTCTAGTTTAGAATAAAACCTAACTTCCTTACTCTGACCAAAGGCCCTGTGATCTGCCCTTTTATCTTTCTGATCACATTTTAATCTTTTCCCCTTCACTCACCATGCTCCTCCCACACTGACACAGCAAGCTTCCTTCCACCTCAAGGCCTTTGCATTAGCTGTTCCCTCTACCTAGAATGATCTTCCCTTAGACCTTTATACGGCTGTCCTATTTTATTTTCTTCATTGCACGTTTTGCTGGGGATTTGGTTATTTATTAGCTTGTTTACTAGTCTGTTTCCTCCCACAAATTCCATGAAATCAGAGACCTTGTTTTCTTGTTCATCACTAAATTCCCAGCCCCCAAAACAGTGCCTAGTGCATGATACTTACGTAACAAATAGCAGCATTACTGGGAAACTCACCGAAATTGGGTCTCCTTGGCCAAAGCCAGAATAGCTGTGGCCCCTCCAAATGAATGTCCCATCACAGCCACACAGCTCATGTCGATGCTGCCCTGAGGAAAGCAGAGAACTTAGCCAAGTCAGACACTGCGGAGTGCTTTTTGAGGACTTCTTCAGGGGCAAGAAGAAACAGCGAGACAATGCAGAAGCACAATTCAGCGAGTGAGTTTCCAGCACCTCCACCCACCCCACCACATGAAAGACCCTGCCAGCTGGAGAGCAGCCTGCCAGGCAATCCCTGGACTGAACAGCCTTCTGTAGGCAGGAAATCCAAAAACCTGCCATGTTTTCCGTCTTTATTTTTATTTATTTATTTATTTTTTAATATATTTTATTGATTTTTTACAGAGAGGAAGGGAGAGAGATAGAGAGTTAGAAACATCGATGAGAGAGAAACATCGATCAGCTGCCTCTTGCACACCCCCTACTGGGGATGTGCCCACAACCAAGGTACATGCCCTTGACCGGAATCGAACCCTGGACCCTTCAGTCCGCAGGCCAATGCTCTATCCACTGAGCCAAACCGGTCAGGGCCCATCTTTATTTTTATTTTTTTTTAAATATGTTTTATTGATTTTTTTACAGAAAGGAAGGGAGAGGGACAGAGAGCTAGAAACGATGAGAGAGAAACATCGATTCAGCTGCCTCCTGCACACTCCCCACTGGGGATGCGCCTGCAACCAAGGTACATACCCTTGACCGGAATTGAACCCAGGACCCCTCAGTCCGCAGGCCAGCGCTCTTTCCACTGAGCCAAACTGGTTAGGGCCTCCATCTTTATTTTTGCCATCTTAATACGTACAATACCTGGACTAGAGTAGCCATTCAAATATCTATGAATAGCCCAGCCAGCGTGGCTCAGTGGTTGAACATTGACCTATGAGCCAGGAGGTCACGGTTTGATTCCTGGTCAGGGCACACACCTGGGTTGCCGGCTCGATCCCCGGTGTGGGGAGTGCAGGAGGCAGCCAATCAATGATTCTCTCTCATATTGATGTTTCTATCTCTCTCTCCCTCCCTATTCCCTCTGAAATCAATGAAAATGTATTAAAAACCTATTTTCCTCATTTAAAAATACCTATGAATAGATGAATAGATAAAAATTATGTGATTCCAACCTGATCCATCAGTGTAAGAGCACATTAAGAGTAAGAACTCTCTCCATCCGCTAGACCCCTGTCTTAAAACCGGTCCACCGGGATGACACGCACCAAGTCAAGGGCAGGATGGGGGAGCTCCTGCTGCCCGTCCACTTTGCTCTGAAGCAAGACCTGCCTGTAGAGAAACCAACTCAGGTTCTACTTCCTCTGGGTCTCTGTCCTGACTTTTATCCAGTGGAGTGATGTGCTTGCTGGAACATGCTCTGCACGTACCTATTTCTAATTGCCTCTAGAAGCCTTCAGGGCACAGTTATATAAAGAGCCACTGCAGCTGTCTGCTAAGGGGCTTGGGAAGTCTCTGTAGGCTTCGCTGCCCAGCCTCTGCCTTAAACCTGGTTATCCCCAATTTCTATCCCAAGCTTTTATATTTAAATTCTCCCCCTTTACTCAGTGCCTCCAGCAACTTGGTTGGTGGCCTGTTTAGGTATTTGTATAGGTTAATATAACTCTAAAATCAGGAATAGTCCACCCAGTGTAGCTCAGTGGTTGAGCATCGACCTATGAACCAGGAGGTCACAGTTCGATTCTAGGTTAGGGCATATGCTGGGCTTGTGGGCTTGATCCCCAGCAGGGGTCGTGCAAGAGGCAGCCAATCGATGATTCTCTTTCATCATTGATCTTTCTCTCTTTCTCTCCCTTCCTCTCTGAAGCCAATAAAAATATTTTGAAAAATAAAATAAAATCAAGAGTATACAGAGAAGTCTCCCACCTACCACATTCCCTTTCCACTCCCTGCACCCAAACAGGTAAGTTTCTTACATGTCTTTGAAGAACTTACTGACACATATATGAGTAAACATGAACATATACTTCCCCCCTTTTTACACAAGGGATATTATATCTTACCCTTTTGCATAATGATGTTAGAACATAAAGAGCTTCCTTATCTTTTTTTTACAGCTACATTTGGTTTCACCATGGTACAAATAGCTAGTGATCTCCAAATCTGTTCCTCTTCTTCCTGGACACATAGCTAGACTCTATTTCCCAGCAGTTGGATGTGGCCTTGTGGCTCTAGCTGATAGAATGTGAGTGAAAGTGAAATCTCTACTTCCAGGCCTAGTCCATGTACACTCCTTCGTGCATACCTCCATGTCCTTTCCCGTTCCTGGCTTAACACACACAGTGAAGCTGGGTTTCATAAGTGGAAGAGGGTAGAGCTAGAGCAGCGGTTCTCAACCTATGGGTCGCGACCCTTTGGGGGTCAAACAACCCTTTCACAGGGGTTGCCTAAGACCATTGGAAAACACATATATAATTACATATTGTTTTTTTGATTAATCACTATGCTTTAATTATGTTCAATTTGTACCAATGAAATTGGGGGTCACCACAACATGAGGAACTGTATTAAAGGGTTGTGGCATTAGGAAGGTTGAGAACCACTGAGCTAGAGGATAAAAGTAGCTTGGGTCCCTGAGCTCCCATTTTTGGACTTCATGTGGGAGAGAAATAAATTTCTATTGTGTTAAGCCACTGAGATTTGGGATTTATGTGTCAGAGCAATTAGCATTACCCAAATGAATACAGCCATTGTTCCATCATCTATTGAACTAGTTCCCTAATTATTAGTAAACATTTAGGATACGATCAATCTTTTGCTATTACAAACAACACTGGAATGAATAACCTTGTACATATATCATGTTGCATGTGTGTAGGTATCTGCAGAATAAATTTCCAAAACTGGAAATTACCGGGTCAAAAAATATGTGCATTTGTAACATTAATAGCTATTGCCAAACTGCCCCACATGGAGCAATCTGCACTCTCATGGGCAATGTAAGATTGTACCTACTTCCCTACAGCTTTGCCAACAAGAATGAGTAATCAATTTTCAGATCTTACTCAGTCTGATAGGTGAAAATGTACCCTTTTTTATTCTGTATTTCTCCAAAAGGCTACCTCTTAACTAACCCAACTACACTGTAGCCTGCCATTCCCCAGTGGCATGCAGGCCTGGGAGCCCGCTTAGCTGGTGGGGGCTGGGAAAGCACTCCAGATTCCAGGTTCTGCCTTCCCTACTGACCATCCCAACAGGTGCCTCTTTCTGGAAGGCTTTACCAAAACCTTTAAAAGATAGTTTCTAAAGAGGCTTTGGGGCACACAGCAGAGTCTTTGGGATCCAAAAACCCAATTTAAATTTTAACTCTACCATTCACTTAGTTGTGTAACCTTGGGAAAATACTTAGCTTCTTTGATCTTTTATTTCTTTCTATGTGAAGAGATGCTAATGCTTACTGCATACGTTTGTGTGAGCTGCTCTTACATAGTAAGTACTCATAAAACAGTAATTGTTATTTTATATATATTTACTAAATAAAGAAAAGAGGCCACAAAACAGCTTATAGTAAATAACATTAGATTTTCATATACATATATATCCTAGAGGCCCAATGCACAACATTCGTGCACTGGGGGGCGGGAGAGTCCCTCAGCCCGGCCTGTGCCCTCTGTGTCCAGGACCCCTCAGGGGATATCTGCTTGGCGGCTTAGGCCACTCCCATGGTGGACATCCCCTGAGGGGTCCTTAGTGTTGCACAGAGGCAGGAGAGGCTCTCACCATTGCTGCTGGGCTCACCAGCTATGAGCCCAGCTTCTGGCTGAGCAGCGCTCCCCCTGTGGGAGCACACTGACCACCAGTGGGCAGCTCCTGTGTTGATAGTCTGCCCCCTGGTGGTCAGTGCACATCACAGCAACCAGTCGTTCTGCCATTTGGATTTGCATATAGGCAGGAGAGGCTCCCACCATTGCTGCTGGGCTCACCAGCTATGAGCCCAGCTTCTGGCTGAGCAGCGCTCCCCCTGTGGGAGCACACTGACCACCAGTGGGCAGCTCCTGTGTTGATAGTCTGCCCCCTGGTGGTCAGTGCACATCACAGCAACCAGTCGTTCTGCCATTTGGTCGATTTGCATATTAGTCTTTTATTATATAGGATATATGTACAAATATGTGTGTGTGTGTGTGTGTGTGTGTGTGTGTGTGTGTGTGTGTGTAATGCATTAAAAGAACTGAAAGGACAAACATCAAAATGTCAAAAAAAATTCTGTTTCTTTTTTCTTTATGCTTTTGTGTGATTTCTTAGTTCTCTAGTGCTTGAGCTACTTTTGAAATTAGGGAGAAAAAGAACTGGGTGGGGAGAAAAATGTATCTAATAGGCACCAAACAGCCAGGGCAGTTTCTATCCTCTTGCGGATTCTGGGGGTTCCCTCAAAGAAAGGAGTTAGCCTACAGGGAACACGGGACTTGCTGCTGCCGGACAGCCCTTCCTTTGGGGAAGGGACCATCTCTCCCTCATCCACATGGCCCTGTGGGGCTGTCAGAGTGGGTGTGTAACCTAGGTAGGCCAATCAGATTATCCTATCCCTCTAGCACAGTGATTGGCCCAGAGGGGCATGTGACTCAAGCAGGGCCACAGCCTTCCCCAGATTAGTGGAAGCTAACAGAGTCTCTTTTCCTTTCAAATCTGGAGCTGAGCTGAAATGCAGGCTTGGGCTACCAGCAACTACCTTTCTTGCCTAATGAAGCCCACATACACGGAGTGGAACTGAGACAGAAGGAGGAGTGACAGAGCTTTGATGGCCACGTTTGAGACACTAGATCTAACTACACGGCTCAAAGCCAGTCTGCCTTTGGTCTTCATAGTTATTCGAGCCAGTAAATTCTCTTTTGGTTCAAGCTGGTAAGTTAGGTAAGTTCCTGTTACGTGTAACCAAGAAAGTCCTGATGAATACATGAGCTCAGGTCATACCAGTTGCTGTCCTACCTTCAAGGTCATCAGATCCAACCCACCAGGCAAGATGTTGAGGACAGTCTGCCCAGCAGTGACCTTTTGCAGGATCTTCAACACTCGAGTACACTCATTTACCCGCTGATACACCTGCAACAGAGACAGTCCTAGTGGGAGCTGGGAACACTGCACAAACCATCTAGCAAGAAACTCACTCCCCTACAGAGCCAAGGAAGAATGCAGGGAGAGTTTGCTCGCCCTTGTCTCAGTAAGCCCTGTGGGCCCCATATGCTGAGAAAGGCTCAGCTCCTTCTTAGCAGCTCACATAGCATCACCTAATGCAGGGGTGGGAAATGTCTGGCTTCTGGCCACATAAGGCCTGAGAAATCATTTGGTCTGGCCCTGCCAAGGCCTTAGGGGTGAGTTAATTAAATGTTTGACCAAATACAGCAGGCTAATTTTTAAGTTGATAACATTGTATGGCCTGTGAATGATGTTACAAATACCCAAATGGCCCTTGGCAGAAAAAAGGTTCCCAACTCTGACCTAATATTCACACTCTGTCTACATACCCTTGGGGTTGTCAGGAGAACCAAATAAGACATGTATATGAAAGTGCTTTGAAAACAAAAGGACATAAGGGTGCTGTTATTATCAATCCAGTACTGGATTCTACTTGTCATGTATTGCCCACATCTACTGTTTTTGTCTGCCTAGCACTTACCAGCTCCACTTCTGTTAACCCTGCCTTTGAGGATTGCCCCCCACCCTGCAAAAAAAAAAATCTAACAATGTTTTTCTGATGGGAACTTCCTGCTTTGGTACTTCTCCCAGCCTAGGAGTCTCTCTCCAGGATTTTTCCTACTGAAGCTTGGGGCAGGGGTAGGGACTGAGGGAGCAACCTCAAATAGTCCCATTCTCTCAGATGGCGAGGTCAAACATATGCAAGCTCAGAGCTGTCAAAACTGTGGCTCTAACTTCATAAAGTAAGTCAGTTTGCAGATGAGACCAACCAGCAGAGGACACAGGGATGAGAATGAAAGACAAGTCCTGATGGCATTTGAGGCTGGTTCCAGCGGTCTTGCCCATCGTATATGTCCACTTACATAAGCTTATCTATTCTCCTTTTTGCCCAGAAAGCATAAGCTGGGTTTCTGTCACTTGCAATTATCAACAGTCTTGATTAATACCCCATTTCTCCTATTGATGTGGCAAGCTCAGACTCACTACGCCTGAGATTTCAAGAGAAATTTGGATAAGTCTTCTTGGTGAATGTCGTACAGGGAGGACAGGCTTATTAATTCTTCTTCCCTAATTGGCACAAGGCACAAGCCTACCTGGCAATTCCGAACACAAAATTCCTTCTCCCCTTCCTTAATTGGGCGGTAGGGAATCCATTCCTCCTCCAGCAACTCATTCGAGGGCTGCTTCTCTTCTGGGACCTGCTTGCAGATACAGGTGGTGGCAGCTGACCCATCCCTGAAATACACATGTCACCAGAAAGAAACACGAAGACACTCTTGAGCTTATTTCTCCCCTTTACCAAATCCTCCTTTTCACCCAAGACTCTCTGGATCACCCTTCAGCTGCTAGGGGAAAAATCTAAGGGCATGCATAGGAGAGTAGAAAAAACATGGATTTTGAGTTTGAACCCTAACTCAGCTGTGTCACTTTCAACAAATTATTTAACATCTTTTCTTTTTTTTAAAGCTTTACTACCACTAATTTAAGTGTATTTTTAAAATGATTTCAGAGAGGAAGGGAGAGGGAGAGACAGAAACATCAATGATGAGAGAGAATCATTGATCGGCTGCCTCCTGCACACCCTCCATTGAGGATCAAGCCCACAACCGGGACATGTGCTCTGACTGGGAATTGAACCGTAACCTCCTGGTTCATAGGTAAATGCTCAACCACTGAGCCACACCGGCCAGGCTATTTAACATTTTTGAACCTTGGTTTCCTCACCTTTAAAATGGATCTGATACTTGCATAGTTGTTGTGAGGATTAGGGGACTAACCTATATCCTAGCCCACTGCAGGCACCCGATCCACGATAGTTCACTGTGACTGCCACTGCTCACCTGTGCTCTGGCACAGCCACCACAAAGCCGTGGGAGGCCAGCTCCATGCAGAAGGCTGAATATAGTGTCCTAGAGATTCAGGAAGGAAAAGAAAAGTGATCAGAAAAATGGCCCACCCTTAGCCCCCATTCTAACTATTCTCTGCTAGTGACCATCTCAAAAGACTGAAGGGAGGAAGTTCCATTTGTAGCAGCCCTTTTCACGGTGCTTTCTCCAGCCAGAATATCCCAGCTCTCACCACAGCCCCCAGAGTCCCCTGCTAGGAAGCACGTGCAAATCAATCCATGGTGTTTTCCGACCCTATATACACACACACACACACACCATCCCACACCATCCCCAATACAGTTCGGCTACTTCAACAATTGCATTTTTTTTAAAAATATATTTTATTGATTTTTTACAGAGAGGAAGGGAGAGAGACAGAGAGCCAGAAACATCGATGAGAGAGAAACATCGATCAGCTGCCTCCTGCACATCTCCTACTGGGGATGTGCCCGCAACCCAGGTACATGCCCTTGACCGGAATCGAACCTGGGACCTTTCAGTCCGCAGGCCGACGCTCTATCCACTGAGCCAAACCGGTCTTGGCAACAATTGCATTTTTATTGTTATATTGTATGTCTCCCAAATTAGTTCGTAAGCACCTTGAGGACAAGGACTCTGGCTATTTCTTTAATATGCAAATCTGCATCTGTGATTTAGCATGTGGAATTTTTATCTGTCCTCCAGCTTTACAGAAAAAAAGAATAAAGCAGACACTGCTAACTGCCCACTCCAAATACCTTCTTCCTCCTTGATAAAATAATCTAATGTTCAGCTAAAGACACTGTCATGCCATCAAAATATGACATTTACCAGCCTCCTCTACAACCAGGTTTGTATGTGATTAAATTCTAGTCCAGCAAAAGAAATATAATACTAGCCCAGGTGGTGTGGCTCAGTGGTTGAGCGTCGACCTATGAACCAGGAGGTCACGGTTTGATTCCCTTTCTGGTCAGGCCATCTGCCCAGGTTATCGGCTGGATCTCAGGCGTAGGGCAGGCAGGAGGCAGCCAATCAATGATTCTCTCTCTCATCATTGATGTTTCTATCTCTCCCTCTCCCTTCCTCTCTAAAATCAATTTTTAAAAAATTTAAAAACAAAAAGAAATATAATACTACACTGAGTAATTTAAAAATTTTAAAAGTAAAAAGAAACAGGTAGAATTAATTTTAATAATATATGTAACCCAATACAGCCAAACATGATCACTTCAACATATAATCAAAATTTAAAGCCCTAGCCAGTTTGGCTCAATGGATAGAGCATCAGCCTGCGGACTGAAAGGTCCTGGGTTCGATTCTGGTCAAGGGCACATGCCCGGGTTGTGGGCTCGATCCCCAGTAGGGGGCATGCAGGAGGCAGCCAGTCAATGATTCTCTCTCATCATTGATGTTTCTATCTCTCTGTCCCCCTCTCCTTTCCTCTCTGAAATCAATACAAATATTTTTTAAAAATAATGTGGTGTTTTACTACTTTTTAAAAATATGAAATCTTTGAAAGTCAGTGTATATTTCATATGTATAGCACAGCTCATTTTGGACCAGCCATATCTCAAATGTTCAGTAGCCATATGTGGCTAGAAGCTATTATAGTGGACACAGCAGCTCTAGTCAATGGGAGGCAAGCAGCTGTGTTATACTTCAGGAAATCTCAAAAAGAAGAGTGCTCCCTTCCTATTGCCTGAAATATGGATGTAATGTCTAGAGCTAAACCAGCCACCCTGGGTCATGAGATATCTTCAGAAATGGAAGCCACCATGGCAGAGTAAGACGATTAAAGAAGCCTGCTTCTCTGATAACTGCATGGAACTACCACATCAGCCGTCTACTTCTAGCTTCCTTTTATCTGCAAAAGAAATCAATGTTGTTTAGGTCACTATTATCAGTTAGGATATGGCGGTTTCCTGTTAAATACAACTTCCTCATATCCCAACTGATTCAGGGAGGTCAGTATCTTAAGTTTCTTTTTCTTTTGGGAGGCAATGAGCATAAGAGCCAGAGAGATTTCTGATCCCTTTCTCATTCGAACTGTAACCTTGGGCACGTATGCCTTCCAGAGCCTGTCTTCTCTTCTGTAAAATATGCACCCTCCCCGGCCTGCCCCAAATGAGACAATGGACCATTGCAAATGTTCAGTGTTTAAAGCACATACCCTGCCCTGGGATGGGAAACCATGAGTCTATGGAGCGTGGGAAGGGTTTCAGAGTCTGAATCAACCACAGAAACTATGAAAGGAAATCATGTCTCTTCCGCCCCCTCCCTTTTCTTGGAATTTTGCTCTGGTTAATGAAGAGCATTTATTTATAACTAGAGGCCCGGTGCACAAAAATTTGTGCACTCGGTGGGGAAGGGGGGGCGGGTCCCTCAGCCTGGCCTGTGCCCTCTCGCAGTCTGGGACCCCTCAGGAGATAAGGACCTGCTGGCTTAGGCCTGCTCCTGGGTGGCAGAGGGCAGGCCCAATCCCTAGGTGCAGCCCCTGGTCGGGCTCAGAGCAGGGCTGATTGGGGAGTTGGGGC
>NW_005367431.1:3812299-3840935 GCF_000412655.1 Myotis brandtii | reverse complement strand
CCAGCTGCCTGGCTGCTGGCCGCCATCTTGGCTGGCAGTTAATTTGCATATCGCCCTGATTAGCCAATGGGAAGGGTAGCGGTCGTAGGCTAATTACCATGTTTCTCTTTTATTAGATAGGATGGGCTCACAGGCCTACTGAGGTGTGAAGACTCAATGCAGATTGAGACCAAGATCACTCTTCAAAGTCATGTGCTTGCCTGCTGACTATATGAAATACCTGTGAACGTGGGAGAGAATGTTTCTTAGCTTCTTTCCCCACTAGACTATCTTTCTGAGGGCAGGAGCTCTATCTTATTCACTACTGAGTACCCAATCCCAGCATAGGTCCTGGCACACAGCAGATACTCAATTTATTGACTAAGAAAACAATATGGAAAACCATCTACTTGTCTTTCTACCCTCATTTCACATCAACTCTCCACTTCCTGCCATAGGCTACAGTCATGTGAGTCCATATTCAGGCTCCTCTAGTGAATGCGAATTCCTTTTTATTCTGTATGTCTCACCTTCCTCTCAGGCCAAGAGGCTAGCACAGAGCAGGTGCTCAACAGATATTTTCTGAATGAATGAGAACCTAGAAAAACATAGCCATTGTATTCATTCAATAAATATTTACTGGGAAACAACTACTGTCCAGGTACTGCCCTAGGCCCTGGGAGAGAGAGAAGACAGGCATGGTCTCTGTCTTCATGGAGCTTACAAACACTAAAGAGTCTCTGAAGTCTGGTAACAGGGACCCTACAGTTCACCAGCCCATGCTCCTCCCGCTAGAAACGAAGAGAACTGTGTGTGTGCTCCTACCGGTCAGTCCAACTGAATCGGCACAGACCGCCCTGTGGGAGCAGCGTCTGTCCCCATTTGACAGGTGAAGAAACCTAGGCTCGGAGTTCTCCAGCTGCCCAAGCTCACACAGGGCACAGCTGGTCTGGCTGCGACTTGAAGGGGAGGCTGAGAGCTCCCCGAGGGCAGGAAGTGAGCCTCTCTCATTCAGTGCAGTCATCCTTCAACATATGTGGAATAAATGACTGACTATAAAGCTCAAACTCCTTCTAATAGTTCTGTGCTGTTATGTTGGAAGAAAACCAGAAGTATTAACTTATATAAATGCTGGAACATGAGAAGCAAAGGGTGTGAAGCCCGCTGAAAGGCTCCACCAGGTGAAAGGAGCCTGGGAAAGGCCTTCGAGAGAAGGTGGACCCCAGGCCGGGGAATGAGGCAGATGGCAGGTAAGACAGCAGGCAGATGGAAATGTCTGTTTCTCTGCCCTTTGAGAATAAGTCTCAACAGCTGTCACCAGGCAAGGAATATGACAAGGTCTAAGGGAAAAGAGCTCTTACCTGAAGGCTCCCAGGCCATGGGAGAAGATGATCAAAGGGTATCCAGAGTCCTTTGTCTTAAAGGGGCCATTCCAGCTAACAGGCAGGCGACAAGATCCTAGCAGAGACACGGGCTATAGAATCTCTGGCTGCCCCAAAGCTGTCATCCCAAGGGCAGCCTGGGCATAGGCATGTGTGGGAGCACATGTCCCTCCTTTCTGGAGGACTGTCATGTGCCCCTGAGTAGCCCCGGGTAACCAATCACCTTTTCTATGTTCCCTGGACAGCATGAACACAATAGGAAATGGGAAGATAAATCCAAATGGGAAGAAAGGGGGGTAAATCCCTGAGATGCCAAGGCAGTGGGTAGAGTTCCTCATGGTGGGGTCACTGGGGGAAGTGGATGATTCAGTGTGACCCTCCCGAGAAGAGGAGAGAGCTGGAGGGGGAACTGCGGGAGCCAGTACGCTCTCTGGCAGTTAGGCATGTTTCTCTGATCTACACAGCTGGCAGGGTGGGAATTACATGCCAAGTAAGTGAGTAATAGCCACCATTTATGGAACACATTCTGTCCCAGGCCCTGCACTAGAGGCTTTACATACACCTCAGACTAGAACCTGCAAAGGCAGGTATTCAGGCAGGTTACATAACTTGCGCAAGCCCTACAGCTAGTAAATGATAACATCTGGACTCGAATCCAGGACAACCTAACTCTATAATAAAAGCTCTTATTATATAATCCTCCTCCAGCTCTCCACACCATGCTGGCTAATGGATGTCCCACTACAAAAGCGCTGGACAAAGCAAGCTGTAAGGTACTGTGTCTTCCTGGCGATTTCCTAGGAACATAACCAAGAAGCTGGGAAAGCATCGAGGGGTGAGGCCAACTCTTACCCACAGCCATGTTGAAGAGCAACCCCCCCCAGCGCTTATTAAACTGCAGGTAATCGGCCAGGCCAGCGCAGTACTCGTAGCGGGGAATCCACAGGGGCTGCTCCATGGTCTCCTCTGACTCCTGGCAGGGGTAGAAGAGTCGGAAGAAGCTCCCCTGCAGGGAAGAAGAGAGCAGCTGCTCACAGCTAGAGGCCCAAGCACTGCTAGATTTCCCAACAAACACACTCAGCAGGTGTCTGGGGCAAGAGCAAAGCACCAAAATGGGAAAACTTGAGCTTCAATTCACATACCTGAATTCTGCATTCAGAAAATCCAGAAAGCACTTTTATTTTTAGAATACATATAAGGCTTATGTTATTTCAAATAGCCAACTGTATTTTGAATTACATCTGGGGGCACCAAAATGTTTTCAGTGCTTGGGACATGGAAAGATTTAAATCTGGCCCTGAGCCCAGGCCTGGAGGAACCCCGGGGTGAGAAATTAGCCCCATGCTGAACGGGGTGGCATTGCTGGGTCACCTCCAGGCGGGCCCTCGGGAAGCACACTCCTCTTACACAGCAGTGAGAGGTCACCAGGAAGTGTGTGCCTCTCACAAGAGAGGGGAGTCCTAGGCCAGCAGAGACGGACCTAGGAGCTCTTGGAGGAAAAGTCTGGAACCAAAGCAGCAGGGGAAAATAAACGAAGGCAGGAGAGGAGGAAAAGGAGACTGTCTTCCCATCCAGGTTGGGAGTCACAGGCCAATGGCAAATGGTCCACTGCTCTCCTGTCAGGCACTCCGATTAGTAGGAGAGCAGAAACCTTCCCAGGATTAGGCATCTGCTCTCAAGACGGGGAGAAGGATCTGAAAGCTGCCGTTGAAGCCAGAGCCCCCTTGCTTCCTAGCTGGGAAAAGAACCCACCATCTCTGAGAGGTGCCTCATTGAAAGGAGTAAGAAAAATGCCGGGAGGACAGACCTGGGGGCTCTATAACCGGATCCAGACCAACTCTAACTCAGTTTCCTCCCCATCAGCCTGGCTATGGGTAAGTCACACTCAGGCAGAAGCAGTGTGGGTGCCCGGGATGGAGCTGCAGACACTCACCTGGGGACCCTGGCCCTCCATCACATCCCCGCAGCCCACCAGGTGGGGTCCTGTGACAGGCGGAAAGCCCACGGACTGGTTGACCCCCATCTCGTCTCCAGTAGAATCGAACGGCTTGGGCAGGGCTGACCTTGATGCTGGAGAGTGGAACACAGAACAAGCTCTCGCTGGTTCCCTCTTAGCTTCCTGTTGCTTATGTGTGTCATCTGCCACCCCTGACCACCCCTCCTTATCACCCCATCTCCCTGCCAGTGTGGCTCTTTCCATCTTTCACATCATCTCTTTGCTACACTGCCTTTGCCAAGATTTTGTTGTTGTTGTTGATGGGGGGGAGGGGGTGGTAAGGAGACGCAATTGCTGCAGAGAATTTAACACAAACCTTGTCCTCATGAGGCAAAGAATAATAACTACTTAGACATATTATTTACTGTGTCAGCAATGAACTAAGATCTTTACATATACGACATCATTTCATTCTCAACAAACGTCTGAAGAAGGTACTTAATTACCAAGACCCTGTTTTAGGGATGAGGAAAATAAGGCAGAGAAGTTGAACAACGTGCCCAAGTCACACTGCTTACAGGTGGCAAAACATAGGTCTGTCTAATCCAGACCTGAGCTCTTAACCCTTACTGATCCTCGAACAACATGGGTTTGAACCACACAGGTCTGCTTATACCTAGATTTTTTTTTTCCCCAATAAATATACAGTCGACCCTCCATTTCTCTGGGTTTTGCATCCTCAGATTCAACCAACCGCAGATCAAACACAACATTTTCTGTCTGTGCTTGGGAATCTGCAGATGGGAGGGCTGGCTGTGTGCATTGTTTTACACATTTTATATAAGAGACTTGAGCATCTGCAGATGTTGGTGTCCATGGGGAAGGGGCTAGGGTCCTGGAACCAATCCCCTGCAGATACTGAGGCACAACAGTAATTGAGTTTGAGGGAGTCAAAAGCTGTGCATGAATTTTGACTACATGAGAGGTTGGTAGCCCTACCCCACCCCTCACCCCCACCCCTGCATTGTTCAAGGGCCAACTGTATATTTACAGAATCACTGACCTAAACTATTGGCTATAAGGGTGGCACTTATGCTGGGCCTTGAAACATAAGGAAGACTAGAGGCAGGGAAGAAAAAGAAAAGCATTTCTAGACAGGACATAAAAAAAGAGCAAAATGGGGCAGAAATAGGAAAGAGTACGATGGGGGCAGTAGTTCAACCGGAAGCCTTCAATGTGGCAGCTGCACACGCTTCTGCCTAGAAGACATTCCTGTAACTTGGCTGCTTCTGCATTGGGGCCAATGCCATTGTTCCCTGTCCCCTCTTCAATCTCATCGCCACCAGCACCGTCATCATTACACTGACTCTGTGCCAGGAGCTACACTAAATGCTTTACATGAATTATTTAATTGAATCCTTTCAACAATCCTCTGAGATACTGTTATCTCATCTTACAGATGAAGAAAATGATGCATGATAAGTTGGTAATCTATCTAAGAACATACAGTTAGCAAAACCAGAATCTGATCATGGGTAATATGGCTGTCACTGTGGAGAGGATCGTCACACTCTCAATATCCATTCTACCTCGCCCTCTTACACAGCAGCTTCGTGATCTGGTTGTGGCTGACCTATCCCTAACCTCTAGAGTTGGGCCTTCATTGACCTGAGCCAATCAGCCCTGGTATCCCCGGGTCACATAAATTGATCCAATCAGAGTGAAGCCCAGGACTTTGGTTTGATGGTGAAAGGTGGGAAAGTCCTTGTTTTGAACTAGAGTGATGTGCAGATATGAAGCCTTGAACTGTGTGTTGCAGCCACTTTGCTACCTTGAGGATGAAGCTACTTGTAGAGGATGGCAGAGCTAAGAGAATCAGAGAAATGGTCACATTTGTGCAAGCATTAAGAATCTCCGGATTCGACTACACCTGAAGCCTGACCCAATCCTAGACTTTCCAGTTACATAAATCAATAAATCCCCTTTTTTGTTTAAACCAACTGAGTTTAGATTTCTATTGCTTGAACCAAAAGCATCTAAACTGATACACTGACACCCAGCCAGTGTGGTACAGTGGTCGAGCATCAACCCATGAACCAGAAGGTCATGGTTGGATTCCTAGTCAGGGCACATGCCTAGGTTTTGGGCTCTATCCCCAGTGTGGGGGCGTGCAGGAGGCAGGAGATCGATGATTCTCTCTCTCTCTCCCTTCCTCTCTCTGAAATCAATTAAAAACACACACATTTAAACTGATACATTGAGTCCAGTCCTAAGCCCACATCTTTTTATTTTACTTGTTTGTTTATTATATATTTTTATTAATTTCAGAGAGGGAGGGAAAGAGAAATAGAAACATCAATGATGAGAGAGAATCATTGATCGGCTGCCTCCTGCACGCTCCACACTGTAACCCAGGCAAGTGCCCTGACCAGGAATCTAACCGTGACCTTCTGGTTCATAGGTCGATGCTCATCCACTGAGCAACACCAGCTGGGTCCTAAGCCCACATTTTTAATCATTACATTACTCTGCTTTTTTAAAGATGCTCTGAGATGGATCAGAAAGTTCAAGTCAAAGCAATAAGAGACCTTAGCCCTAGCAGGTATGCTTAGTGGTTAGAGCGCTGGCCCATGCACCAAAGGATCATGGGTTCAATTCCAAGTCAAGGGCATGTACCTGGGTTGCAGGTTTGATCCCCAGGCCATATTGGGTGCGTGCAGGGGGGCAACCAATCAATGTCTCTCTTACATCAATGTTTCTGTTTCTCTCTCTCGCTCTCTCTCTCCCCCCCCAACTCCCTCCTTCTCATCCACTCTCTCTAAAAGTCAATGGAGCCCTATCCAGTTTTGCTCAGTGGATAGAGCGTCAGCCTGAGGATTGAAGGGTCTCGGGTTCAATTCCGGTCAAGGGCACATGCCTGGGTTGTGGGCTCTCGATCCCCAGTAGGTGGTATGCAGGAGGCAGCCGATTAATGATTCTCATCACTGATATTTCTATCTCTCTCTCCCTTTCCCTTCCTTTCTGAAATCAATAAAAATTATATTTTTTTAAAAGTTAAAAAAAAAAAGAACTCCAGGAGTTCCTTTCTTTTACAGCAATGTCTTGGTAAGTTGTATATTTTTAGGATTTTACCCATTTTTCCTAGGTTGTCCAATTTGTTGGCATACAAATGGTCATACTAGTTTCTTAGGATCTTTTGTATTTTGAGTTCTCTTTCTTTTTTATCCCTTGTGGGTCTCGTTAAAGGTTTGTCAAATTTGTTTCTCTTTTCCAAAATTAAGTTATTAGCTTCATTGATTTTTTTATCTCTTTTAGTCTCTTTCATTTATTTATATTTTTATCATTGTTTATCCTTTCTTCTACTATCTTTGACTTTTTTTGTTCTTTTTTTTCTAGTCCCTTGAAGCATAAAGCTGGACTGTTTATTTGGGACATTTTTCTTATTTCTTGCGGTAGCTATTTATCTCTATGTACTTCCCTCTTAACATTGCTTTTGCTGCATTTCATAAGTTTTGGTATGTTGTAATGCATTTTCATTTGTCTCAAGGTATTATTTAATTTCTCTTTTGATTTTTTTCTTTGATCCACTGGTTGGTTAGTATCATATTGTTTAATCTCCGCATATTTGTTAAATTGATTTGTAGTTTCATATAATTGCAGTTGATAAAGATGCTTGACATAATTTTAATCTTCTTATATCTATTAAGACTTGTTTTGTGTCCTAACATATGATCTATCCTGGAGAATATTCCTTGTGCACTTGAGAAGAACATATATTCTGTTGCTGTTGGACAGGATGTTCTGTATATGTCTCTCAAAAAGGAGAAGGAGGAGAAGGAGAAGGAGGAGAAGGAGAAGGAGGAGAAGGAGAAGGAGGAGAAGGAGAAGGAGGAGAAGGAGAAGGAGGAGAAGGAGAAGGAGGAGAAGGAGAAGGAGGAGAAGGAGAAGGAGGAGAAGGAGAAGGAGGAGAAGGAGAAGGAGGAGAAGGAGAAGGAGGAGAAGGAGAAGGAGGAGAAGGAGAAGGAGGAGAAGGAGAAGGAGGAGAAGGAGAAGGAGGAGAAGGAGAAGGAGGAGAAGGAGAAGGAGGAGAAGGAGAAGGAGGAGAAGGAGAAGGAGGAGAAGGAGAAGGAGGAGAAGGAGAAGGAGGAGAAGGAGAAGGAGGAGAAGGAGAAGGAGGAGAAGGAGAAGGAGGAGAAGGAGAAGGAGGAGAAGGAGAAGGAGGAGAAGGAGAAGGAGGAGAAGGAGAAGGAGGAGAAGGAGAAGGAGGAGAAGGAGAAGGAGGAGAAGGAGAAGGAGGAGAAGGAGAAGGAGGAGAAGGAGAAGGAGGAGAAGGAGAAGGAGGAGAAGGAGAAGGAGGAGGAGAAGGAGAAGGAGAAGGAGGAGAAGGAGAAGGAGAAGGAGGAGAAGGAGAAGGAGGAGAAGGAGAAGAAACAACAACCTTAGAGATAATTTTCATCAATCCTCCCCACAATCATCTTCGCCCTCCCGCACCGGCCCAGTAACCTACACGTGCTTTCCTGATGAAGAAATCAAGGTCCTACTTGGTTAAGTGAGCAGCTCAAGGTCACAAGCAGAACTATTATCACACATAGATCTCCTGACTACCAACTGTCTGGTCCAGTGGAAAACCCCAAACAACCAATAATCCTAGTATCAATCTATCTAACTTTGGAAGGTAATAAATGATTTCCTTTCTACTATGGACTTCCTTTCTCTGAAGCAAATTTAAAAGTAAACCCAATTCTTTTTAAGAAGCTGAGCTAAGGGCTTGTACCTGGGTTGCAGGTTTGATCCCCAGGCCAGATGGGGCGCGTGCAGGAATGGACTATGGCTACCTATTTCAGAAATGACTGATGCAATCAGTGGACTATGTAGCCAGTGAAACTGAATGTGTGCTGCTTAGTGTGCTGGTCTCAGACATGACCTTTCCCCTTGTCGTTGACGGCATACAAAAGGAAGACCTACACAGGGGCACAAGACACATGTCACCCACACGACAATGAAGCAGCAGAAAGTTCTAACTGCCATAAAAGAGGGTCAGATAAGACAGTGCAGGAGTTCGCAGAAAGAGAGCTCCTTTAGCTCGGGAGTGGAGGAGGATGGTGGAAAAAGTTGACTTTCAGGTAGAAAAAAGTGTGAGCAGAGGCACAGAGGTAAGAATGCACAGGAGAAATGAGGGATGAGGAAAGGATGCCAGGTGAGAAATGGGTGGTGTGATCAGATCTGGAGGGTAGCAGTCCCTCAAGATTAAGGAGTTGGAATCAGCTCTGGAAACGAGGACGTAGATATGAGAGAGATGAAGTCTGAAAAACCCAAGTTTGAGCCCTAGCTCTTTTGCTGCCTAGCTTTCTTACCTTGGGCAAGTTTATCCGATCTCTCTAAGCCTGATTCCCCATCTGTACAATGAGAATACTACCCACCTTCATATGGTTGCTATGGGGATACATGAAATAATGCATTTAAAGTACCTAGTGTATTACTTGGCTCTTAGAAAGTATCCAGGAAATATCTATTGATTGACTGAAAAGTGGAAATAAGCGTTGGCAACTGAGTGGATTTGGGGAGTCAAGGGAGAAGAAAGAGCCAACTATGAGTCAGGTTTCAGGATTAAGCAGAATGATAGCAGCTTCTTATGGGAAGAGATTTTGGTCTTACCCCACAGAGAACAGTGCTTGGGATTGGATCAGAATGAGTGGACTTACAAGCAGCTAACCAGGAGGGTAGAATCCTTTGGGGTTCCTGGAAAGTTCTGGGGAAGGTTATCAACTAAATTAAGTTTGGAAATAAAAACTAGCCGGGCCAGTATAGCTCAGCAGTTGAGCATTAATCCAGGAACAAGAGGTCACCGGTTCGAATCCTGGTCAGGGCACATACCCAGGTTGCAGGCTCGATTCCCTGTAGTGGGCATGCAGGAGGCAGGTGATCGATGATGTTTCTCTCTCATCGATGTTTATATCTCTCTATCCCTCTCCCTTCCTCTCTCTCTAAAAAATCAATAAAAACAGTTTAAAAAAATAAAAAATAAAGAAGCTAACTGTGCACGGTGAAATTAACATAAAAATGATTCTGTATTCTCTGGGCTCACACTGACTAATGCCCAAGTAGAATGGAGAGATGGAAAAATCCAATCTGACTTGCAAATTTTGCCTAAGAAACATCCACAAAGAGCATCCAGTCATTTCTAGTAATTGCTACAGAATTTTCCAAGGAAACCAGCCTAGGTGTCTCTATCTTCTTTTGCTCACTTTATCTAAACAATTCATGGTGGTGCCTAGAGACTCTCTGCCCTTTCAAACCTGCCCCATTCATCAAGGCCCATGAAATCCCTGGTCTTCTCTGAAGCTTCCCCAAGTCCTTACCACCTTTCCTCCTCTCCAATCTAGGCACTGTCTGCAGCCCCCCTGGTAACCAATCACAGGCTGCCTCATGACAGTTCTTACGTTAGTACTTCTTCTAGCAGCTTTCTAGCAGTGACGTGCCTGCAAGTGGCCCAAGTAGAATCTAGATCAGAGGTTCCTGAACCTATCATCACAATCATCTGGGAATCGCTCTTCAAATACAGAGCTTTTAGGGCCCCCATTCTCAGAGGTCAAGTAATTTTTAAAAGCTTCCCGAGTGTTTCTGATTAGCAAGGTTTCAGAACCTCTGGTTCAGTTGGTACACAGGATTTTTCTTTTATTCAGACACGTGTACCTGCAACATTTCCTGAGTGTTCCAGTTCATTTTCAAATTAATGAAATGATTACTATGATTTCACTTGGTTTAATCCCATAGCCACCAGAAACATATACCTGCTAGTCACTAGGCTTAAGGTAGTGCCCTGTAATAACAGGCCTCAATAATTCATTTATCCAATAAATGCTATTTAATTTTTTACATACTTATGCCTTATCTCTTCAGATATACTACAGAGGTAAAGATTGTTTTGTAGTTCTTTTCAGGCCAAACCACCTATCTCCATGCTTTCTCCATCTATTAGGGACCCCCCAAAAATGTCCCTCTGTGAGGCTTTGTTTTAAACCCTCTCAATTTTTTAATCTCTTTTTATCTAAAAGTAAGGCTATATGTTATCGTGAGGAAAGAAAGGCTTTGGTGAAGTTTGAATTCCACCTCTGCCACTTAATTGGCTGTGTAATCTTGAGCAAGTTCCTTAAATTCTAGGCCTCTGATAATTTGACCACAGGATAGAAATAATGATTACTCATGAAGTTGTAGATGAGGATTAAGTTAAATAATATATGTAAATTAAATATATGTAAATCATATGTAGAAGGCACTATAACCATAAATGGTAGCTCTATCATTATAACCACATGAACTCTTTGAGCCTAAGTTCCTTCTATGTAAAATAGGGGCATAGTAAAACAAATTAAAAAATTGATATTGAGCCCTAGCCAGTTTGGCTCAGTGGATAGGGCATGGGTCTGCGGACTGAAGGGTCCCGGGTTCCATTCCAGTCAAGGGCACATGCCCGGGTTTCGGGCTCAATCCCCAGCAGGAGGCGTGCAGGAGGCAGCCAGTCAATAATTCTCTCTCATCATTGATGCTTCTATCTCTCTCTCCCTCTCCCTTCCTCTCTGAAGTCAATAAAAATATTTTTTCAAATTAATATTGCATAGGGCCTGGTACATTTTAAGTGCTCATAAAATGTTAGGAATTAATTAACAATGCTATGTCTCTCTTTTATCATACCAAACCAAGGTCTCTAATTTTTTTCTGGATTAAAGTCTTTGGCAAAATGCATTCTTTCCTCCCAGCCTTTTCCCGCCGGAGACAGCCCTGCCAAGACCACAATCTACAGAACAGGCCCAGAAGAACCGAGAGGGAAGGGATAGGGCCGATGCCGCAGCTGTCCATCTCCCGCCGGGGCCCTGTTCCCAGTGAGCAGAAGCCTCCCTCCGCCAGCTGGGTGGACTGCTCATCTCCAACTATTTCAGGACCGAGTCCAAGATAAGCACTTCTTCGGAGCTGCCTTTCAGGGAAAGCTCTCTGGAGACTCAGAGCTCGTTAGCCTGACCTTTGGTCTCTGGAGGAAGTGAGGAAACTCCATCCTGCGCACTCGGGGGACAGGCTTGAGCAACAAGGGGGCAGAGCTAAACAAGGAGCCAAGGTAGGACTGTTCCAGAGCCTTGATAATTCTAATAAAAATAACCCCCCTCGCCTGTGGAGGCTTTACAGTTTACATAGCACCTTCACACATACTAGCCCATTGGCTGCACCACGCAGCCTCATCCTAAGAGGGAGGGCGCAACTGTCATTCATCTCCGTTTGGTAGATGGAGAAAGTGAGTCCCAGGGAAGGCTGGTTTGCCGGAGGTCGCTCCGCGAGTGAGCTGCGGGGCTGGACGGGAACCCGGGTCTGCGGACTTCCAGTCCTGCCGGGCGTTCCCCGGACGGAGAAGCAATGGCGAGCCTTCTCCCACTAGCATGCGAAACAGCAAAGTGAGGGACAGTGAAGCACACAGGTGTGGCGCGTGAAGCCCAGGTTTCGGAGAGGTGACGCTGTGGGCTCAGGGTGGGGTTGTGGGGGCTGGGTCCTCAGCCGGGAGTGACGGCTGGAGAAGACAGTGGGAGAGTTAAGGGTGTGGGTGGCTACTGGAGGCGTCGGAATAGGAACCAGAAAGGACGAGACGTTAATATGAAGTTCCTGGGATGAGACGAAGAGCACCATACCGGGCGGGGATATGAAAAAGTCTGCTGACACCTCCGTTCAGAATCGGAGCTTCCCCCTCTCCAACTTACCCAGTCAAGTTGACCTCTCAGAAGCAGCCCAGACGGTCACTTCGACGGAACCAAGAAACTGCCCAGGAGCTCATGGCCCTGTGGTAGTTGTAGTTTCTAGAACTCAACATTGGTACTTAAAAGCATTTCCCGCCTCTCTTTCCCGAACTATAATTCCCGTGGTGCACCGCGCAAGATCGCGCATTTCTACCCTAGGACTACAATTCCCATAGTTCTACGCGGCCCTTTGTCGTTGGGAGAAACCGCCCAAGGCCCGCGATGCGATCCAATTCCTCCCCCTGGTGGTCAAGGAGCCACCTCCGTGGTTACAAGGCTCGAGCGGAGGTTTCTGCATTTAGTCCTATTAGCAACCGTCAGCCTCATTGTTCCTTCAATAATTCCCAGGCGTGCCGAGAAATAGCGTGGCTTCACTTTATTTTTAGGGAGGTGGGAACTAGTTTCGTTTCCCCTCGCCCCAGCTTTGTTGCCTGTGAGAATAAGAGACTGATCATTCAGGTAAAGTGCGCATTTCCTACCAACCTTTACCTGTTGACTGCAGTAACTTTCTATTGTCCTTCTCCAGGAACAAGAGAAACGTGAGAGATCACGGGTCCTCCCGAGCCCCGGCCCCTCCATCCTCCCTACCCTGCTGGCTCTGTGCTGGTTCTTAGGGACACACTGGTGAGCAATACGCCATCCGTAGCCTCAAAAGAATTCACAGTCCAGCAGAGGATTCCAACAAATAAATAATTACAACGCAGTGATATGTACTAGAATGGGGGAAACTCAGCAGGTTGTGGGAGCCTTGAAAGGTGGTACCTTCCCAAGGGGAAATGAAGTCAGCAAGGCTTCTTAGAGATCTTAGAGAGAAGTTAAAGTTGAAAACTGAAGGAATAGAATTTATAAATACAAGGAGTGTGAAGAACGTTTTACACTCCGCTAGAGCACAAAGCGAGGGATAAAATAGAGAGAGAGAGAGAGAGAGAGAGAGAGACCGAGAGACCTGAGGAATAGGCAGGACCACATCCTCAAGAGTCTTGTAAGCTTTCATAAGAAATTTGTTGGGGGTGGGGGGAAGAGGACATCTGTAAAAATAGAGGGGGAGAGGGGGAGAGAGAGAGGGAGAGGGAGAGGGAGAGGGAGAGGGAGAGGGAGAAACCCCTGAAGAATAGGCAGGACCACATCCTCAAGAGTCTTGTAAGCTTTCATAAGAAATTTGGTGGGGGTGGGGGGAAGAGGACATCTGTAAAAATAGTTAAGCCCAGCGAGTGTGCCTCAATAGTTGAACATCAACTCATGAACCAAGAAGTCACGGGTTCAATTCCCGGTCAGGGCTCATGTGAGCTCAATCCACAGTAGTTGGTGTGCAGGAGGCAGCCAATTGCTGATGTTTCTCTCTCATCAATATTTCTCTCTATCCCTCTCTCTCTAAAAACCAATAAAAACATATTTAAAAAACAACAACATGGACTTCCAAAAATATTGTAAAAAGAAATAAAGTTAAAACAAAAAGACATTTGGATCATTCAAGCAACTCAAAAATTTTCAATGGATTCCTACTACCTACTGAATGAGGTCCCAACTTCTTAGCCTGGCATTCAAGGCCTTTCCTACCTGTCGCCCACCTTCTCCAAAAGTGTTGCTCATGCTCATCTTTGACAGGAATCTCTTCTCTTCTGCTCTGCTCTGTTCCCAGCTACACTTCCCTCCTCATCATTCTCAAGATGTATCAGGTTCTCATCGTTACTTCCATACTCATGCTCTTCCCTGCACTAGGTACATTGCCCTGCCTGCTGCCTTGTATAATCCTGTTCTTCCCTGAAAATCCCTCTATGTCCTCACTTTCCATGAAGCTTCCCTCATCCTTCCAGTCCCAAAGGGTCTCTGCTCCCTCTCAGTTGCTGGGATATTTGTGTGTGCCTCTCATTTGGGGGCTTATTTCACACTAGAGGCCCGATGCACGAAATTCATGCAAGGGGCTCGGCCCTCGCAGCCACAATGTGACAGCTTGCCTTGGCCCTGGTAGCAGCCCCAGCTGCGTCCAGAAGGTCGTTCGGCTGTCTGGTCTAATTAGCATGTTACGCTTTTATTATTATAGAAGATTGCCTTGTGCCATCTCCTAGGACCTAGGTAGAAAGCTTTAACTTTGCAATAAATTATGAGCAACTTGAGGTCAGGTGCTGGGGCCTACAGCTGATCCTGCCACCTGCCCACCCCGTGGACCCTCAAATCACCAGTGTTCAGAGTCTGTGCTTTAGGCTTCTTTAGGCTCATCTCTCCTCCTGATACACTGTCGTCAACACCATCCTTCCAGGATCCAAGATAAAGTCATCAGGAGAGAGTGATGGCAGCACTGCACTGTGGTAATTAAGCCCCGGATTTAATTAAAGCTGTGGTTGATGGCAGAACATAAAAAGCTTAGTGCAGAGCAGAGAGAGGCTCCCTTTGGCTAATTAATCGGTGTTCTGCTGCTGGTCCAGAACACTCATGACTGCCTGACCGGATTCCCAGGCACGAGAGGGGCAGCTGGAGGTCATTTCTCTGTTTCTTGCTGTAGGCCAGGCCACGCTGGGGACATCTGCCGGTTGAGTTTTAAACTTCCCAGAAACAGGGATGTCACAGCTTCCTTTACCTCTTTTGTCACTGTTAGGAAGATCTGCCTAGGGCCCAAACTATTTTCTGTTGCAAAATAAAATACTTGAGTCCAATTGCATTTCCTTACAATCTAGTCTCTTCTGGGATTAACACCCAAATGCTTTGAGTGTTCAGCAAATGGTTGATTTTCCAGCCACAGATCTCATCTTCCAATGGTCCCAGGTCCCCTTCTAGTCGGCCGCAATCCCTCTCTGGCCTTTACCTTGTTGCTAAGTTACTTCAAGTTGGTATTTGAGTGACGAGCATTGGATTTCCTCTTCTCCTCCTGATAATGGGGAAAATAAAATAGAATAAGCCTTTCGAAGAGAGTCACTTAAAATGGAGTCGGGGGATCATTAAGGAGGTGAGGCCTATGCATGTCTCATGTCTCAGTTCTTGGAATTTTTGTTAAGTTGCTGACATGTTGCTACACTCAGCTCAAGGCCAAGACAAACATCTGGGTCAATGATTGCTACAAGGACGTATGTGGACCTTGCCTCCTCCTCAGGGTGACCAGACTGTAAGCATTCTTCACCTTGAAAGGAACCAATCCATTCTGATAACCTGCATCATTCATTTACATAGAATTGGTTACAACTGACCTAGCCAACATCCTTCACTTACATGGGGCACCAAAACTCGAACAGCACTTATGGTTTTGCCCTTTATAAACCCTGCCAATCTTTGTTCCCGTTGGAGCACAATTTAGGTTGCTACCCGAATCTGTAGACCAACTGCTTAGAGAGATCGGATAAACCTTTTTCTGGTTAAAGGCAACCTAGCTTTTAACCTAGCTGGGAGTTGTACACCCCCAGGGAGTTAACCTTGGAATACGGTCCATTCTCAGTCAAGAACTGCCTAATATCATGGAAAGGTTAACACTCTTATTGCCCAAACAATGGAGTCCCACCCCAGCCTGCATAGCCTCCCTCTCCATGCCTAAAATCCCTACTTCCCCATGGAATCTTTGTCCTACCTTATATAAGCAGCTGGCTTATGGGGGGGGGGGGGGTTGGGTTTGCAGAGCAGATTTTTGTGGATGACCTGCTGCTCTCCCATCCTGCCGGCAGTATTGGAATAAACGCTCATATATGATTCAACCCTGTCTCTGCAGAATTTGTTAGGGGCAGAAACAGAATATTGGGGGCTAGCTAGGGTTATGGGAAATATTAATCATGCTCTGTTAACTATGATTGCCTTGTGTTGGTTAAAGAAAGGACATTCTAACCTGGCTGGGAGATGTGCGCCCCCAGGACCTGGGAGTCAAGCTTGGACCTGGAAGTCAACCTTGGAATGTGGTCTATCCTCATCCTAGAACTGCCTGTTATCATGGAAAGATTAACCACCTTGTTGCCCAGACAATGGAGTCTGCCTGCCTCCAGCCCACATTGCCTGTAATCTGTAACCATTATACCCAATCTTATTCCTTTTCCATACTTCCCCAGGTAATCTTTGTTCTACCCAATATAAGCAGCTGGTTTAGGGGGGAAAAGGGTGGAGACCAGATTTTTGTGGGTGACCTGCTGCTCTCCCATACTGCCGGCATTATTGGAATAAATGCTCAAATATGATTCAATCTTATTTCTGCTTAATTGGCTCAAGTAGTGACAGGCAGCCCGGACGCTTTGGTTGTCTGGTTTCATATTCTTCCATCTCCTTATTCTCAGCCCTCCCCCCCCACCCTTGCACTAGGCTTGGGGGTATAACATTCTCAAACCTAGCATGCCCTGTCACCCTCCATGCCTTTGCGAGTGCTATCTCCAATGGCGACACATGTGAGAAAGCCATTGTGGTCCATCCAGTGTCCACCTTCACTATCTCCCTGCCAACCTCCACATGATGAATTCTAGCCGCCAGTGTCCAGCACCGGTTAGAATCGTGTTTGTGCCATGTGCTTAGCATACCTGGTCTCATTCCGTTGGCACAATAATTTTGAGATACCAGTAGTGTCATTCCCTGTTTGTAGGTCAGGAAATCAGGGCTCACAGAAGCCAGGTGACTTACACAAGGTCTTAGAGCTAATGACTGGCAAAGCCAGAATCAAAACCCAGACTTACCTGTCTGCCACCGTTGTAGGTGGCGGGAACGGCGTCAGGTGTCTGACCGGTGCGGTCAGACCACACCTGGGTTCAGCAATCTCGGTACTTGGGTTCTGGCTAGGAAAGAATTCAGAGCCAAGACCCAAACTGTAAGAGAACAGTTATTTGGGAAATCATAGAGGTAGAAGTAATTCATGAAAGAAACGGGTTGAGGAAATGAGTTATAGAGGTAAAGGAAGGGCTCTTGGAGCTTGGAGGTGAGGAAACCAATGGTAAGCTCCTGGGCAGGGGAGGGGAGGGGAGGGGAAAGGAGAAGGGCTAGGGGACAGCAGGGCTTGCTCCCGGGAGGGAGAGCACACTGGGTCCTCCATCCTAAGGGTTTTAAGAGTGAAGATTTTAGGGGAGGTCCCAGGGGAAGATTTTAATAGAATATTCAGCAGTTTTCCAGGTGTATCCTTTCAGGGTTGAGGTCTCCACTGGCTGATTGGCTGGCACCAGGGTAGAGGGCATTATTCAATGCAGCTGGTCCTGACATCGGCCGTGGCTGCTTTTGTTGCTTATCTGGGTGTGTTAGGGTCACTGAAGGAGGAACGCATGAGGCCAAAAGTGGTAAACAATTATAAATGCATTAGGTCATCTGGAAAACCAGATGGGCTGAGCCCCAAAATGGTGCCAGCAGCCAGGGACCAGGCAGTCAGAGGTTTGTTTGTTTGGGGTTTTTTTTGTTTTCTTCTGTTTAATGTATTTTTTAATTTATTTCAGAGAGGAGGAAGAGGGGGAGAGAGATAGAAACATCAATAATGAGAGAGAATCGTTGATTGGCTGCCTTCTGCACAACCCACAGTAGGGATCAAACCCGCAACCCAGACATGAACAGGAATTGAACTGTGACCTCCTGGTTCATAGATTGATGCTCAACCACTGAGCCACTCTGGCTGGTCAGGCTAGAAGTTTTAAAGGACTCTAGGCGGGCTTTTTCTGCGGGTCCTGATCCTGGGCAAGTCTAAAGGGGAAAGATGATGGTCTTAGCAAATGGAATGTGGCCTAAGCAAAAAGGAATGTAGGTTGTGAAATGATCTAAAGGTCAGTTTCCCAGGGGAAAGGGTATCAATTATTTGATCAGACCTAACAGGTGTGGTGCTAAGATACAACTGAGACAAAAATGTTACCTCTAAGGAGGAAAGGTCAGGGGGTCCAAACTGTGTGACCAGCGATATGCTAGGGGAGGAAAAGTCACCCTGGGGTGAGGGCCCACCCTACAATTGATTGTCCATTGCTAGGCACCTGGGGCTTGCCACCCTGGTGACCTTCTGTACCTGGCCCATTGCCCTTGCTCTGCTCATGTCTGTCCAACTGCCTACTACACTACCACACCTTGATGCCTGGCTGAGGAAGAGGATAGGAATGAGAGCCTCTGAGGCTGCTCCAACATTCACTTCCCCCTCCACCCTCCACCCCCAGGTCTAACTTTACAACTGAGGGGACATCCCCTCCCCCAAGGCAGTTGCCAGAGCCCTAGCTGGGAGGAGTAGGGACTTTGGAGCCCAGAGGAAGGAGTGCAGGCTGAGGGGGCTTCCTGCACCGGGAGGGGCAGGACATCCAGCCCACCCCCACTGAGGAGGGGAAAACTGGTGAGGCCATTACTCTTTCTACTGTTGGGCTCCTTCCATTCCTTCAGGAGTTTACTTGGCCTTGGCAATGGCCTGCTTCCCAGAATCTCTCATCAAAAATGATTCTTGGAGGCCGAGCCAGTTCAGGGAGGCCCAGAGGCCAAGGAAGGCCTGAATTCCCAGTCTTACACTTCTTTTCCTGGCTCCCAGCCTTGTTATCATCAATCCCATCAAATGCCTGGAAAAGCTCCCGGCCTGCAGAACATGAGCTGGCCTGGCAGGTACCAAGTTCTCAGTAGGTTTGGGGAAATGAGGATGGCGTGAGGGGAGAACCCTTACCGACAACACGGCATCAGCCCCAGCTTAAAATCCTCCTCAGACTGCTTTCAGCCTCCGCGGCAAAGCTTGCACCCTTATCAGACGCCCAGGAGGCCTTTGAGATCTGGATCAGCTTCCCTCCGCCAGTTAGATTCACTCCTTCTCACCCAAAGTGACAGGCCGGTCCCTAGATGTGAAGCACTCAGCCGTGCATCTGTTTGTGCGGCATCTTTCCTGCCTGCTTTCCGTCCAGTCTTGCAAACCCAGCAGAGTTGACACTTTTTCTGAGAAATCCTTCCTGGCTGAATCCCTAAATGCATTGACATTTCCCACGATCGCACACGTCACAGTGCAGTGGAACAACGGTGTGCGGGTCTGCCTCCCCTCACGGCCATGGGCTCCTTGAGGGCACAGATGCCATCTGATTCATCTCAGTGGGCCTAGCACAGAGCCTGGGGTTAGGACTATAGGGCAATGCAATCCTTAAGGGCTTCCTGCCACAGAAGAACAAAGACCAGGAAAAACTTGCTGGACGCCTGGAATCAGACCATGTGAGGACCTGAAACTGTCCTAAAGACACCTGATTGCACATCCAAATTCCATCTGCATTCCAAGCTCACTGACTCAGCCCCCAGACCCATTGACGACAAGAGCTTCCGGTCAGTGACTGCATATAAGGATGAAACTTCAGCTCCTGGGTGCTGCCATCATCCACCCGGTGTCTCCTTGGCTCGGTGCTGTGCAGCCCTTCCCTTTGGATATCCCATCCCCCACCCCCTTTCCTTAAATAAATTCAATTTTTCTTTATCCACCATCTGAGATGGCTATTTAGCCTGCCCCTGGGCCACCATGTTAACCTTTCACCTGGCACAGCGGGTTAAAAGAATGAGGGAGTGTGTGAGAGGCACCCAGAGCAGGGGTTGCAAACACAAATGCCTTCAGGGTCCAAGTAAGTCAGGAAAATGGTGTAAGAGGATAAGGGGGCAATGAGTGATTTGCATAAAGGAGTTCAGATTTGGTTAGAGAAAATGGGTGGGTGGAATCCAGCCTCTGTTCAATACAATGTAATAAAATAATAATTATTTTAGCCTAGCCTGTGTGGCTCAGTGGCTGAGCGTTGACCTACAAACCAGAAAGTCAAGGTTGGATTCCTGGTCAGGGCACATGCCTGGGTTTCAGGCTCGAATCCCAATAGGAGGGCGTGCAGGAGGCAGCCAATCGATGATTCCCTCTCATCATTGATGTTTCTCTCTCTCTCCCTCTCCCTTCCTCTCTCTGAAATCAATGAAAACATTTTTAAAAAAACAAATGAAAGAATAATTAGTTTAAACTTACTCTGCCCAGGAGATCAGGCGAAGTGATTCAGAGTGTGGACTGGAAATGAGCTGCTGGGTTTGCATCCCAGCTCTCCTGCCTCTTAGCTGTGGGACTGTGGTCACATCACTTAACCTCTCTGAGCCTCAGTTTCTTATTGTTTCTGGAAATAATCATACTAATACCTACCTCATAGGGTTGTTGTGAGGATTCAAAGAGTGAACACATGGAAGGTCCATAAAAGGGTGCCTGACACATGGAAAACACCCAAGAGCTGCTGGCTGTTCCTGTTCCTGGATGGTGAGCGCTCAGAGCAGGCCTCTCGGGGAAGAGGACATGCCAACTGAGCCCTAGATGTGAATAAGGAGCCACGATACTGGGCTCTGGGAGAAGCGTGTGCCTTGGCGAGGGAACAGCCAGGTCCTGAGGTGGAAACTGCTTTGCTGGGTCTGAGAAATAGAGAGAAGGCGGTGGGGCTGAAGGAGCTGGGGAGAGGGAAGGAGACAAGGTCTGGAGGGCAGGCAGGGGCCAGATCCTGGAGGGCCTTCTAGGCCGTGGAAAGAAGCCTGGGTTTTATTCCGTATGATGGAAACCACTGGGGAGTTTGTTTTAAAATATAGATTTTATTCTTGTTTAGGTATGATGAGCACAGGAGATAATGCCATTGAAAAGACAGTTCGCAATACTCAGAGGTCCTGAGGAGGAGTCATGCCATGCTGTAGGGGGCCACAGGGGGGGCACCAGGTTGGTCAGGGGGCAGAGAAAACAAGGGGTAACTTGGGCCAGAGTCTTTATTGTGGTTTCCATGGTGAGAATGGATGAGGCGGGGTGAGCAGGCTTAGGATGGGCCAGTATGAATAATTTCAGTGGCTCTGAGGCATGGGGGCACTTTGGAGGTGAAACCGACAGGACCTCATGGGCCTCTGATGAGGACCCTGGTTGGATGACACGTGGCAGCTTGAGGCCCATCTCTTCTTCTTTCTGGGATTCGCTCCTGTGTTTCCTCCCCCCATTATGGGCTGTGCTATCTCACTCTTCTGAGGTTAATGGCATAGGAAAGGGATTCTAGGAAATGCTACTTCCAGGTTAGAGGAAGAAGTGGTGTCCAACATAGTGCCCGGCACATAGTAGATACTCAACAAATCGACAGCCTTTTCTTCCATGAGGTAAAGTAGAAAGTCTGGCAGGTCTGATGTCAGACAGACCATGGCTTGGTCTACCACCCACTAGCTGGGTTACCCTAGACGTGTGAGTTCACCTCTCTGCATCTCCCTTCCCCAATCTGTTCTTTACAAAAATATATTTGTATTGATTTATTGATTTCAGAGAGGAAAGGAGAGGGAGAGTGAGATAGAAACATCAATGATGAGAGAGAATCATTGATTGGCTGCCTCCTGCATGCCCCCCACTGGGGATCAAGCCCACAACCCGGCATGTGCCCTGACCAGAATCGGACTGTGACCTCCTGATGAACCAAGCCACCGGCTGGGCCCTTCCCCAATCTGGAAGCAGAGTTAAGAGCACCTTGCCCCCTCGCCTAGTAGCTCAGTTGGTTAGAGGATCATCCTGATACACCAAGGTTGTGGGTTTGATCCCGTCAGGGGATTCAAGAAGCAACCAATGAATGCATAAATAAGTGGAACAACAAACAAATCTCTCTCTCTCTCTCTCTCTCTCTCTCTCCCCCCCCCCTCAAGAAAAAAAGAGCATCTAGCACTTCTGATGGTTTTGAGGATTAAATGAGGGGCCAGGCTCCCAAGGTGGAGCCCAGAGTTCAAGAGAAATGGGACTGAGCCCCCTGCACCTCCTCCTGGGAGCCCACCTCCAAGCCTGATCCCTCCCCTCAGCTCCCACCTCTCAGCTGGGTAGCTCCTCAAAGAGCCAGCAGAAGGCTGTGTTTACTCTGCCAAGTGGCACCTCCAGGGAGGGAGGAGAGGAGAAATAAATCTTCCTGCCTCTGCTTTGGAAAGCAGGCTGATAATTGTCTGCCTGCTCGTAAACATTTGTCAGCTGGCCCCACTGATTAACCCCTGGGCCCCAGGGCTGCGTGTGGTTTGCTTGGGAGGGTCCGGAAACTTAGAGGAGGCTGGGCATGGCTTCTGGAGCCTTCAGAGAAGAACTAATTCAGGAGGAGCTAAACGGTCAGGAGGATGAGACGGAATAACTTCAAAACCAGGGTTTGAAATGGACTCCACTTGGCCTGCTGTCCGCCTGACACCTGCCTCAGCAATTCAGGCCCCAAAGGAATGGCTAGGGCTGAAACTGTTCTGCAGGTTCCGGCAGGGACGCTGTCCTGTGTGTGAGGGGCTGGACCAGCGATGCCTACTCACCTCAGACAACAGAAACCCACCGCACAGGAAGCAGAGATCTGCCTCCCGTGGGAGGGGAGCCCAGATCCTGGGCCAGGTCTAGATGTGGCTGGCTAGGAGGTTGCCTTGGGCCGTCTATAACTGTTCACATGTGAGCATACCTATCTAGCTTGCCAAGCACCTTCCCACCTGTGTTCTCATTCATCCAGCCCCACAGAAGCAGGAATTAGCCCCCTGTGACGCAGTGGTTCAAATACAGACTTTGTTTCTCACTGGCTGTGCAGCTTTGGGGCAATCACTTCCCCTCTCTGAGCCTCACTCACCTCACCTGTAAAATGGGGAGAATCGCCACCACCCCGCCCCTGCAGTTTTGCTGTGAAGCTTAAATGAAATCGCGGATCTCAGGAACTCAGTCGTGCCTGGTGCAGGGTCGGCAAATTTGTCAGCTCCTCCTTTGAATTCCCCGCTTTACAGAGGAGGAAAATGAGGCTCAGTGAGTCACCAAATTATACTCATCTGAATGTTTTTAAAAATTATCATACAAACGCATCGTGAGCACAAGTTAAAGTTGTATTTCACTTAATCATGAGGAAATTATCAGGATGATAAAGCTAGTTCAGAGGACTGACGGGTATAATCGAAGAAGCACAGAGAACACTGGAAGAAGATCGCTGGTCAGATTCCAGCCCCAAACGCCCTGCAGTGCGTGACCTATGACCTTTGGGTTATAACCTATAATCTCTACTGGTCAGAAATCATTTGTATCACTCCTTTTTTAAAAAAAAAATATTTTATTGATTTTCTTTTTACAGAGAGGAAGGGAGAGGGATAGAGAGTTAGAGACATTGATGAGAGAAACATCGATCAGCTGCCTCCTGCACACCCCCCACTGGGGATATGCCCGCAACCAAGGTACATGCCCTTGACCAGAATCGAACCTGGGACCCTTCATCCCGCAGGCCGATGCTCCATCCACTGAGCCAAACCAGGTAGGGCTGTATCACACTTGGATATCTGTTTTCTACAAATTAGCATCTTAGTTCTCGGACCTATAAAATGTCTGGGCCTGAATCCATAGGGAGCCAGGACCCTTGGGGGCTTGTTTGATGATGCCCCCTGGGGACCACAGTTTGGACTCATCTGTGCTCAAGCAAGTGAACTGAGACCCCGGAGGCTCCTGCAGCCTCCAGCCCCTGCACTGGTTAATTCTGCAGCGAGACACCCAGACAGCTCAGAGCTGGAGGAACAAGCAGCAGCAAAGAAGCAACAGATGGGTTTCCATGGTGATTGCCTCCTAGAGCTCTAAGTGTCTTCTTTCTGAGATGGAGGTGCGGCAGGAAGAACATGGGTGCGGGAGGGAAAACCTGGTCCTGATCGACCCCAGATGGGAAGCTCAGTGTCCCTTGGGCAAGTCATCTCGCCTCCCTCGGGGTCTGAGGAGGAACAACGGATACCATTTGTTAGGTGCCTGCTCTGTGCCAGGCATTGTCTCAGTTAATTCTCTCCCCAGCAAGCCTTTGAGAAAGAAGCTATTATCAGCATTTTATAGATGAGGAAACAGAAGCACAGAGAGGTGGAGTAACTTGCACAGGAACACACAGCTTGTTAAGAGCACCTGAGCTGTGCTCTGAACGACAGCCCTATCTAGTGCTCCAGGCCCCTTTCTCCTAGAAGACTAGATGCGTTCCTTCTGGAGATTTCATGCCCATCCCAGAAAAGGAAGGGTGGCGGGGAAGCAGAATCAGGGTGCAGAGAGGGAACACTTCCGATCAAACACAGTGAAGTTAGCTTCCATTTTCTGCCTGGGCACCTTGACCAATATGATACCTGGCACCTCAGGCAGGAAGCAACTCCAAGCTCAGGCAGCCCTCAGACCCGCCCCGCCCTACCCGCCCCAGGCAGCATGACACCACCACAGCCATGGAGCAAACACTGCTGAGCTCTGGGATGCCATCCAGAGCATCTCCTTATCTGCAAACCCACTTAGAGGCCTGCTTCAAACTGCCCTGCAGGAAACAAACAAGCCTTCTGCCTCCTCCCAGAAGCCTCCCGTTGTTGAACTAGAGCCCGGTGCCCCTGCCTCCTCCTCCTCCTCCTCCTCCTCCTCCTCCTCACTGTTGTCCTCCTCTCTCCTGCCCTGTCCCACTCTCATCACCCCAAAGTATTGGCTTCTGTTCCAGTGATCAGAGCCCAGGTATAGGACAGGCACTCCTGGTGGCTTTGATGGAGGTCCAGAGTCCTTAGCAGAGCCCAGAGATGTATTTTTAGGATGAGCCTGGCTCAGTCCTGCCTGCCAGAATGCCCTGCCTTCTCCTTTTTTCATCCAAGTCCCAAGGCAAGAATGTGAATGGCAGTTCAGACAAGCCCAGGCCCAGCTGGCCTGAGAGCCTCCCCTGCAAGGATGAAGGTAGGAGAAGGTGTGTGTGGGTACTCAAAGGTGGGCATGGGCCTGAGCCAGCCAGGGGCCCTGGAGCTGGAGCAGGTGTCCCCCCACCATCCTCTCAACAGCTGGCCTTGACCTCCTAGCACTCCCAACTTTGTCCATCCATCCATCCATCCATCCATCCTCTCGTTCAACAAGCTTTGGTTGGACATTTATTATGCTGGTACTGGGGATGAGAAGGATGAATTCCCAGCCTAGGAACCTGACTATCGACGTAAGAAATGTCCAAACCTGTAGAGAATTTTTGAGTTTATTTGAATCAAACTGATGACATTGCCGGGAAGCAAAAACTCAACAAATTGAGAAAATGCTCCCGAGAATGGCAGTTTTGCATCTTATTTTGCACACCAGAATCAAAGGAGAAAATGTAAGGAGGGTGACATGAAGGCCATGGGTGGTAGATTAAGGGGGCAGGAGAAGCAAAGCGGGGAAATCTCTGGGATTGGATAAAGAGTAAAAGGAAGAGACACATAACTTCTTTTACATTGGTGGGTGCAGGGTAACTAATAATAGTTACAGCACATGGAGATGGTATTTGGGGAACAAGAGTAACAGTGAGGGGTCTGTGGTCTCTGCTCTGGTTCAGCAGTTATGCCCTGAGGGGTCTGGAAAAGGAGATAACTTTGACATTTCAAAGGTGTGTTATCCTAGATGCAAAAAAGGCAATAGACCGGCTCACTTAAGACAGAGATTGACCTTTGTCAAGGAAGCTACAGGCCTCGGATGTGGTTACCGCCATGACCTGCTATTAGTTAGGCATTTTAATGTTCAGACCATCCTCTGCGGTTACTTCCAGTCTCTGAGTTTGCAGGGCCCACATGCAAGCCTCCCCTGAGCTTGTCAGGGTTAACAGGTGGCTGCTTTTCAGTCCACATGACCTTTTCCCCAAGTCGCCCCCCTTCCCTCCAAGTTTTCCCCATCACCCTGCCTGGGGCTCAGGCCACACCTCACGTCCCACCCATCAACAATCCCGTCATTTTGCCCTGGCTCAAAATATAGCCAGAATCTGACTACATCTCACCCCTTTCACTGTTCCCACACAGGCAGCCGCAGTGATTGTTCTAAAAAAACACATTGCTATCCTTTAGGTCTTAGGGAAGGTGTTACTGCCTCGGACGCCTCCTCTGACCCCCTTCTTCCATAATGGCCTGGTTACTGGTCTCTCTTTCCCGGGGACAGTGATCTAGGGCCAGGTCTGTCTTCTGCAGGAGACAGAATGGTGCAGTGGCTAAGGGAATGGACTGCCTGGCTGTAGATTCTGGCTAAGCGATGGGAATTTAGGCAAGTTACATAAAGCTCCCTGGGCCTCCATTTCTGCATCTGTAAAATGGAATAATAATAGTATCTCCTTCGTAGCCCCCATAGGGAAGGATTAAATGAAAAAAACATAGTAATATGAATGTTAGCTATTACTGTTCTCCAGTGGTGTCTTCCCAGTGCCTGGCACAAAGTTTGGCCAACATTTAGTACTCAGTAAGTATTGGTTGGATGAATGAATGAATGACTAAATGTGTCTGGGTATAGAGAGATGAAGCGATGGCATGAGAAGCTAGAGGAGGGCCTGAACCCAGTGGGAGGAGAGTCAGGGAGGCTTCCCTTAGGAAGGGAGCTGATTCCTACAGGGCAAGCTTGTCAAACTCACAGCCCGCGGGCCAAATGCCTCGTTTATCTGGCCCGTGTTAGCCTTTGAGTTTGACACGCTTGCTGTAGGGTGAGGAGTTAGCCCAGCAAATGGAGGGACGAGTTGCAGGCAGGAGCAGTAAGAGCGTGTGCAAAGGCCTCTCACTACAGAGAGAACCTGACCCATGCAGGGAATGTCAGTCCATCACTCAGTGACTGACCCTCTAATGCAAAGAGGCCAGATTCCCCCTTCGTTGGCCATCTGGAGGATGTTTTTGGGGGTAATGATAAGAGAAAAATCTGAGATGTTCTAAATTAAAATGACAGTGTCTGGGGAGTTAAAGAAAGAGCAGTTAGCCGGTAAGAGCTGACTGTGGGCCGGCTCTGACCGGCTGCACCGATCTCAGAATTGGCCCTGCTTCCCCTCCTCCCCTCCCCTCTGTCTGTGGCTAATGTAATCCCTTCAGAGGGCTTATATCTACCTCCACCCTCTACTTGATGCATAAAAAAGGTTTGCAAAACTCTGGGATAACTAACATGCCGGGCTATGTACCCAGCCACGCTTCTGGCGCTTTAAACTCCATGCCTCGAAGGGTTGATGTGAGAATTAAGAGACACAGGCTGTGGTAGCTTGTGGCAAACTGAGGTGTGGTCCCTGCTGGTTATTTTTAGCAATCAAGGAAACTGGTTTGGAAGGGGTTAAGGGGAGACCCTGCCTCCCAGCCAGGAACGAATCAAGGCTGGCAGGGGAGGAGCCAGGCTGCCACTAGGAGAGAAATCTAGACTGGCCAGATGTTGCCTGGAGAGGGAAGGGAGAAGACACATAGGAAGGGCTGGGGGCCATGGGGCAGAGCCTTGGTGCAGGGTCGCTGGCCTCTGCAAGGTGATAGCTCCAAGCCAGAGGGTGCAGGGTCAGCTTCTAGGGGCTGGAGGAGGAGGGGCTGAGCTGCCTGAGCCAGAGACAGTGGTAGGGTGGGAAGGGACCAGGACCAAGAGCCCTCTTGGCCCCCCAGGCAGGGAGCACTGGCTGCACCCAGGCCTTGAACTCAGCTGACCCTGATAGCCCACATGGGGCACAGGGTCTAATTTTAGCTCAGCCACAGGGCCCAGAGCCCAGGAGTGCCGGTCAACTGGCACAGGGGTGGCCAGGGCTGCTCCGGGACTGCTCAGGCAGGTGTGTGTGTGTGTGTGGAAGGGGGGGGCGGGGGGAGGTGATTGGGGAGACCAGCCCTGCATCCTGGCCACAAGCTGCCTCTTGTGGGAGCCCTGACAGGTCCCCCATGGCCTGGCAGACAGTCATTTCCATTGAGGGCCAGGTCAGGGGGTTCAGCCAGAAGGGCAGGAGGACACAGCCTAGCAGTCTGGACAGGGGTTGCATCAGCCTGAATAGTGCCTGGGGGCAGGGGGCCCTGCTGGGAGGGCAAAGACCTGCTCGCTTGTCCAAAGACCAAGGAAGCAGAGCCCTGACCACAGGAACGCAAGGCCAGAAAGCTGGGCCCTTGCTGGCCTCCTCGTGCCTGGGTGCTGACTTGCTGTTGGACGCTGCGCAGGCAGCCTGCTCTTGATGAGCCTCAGTCTTCCCATCTGTACAATGAGGGCGCTGAACTAGGTTGATCCCAGCTCCAGCAGCCCACCCTCAGGCCCCTGCTCCTCCGCGTCCCCGGCCCTGGCTGTGGGTGGCCACATGCAGTCGTGGAGAAGGAAGTCCCTTTGGCTGGCACTGTTGGCCTCCTGGCTCCTCGGCCTCCTGGGAATCTTACCCCTTCTCCGCCTGGCGGTACCCACCGGACCTCGGGCGGGGGCCCCCCAAGGCTGGCCCCGCTGGCTGGATGCAGAGCTCCTGCAGAGTTTCTTGCAGCCTGGGGCGCTCCCAGAAGATGTCCCTCAACTTCCTCGAGTCCCCCGGGGTGGCAGCTGCGACTGGGGAGCTTGCTTTGATACCTCGAAGTGCAGGAGTGGTGGCTTCAAGGTGTTCGTGTACCCAGCGGCCGGACCCATCTCTGAGATGCAGCAAAAGATCCTGGCTTCCATCGAGGGATCTCGCTACCACACAGTCAGCCCTACCGAGGCCTGCCTCCACCTCCTCAGCCTGGACGCCCCGGCTGGAGCATGCAGCCTGGTGCCCCCGAAATGGAACGGGGGCCAGAACCATCTGGTCCTGCGGCTCCACCCGGCCTCCTGCTCTGGGACCTTCCAGCTGGGACAGGCAATGGTGGCCGAGGCCAGCCCCACGGTGGACACCTTCCGGCCTGGCTTCGACGTGGCCCTCCCGCTTCTCCCTGAAGCCCACCCGGTTCGAGGCGGAGCTCCTGGCCAGCTGCGGCAGCACAGC
>NW_005367431.1:3803033-3812221 GCF_000412655.1 Myotis brandtii | reverse complement strand
CTGGCGCGTGGCAGGCACCGACTCCTCGGCCTGCCCCTGGGATGGGCACTGTGAGCAGGACCATGGACCGGAGCAGTAAGTGGACCTTTCCCTTCGGGGGCTGATGGGAGGGACCTGAGGCCAAGGTAGAGGGCAGGAGTGAGATGGGAGAACCAGCTACAGCAGGCGGGAGGCAGGTTAGACGGCAGAGAGCACTACCACCCACACGGCGACTTGCTGCAAGAGGTGTCTCATGCAGGTTCTGGAGTCTCCCTCGGGGATCTTTAAAAACAAAAACCATGAGTCGCTCTTACTCTTTTTATCTTATTCCAATTTAATATTTTATTTGACATAACACTTCTATCGTGTGTGCTCTGTGCTAAGCACTTTCATAAATTGTGATTCTAATAAGATAATACTGATTGCGATCATTGTTTGTGTACCAGTCTCTGAAGCTCAGAGAGGTCAAGTCGTTTGTTTGAAGCCACCCAGCCAGAAAGAGAACAGCCAGCATTTTCATTCAGAATTGCCTTCAGCATTAGAATTCTGAGTTTTAAGGAGGAGTTTGTGATCAACCCCGTCAAATGCCTCAGAGCCATGGAGATTAGTCACGGATGGAAGCTACTCTTTTTTTTTTTTTTTAATATATTTTATTGGTTTTTTTACAGAGAGGAAGGGAGAGGGATAGAGAGTAAGAAACATCGATGAGAGGGAAACATCGATCAGCTGCCTCCTGCACGTCCCCTACTGGGGATGTGCCCGCAACCAAGGTACATGCCCTCGACCGGAATCGAACCTGGGACCCTTCGATACACAGGCCAATGCTCTATCCACTGAGCCAAACCGGTCAGAGCTGAAGCTACTCTTATGTCTAATTTTGGGGATTAACCTCTCCAGGAAACAGCATTTGGTTATAACAAGTATGAACTAGGCTAGACTTGCACAAGAACTTCCTGCTAGTGAGAGTCCTAATACATATAAGGAGCACCAGAGCCTAAGGGTCGTGGAGGGCTCTTTAGAAACTTCTATCTACCTGGGCTATTTGGGGTGACATACCTTAGGTGATAGAGCAATGAGCCCCTAAGCACCCTAACCCCTCTGCACCCCCAGGAAGCCAGCAGTATCCAAAGGCTGGCTGGGCAGGCAAGAATATTTTCAGATATAATAGGAATATGTTCATTTTCATATCAGTCCTGAAGTTGTCCAGGGCCCCCAAAGCAGAGGATTCCCTCTCCTTTGCTCCCTCTCCCAGGCACCTCCCTGTCCTCTTCTGGAACAACATGCGCTATTCTGAGCTCCACTTCCCTCCCAGGAATTGCTCACGTGGCCACACTCCACTTTTGCCTCCGCTTGGGGCTTTTGGGGCTTCTCTCAGCCAAAGGGCACCTGTGGGAATGAATCCCTCCACCTCCTCTAGGGAGCACCCCGGCCGCCAGGGGTAAGAACAGAATTTGCCCCATCGGCTCAGCTCCCACAGCCTTTCTGCCAGGAGCCACCCCTGCAGTTACCTGAAAAGTCAGGGTCCCCCCGGTACCTCCAGGCCAGACGTCACCTTTGGTGACCAGGTTCTCCAGCCACCATGCCCCGCGTCACTTTTCTGACTCGGCACTCAGCTACTCTTGCTCACAGAAAGTTCTAGCGGACGTCAGTCACTGCTGAAGGCACTTGGTTATTGGTGAGTCTGAAAGCTATTGCAGCCTCAACTCTGAGAAACGGGAAGTTAGGGAACTGCACACAGTGGGTAAGTGCTCACTAAATGTTTCCTGATTGATCCAAAATTGGCCAGAACTGGCCAGCGTTTTCTAATCAGTTTTCTAACCCTCTGAATAGCATTTTTGATAAGCTTATTTCCAAGGTATGACGCCTGGCAGGCTCCAATACTGTCCTCTGAATGTCAGGAAGTTCTGTCTTTGGCTTCAGCCCACCTGTAGGCAGCGGGGGTTCTAATCTCTGGGGTAGTTTGAGCCTCAGTTTCCCTGAAGTGCCGGACAGTAGAGGGACAGAGTCACAGAGAGAGGCCTACAGCCATGGGTCAGCCCCTGGAAGGCAGCCTGAATAAACAACCGCCAGCCAGAGAAAGAGGAGACTCACAGTCCCTGCCACTGTCCCACTTTCGCTCGCTCGGCTGGCAGGAGCGAGGAGGAGGGGAAGAAGCGAGTATTTGGGGAAAGCTCGCTCTGGGCTTGGTGCTGTGGGTAAGTCATGCCCAACCCTCTGATGCACCCTCAAGGGAGGTATTAGTATTCCCATTTCCAGGAACAGGAAACTGAGGCTCAGAGAGGTGGAGGGAGCCAGCCAAGGGCCCTTGGTGACACGCTCCTTGATCCACCACGGCCTCCCTCCTGTTCTGACCAGGCGCTTGGCACTGGGATGAAACCCTGCACTCTGGCTCCAAAGCCCGTGTTTTTCCACCTTTGTCCAACAGGCTCCTGTTGCTTGGGAATAAGCCTCCACCCGCTGAAATTGTTACTTACTTTATGAATAGGGAATTCATTCACATGGCACAAAATTCCAAAGGCACAAAGGGGTATACAGTAAAAACTCCCTCCCGCCCCGTCTCTGGCCACCCCGCTTTCCTTCCTGGAACCAAACACCGCTGCTCCTCTCGTGTCTTCTCTGAGGTGCTCTGTGTGGGTACAAGCAACATGTGTCCATGCTCTCCCTGTTTTTTTATTTATTTACAAGTTCAGTGCAGGTTTTAAAGTCCCCTGGGCACAGGGGGTGCAGTGCCCAGGGCCCATGATACTTTTGGGAGCCTGTGAAAAAAAATTTTTTTTCAAAATCAGGAGAAAATGAACTTGAGGGCATCTGAAAGTAGGCAGAGCCACACTGACTCCAGCCTTGGGCACTAAAGCCCTGAGATCGTGACAAGCACTTACATGGTCACAGAACCCTAAGACTTAATTGGCAGTTACCACGATGACCCTTCCATAACACACACACACACACACACACACACACACACACACACACGCTCATCTAGCCTCTGCTTGTTTACCTCTATTGATGAGGAACTCACCACCTCCCAAGGCCACCCACTACTGGCTACTTACAAGCAGCTCCGTTACTAGAATTTGTGTGGAAACTGACTTTTCAGACATTGGACCCATTGGTCCCGGGTCTAGCTTTGTGGCGCACTGAGAACTCATTCATTTAGCACCTCCTGAGTGCCCACTCTCTGCCAGGCACTCTGCTAGGTCCTGGAGATACTGAGATGAGGGAGGCACAGGCCAGTCCTCACGTAGTTCGGTCTTGTAGGAGAGATAGACAAGCCACTGGTTAAAACACATTGTTATGCAGAGAGAAGCTATGCAAGCTGCCTGCCTGGCTCCTGTACTTCAGAGCTATGTGACCTCTGTGGGCCTCAGTTTCCTCATCTGTAAAATGGGATACTAACATCACATACCTACCATCTCATAGGGTTGCTGTGAGAATGAACTGAGATAATTAAGGTAAAGCACCAAGTATGTGCTCAATAAAGGTTAGCTTGGCTTATTACTACTCCAGTGCACACGGAGGCTGTGAGGCAGAGAGGAGGGAGTCACCTCTAGAGGGATCAGGAAGGCTTCCTAGAAGAGGTGATGTTTGAGCTTAGATATTAAGATCAAGTAGGATTCCTTGGGCTGCCAGGCAGTGGAGGGGTGCTCCAGGCTGAGGGAGAAGGACATGCAGAGAGGGAACTGCTGAGGCTAATGAGGATTGAGGGGTGTAGTTCATTCAGCAGGCTCTTTGTTTCTGGGTCCTCTGAAGCCTTGACCTCAGGCATTTTCAATCCCTTAAGGCTTCACGGGTGGGAGGGGGGGGAGTGGCTATAGCTGTCTGGTGCTGCCCCTTTTAATGAGGTGGAGGGTGTTCTGTTCTTTAACTTGTGGCTTCTTCCAGGGAAAGCCTGGCGGACACCTTAGCACTGGAGGGAGAGGGCTGGGGTCTCTGGGAGACCCCCAGCAGCAGCTCTGAGTAGTTCAAACAACCAGGGCCCAAAGTTAGCACCTTGATTCTAGTCCCAGCTCTGCCCAACTCTCGCTGAGACCCCGAGCTCCTCTGAGTCTGAGACTCAGTCTCCCCATCTGTTCAATGAGAGTTGGTCCAGAGACTAAGACTCCCAGGACTGCTTCTTGAAGGCTCAGACTCAGGACCAGCTAGGCTGGAGAGGAGGAGGATCCTGGGACCTCTGGGCCCGATCCATCAGTCCTACTCTGAGCAGGCCTGTGTGGCCCTGGAGTTGGGGGAGGAGGTGGGAGGAACAGAGGAGGCCTGTCCTCTGGGCGAGGGGGCCTCTGGCAGCAGCTTCCTGTGTGGTTCCAGGCTGGGGGCCCAGCCCACCTCGGGACAGAGGAGCCTTTCATGGGGCTGGTTCTCAGGAAGGGGGTGCAGTATGGGAGCCACTCAGGTGAGGGCTGCCTGAGAGTCTGCGTGTGGCAGAGCCGTGGGAGGGCTAACACGTGTATGTCCAAGTCAGACTGGGCCTTGGAAAGTCAGGCACCACTGCCTCCCATTTTGCAAATGAGGAAACTGAGGCCCAGAGAAGAGAAGGGAGGTGACCAAGACCAGCCAGGGCAGAGGCGGAGCTAGAACCCTGGGCTTCAGGTGTGGGCGAGGGGCGAGTGTGCCCCTGGCGAGTGTGCGTCAGTGTGTAGCTGAGTGTTTGTTAGCCTGTGAGAGCATGTGTTTGTTCATGGTGAATTTGGGAGTGTTGGTGTGGGGCTGGGTGTCATGAGGGAGCCAGGTGGGGGAAGGGCAGTCGTCTCAGGCCTCCTATGCCTCCTTAGGACCCACCCTGGGGCAGCGCTGCCCAATGCCACCTTCTGCCTCATCCCCGGCCACCGTGCTGATGGCTTGCGCTTCCTCCAAGCCCTGCAGGTACGACCCCAACTTGAGCATTCCCCATCTCTTCCCCCCACACTCCTGAGCCGCCTGGGTCTCTGGGCCCCGGGCCAATGGTAGGAGAGGTGAGCTGCTCTTTACGCTGGGGCTCAGGTGTGCCTGTGTCCAGAGTCATCCACCCTCTGCACAGCACCCACACTCCCCAAAAAACACTTTTCTCCTCTTTGCTTCTTGCCCCCAATAGCAGCAGCTGCTGACTTGGAACTGGGAGGTGGGTGAGGGTGTGCAGGGTGGGGCTGGGCCCGCCAGTGACACCCCTGCCCCCCAGGCTGGCTGCGTCCCTGTGCTTCTCAGCCCTCGCTGGGAGCTGCCCTTCTCGGAGGTCATCGACTGGACCAAGGCGGCCATTGTAGCAGACGAGAGGCTCCCACTGCAGGTAGCTGAGGGCCCTGCCCATGGGGTGGGGACTGGGCCCCGGACATGGGAGGGACCCCAGGATCCCAGCCCCCAGGCTAGCCTCCGTCCTCATCTCATGTGATATACTGACGATCCCTCCCCCCCCCCCCCCCCCACCCCATCAAGCCTCTGGGATTCCATAGGATCAGAAGGAGGCAGACTCCTGAGGGTTCTGAGAGCAAGTCCTGAGCCGCTGTCTGCCTCAGTTTCCCCATATGTACAATGGGTTAAGTTAGACCAGGTGATTTCCATGGGCTCAGCCCCACTGGTCCATGACTATTTAAATACCCAATTTAAGGGAAGACCACATGCATGCACACACACACACACACATACACACACTCTCTCTCACACACACACACATCAGAATCGGAGCGCCTCCATGTGGCTTTGGGTGGCAAAGGAAAAGACAGTGACTTTTCCATCGGATGAAGCTAATTTTGCCCAGCTCTGAAAAACATGTCTGAGCCTTGAATCTGCTGAGAAGTGAGAATGGTGTAGAGTTAATAACATCTACTCTTCACTGAGCCTCTGCTTTGTGCTGATTTAATCCTCACAACCACCCTATGAGGCAGGTACAGTTATCCTCCCCACTTTATAGATGAGGAAATAGGCTCCGAGAGGTTAAGTAACGTGTCCACCGTCAGTTACTAAATGGCATGTACACTCAGCTCTCTGTGACCCTTGAACTCCGTATGCTGTTACCGGGGACTTGACCACAGGTGGCCGTGGCTAACGGGAGACCCACGGAGAGGGGCTCTGGTTCCCAGACCTCCACCCCAGGCTGTCCCCACCCGAGGGTCAGTCAGGGCCTGAGGCGGCCGCATGCCTGCTCCTTTGCTCCCTCTGTGGCCCAGGTGCTGGCTGCCCTCCGGGAGATGCCCCCCACGCGGGTCCTCGCCCTGCGCCAGCAGACCCAGTTTCTGTGGGACACCTACTTCTCCTCAATGGAGAAGGTCATCCGTACCACTCTCGAGGTAAGGGGGACTCCCTGGTGGGGGCTCCTGCCTCACCCCTCTCCGGACACCTCCGGGCTTCCCCCTTAAAGACGCTCCTGGGATGAAGCTGGGACTGGAGCTCTCGGATACGTTCCTTCCCTGATGTTGGCCTCAGTTTCCCCATCTGCACAGGGACAGCTGTGGCATGTACCAACTCCCGCTGATAGGTCCTGGCTGCCGGGTGCTGTGTTGGGAGGGGTTCTGGGCTGGAGAGAATGGCAGGAGCTGTTAGTGATGTCGGTCATGGGTGAGGAAGGAGAGGGAGGCAAGCTCGCCGACATCTGCCAACTGTGGACACCATCCCCGAGTGCCCCCTACTCTGGACCTCTGCATCTGAACCCTCCTGTCCCCAGGGATCAGGTGATGCAACTGCCACCCCCCACCCTCAGCCTTATGGGGGAGGAGAGGGAAGGCCAGGTCCTCACTTCCTCAGACCCCGCCCCTGCCGCCCTGGCCACGCCCTCTGCAGAGCCTGCGTTCATTCTGCAGATCATTCAGGACCGGATCCTCGGAGCATCCGCTCACCCATCGCTGTTGTGGAACAGCCCCCCAGGGGCACTCCTGGCCCTGCCCGCGTTCTCCACGAGTCCCCTGGACTTCCCCTTCTATCACCTACAGCAGGGTAGGTCCTGGGGGCGGGACAACCTGAAGTCCCCTCATCAACTCTCCCCCAGTTCCTCCCAGTCTCAACCACAGAGCCCCACCAGGGCCCTCCCCAGGTCCCCAGCATCTCCTGGCTCCCAGGGTCCCCAACCCAGGTCACTCTCCAGGGCATTCTGTCCCCTCCCACCCTAATAGCCTGTGTCCTTCCCCAGGCTCTCGCCCTGCAGGCAGGTTCAGCGCCCTCATCTGGGTGGGGGCCACAGGCCAGCCCCCCCTGAAGCTCATCCAGGCAGTGGCAGGCTCCCAGCACTGTGCCCAGGTCTGCCCCCTTGCCAGCTGGGGTCCTGGGATCCAGGGTGGGGGGAAAGGGCAGGGCCCTTGAGGATACCTAGACCCCAAAGATAACCACCATTTTGGGGAGAGGAGGCACGGGGAGGACTTTCAAGTGCCCTTGCTGCCTTTTTCTGTACTTCCCAAGTTTCTTTTTCTTTTTCTTTTTTTAGTTTTTATTGATTTTTAGAGAGAGAGGAAGGGAGATACAGGAACATCAATGATGAGAGAGAATCATCGATCAGTGGGCTGCCTCCTGCACCCCCCCTACTGGGGATCGAGCTCACAACCTGGGCATGTACCCTGATGGGGATTCAAACTGGTGGCCTTTTGGTTCATGGGTCGATGCTCAACCACTGAGCCACACCGCCAGGCAAGTCCCAGGCCTCTTACACTTTCCCCCCACCCTCTTTTCTACCTCCCCATGGAAATTGATGACTTTATCTAAAAAGAGGTGCCTCTTGAGGAGGCTGGAGAAATAAACACACCTGTGTTCACTCATTTATTCACCCAGCAGTCACTTTCTGAGCACCAGGCCCTGGACTTGATGCTGAGGATACAGAGAAAAGGCAGGAAAGGGTTCTGCCCTGAGGTTCGGATTCACTTAGCATTTCCTAGTACACACACTGTCAAATGTCACTTCCAGAGAAGCCAGATAAACTCCCTAGAGTACTTGCAGAGCAGGGAAGCCGTGAGCTCAGCCAGGGCAGATGGAGTGGCAACAAAGAGGGGACATTGAGCTGGGCTGGGAATGATAATGGAGCAGGACAATGAAAATCTTCGAGAAGATGGGGGTGGGACATGGGGTCAGGACCACCGCCTGAGTTCTAATGCCACAGGCAGCTACCTCCATGTCACTGGAATTCCTGCCCTCCAGAAGCCCAGAGGCAAGAACAGGGCAGTAATGACAAGACTTTGGCTGCAACTAAGCTCTTCCCAAACTCACATATTTCTTCCATCCTGAGAAAGGAGGCTCCTGGGACCTTACTGCCCCGAACTTCAGTAACACCCCCCTTTCCGCCTAGATCTTGGTTCTCTGGAGCAATGACAAGCCACCCCCACCCAGTTGGCCTGAGACAGCAGTGCCCTTGCTGGTCATCGAGGGGCACAGGAAGGTACAGGATGGGGAGGGGCACGGAAGAGGTGGGCTCACCCAGCAGGAAGGCTGGGAACTGGGGGAGGCTGGACTTCATGTTGGGCCTGAAGAAATCAGACAGGAGGTTTTGGCTACAGACCTAACAGGCATGATTCTCTTCCATCCCTGGCCTTGTGAATTGTGCTTCCAGAGAACTGGGGTTTTATGAGTTGGGAGTATGTTGGATGTTTCAGATGAGGGATAGAGGAGAAGCCTGGGGTCCTGAGGAAACAGCCAGATGGCAGCAAATGGGCCAGAGGGGGTGAACCTGGGATGGTATGAGTCACCTGCTTGCTGTGTGGTTCTGGGCAAGTCCCTTCATCTCTGGACCTGTTTCTTTCAAACAAAGGAGGTTTGACAACCCCCGCTGGAGTTGAGGTCAGCCTCCACTGAGACAAGGGAGGAATCCTGAGATGTCCAAACTGAAAGGGCCCCCAGACACCACTGTCCCCAAAGAGGAAACTGAACTCCAGAGGTGGAAGGAGCTCAGGTCCGAGTGCTGCGCAGGCTTGTTTTCACTGCCCGTCCTTCACACCCCGCCCGCCCCTCCCCTGCAGGTCAGCGACCGCTTCCTCCCGTACAGTGCCATCAGCACCGATGCCATCCTCAGCCTTGATGCCCACAGCAGCCTTTCCACCAGCGAGGTGAGGACTGGGCCCCAGAGGAGCCCAGTGTGGGTGGGGACTGAGCCAGAGGACCCTGGTGGCTCCTCGGATTCCCTGAGCAGGGAGGGCCAGATGTCAAGAGGCCCAGCCTTTTGCTTTGAAACCACCCCAGCAAGCCACTCAGCCTCCACCTTAGAAACCGAATAGCTTTCCACAGACTCTTTCAAAAACATTATTTTCAGCTCCCAGCTGAAAAGT
>NW_005367431.1:3798803-3802970 GCF_000412655.1 Myotis brandtii | reverse complement strand
GCCAGGCTGGCTTTGCCTCCATCTCTCTGGATGTTCCTGCTCACACTTCACTCACCTATCTCCCAGGTGGACTTTGCTTTCGTGGTGTGGCAGAGCTTCCCGGAGCGGATGGTGGGCTTTCTGACATGGAGCCACTTCTGGGATGAGGCCCAGGGGCGCTGGGGCTATACCACTGAGAGGGCCAACGAATTCTCCATGGTCCTCACCTCGGCGGCCTTCTACCACAGGTACAGGCGGTAGCCCAGGCACCGGGATCAGAGGCTCTTTACACCAGGAGCAGGGGGGCATGGGAGTGAACACAGCAGTCAGCCTGGAGCCCAGGGATCCAGGTTCAAGGCCCAGATCTGCCATGTCCCAGCTGCGTGATGGGCGAGTCTCTTCACATCTCTCTCTCTTTTTAAAATATATTTTTATTGATTTCAGACAGGAAGGGAGAGGGAGAGAGATAGAAACATCAGTGATGAGAGAGCATCATTGATTGCCTGCCTCCTGCACACCCGCCTCTGGGGATGGAGTTTGCAGCCCAGGCATGTGCCCTTGACTGGAATCAAACCCAGGACCCTTCAGTCCGCAGGGCGACGCTCTATCCACTGAGCCAAACGGGCCAGGGTCCCCTCACCTCTCTTGAGGTTCAGCTTCCTCATCTCTATAATGTATTCACCTCACAGGGCTGCTGTGATAACCACATGATCAAAGAAATTTTAATAAATTTTTTACCAAGTGTGTGTGATGAGCTGGGGAACTGCACTGGCACTCAGTCTTGGGGCAGGGACTGAACTCGGAAGGGCTTCTTTAGAGGAGTTCCTGACACGTGTTTAAACCGAACATGGAACGTCTTGCGGGGGATTCTCAGGAAGTGAAGAATACTCCTAATGTCTGTAGGGCCGGTAGGTCCCGGGACGGTGGGAGGGCTCATCTGGAGCCGCCTTAGCCTAGTTAGTCCACATCCTTCCAGAAGCTGGCTTTGGGCTGCCATGTTTGATGGCCTTGGAATTAGCTGAACCCCCCCCCCCCCAATTAGGCTGAGTTCATTCCTGGGGTGGGGGCCCAGGGAGCTGGGAGGGAGGGGCAGGAACTACATACACCACTGGCTGCAGACCAGCCCCAGAGCACAGAACAGTGGAGAGCGGCTGGTACTGGGGGCGGGGCCCTCTGCAGGGGCCAGGGCTCGGGGAAGGGAGCGGGGGTTTAGCCAGAGGCTGGGGGACTGGGGTCAAAGAGAGAGTGACGTCAGGACGGGGAACACAGAATCGGGGCGGTGGCCGCGGCTCCAGCCTCTCCCTGCCCCCCCCCGCGCCCAGGTACTACCACACCCTCTTCACCCACTCCCTGCCCACGGCTCTGAGGCGCCTGGCGGAGGCCGCACCCCCCTGTGTGGACGTCCTGATGAACTTCCTGGTGGCAGCAGCCACCAAGCTGCCCCCCATCAAGGTGCCCTATCGGAGGCGGCACGAGGACGCCAGCCCATCGCGGGTGAGGATGGAGGGGGCCGGTCGGCGCCGGGGGGAGACGGGAGGGAGGGCTCCGTCTCACCGGCCAACACGAACTCTTTCTGCTGCGGGGTGCGGGTTGCGGGGTGTGGGGTGCGGGGGGAGACTGGGTCCGGAAGGACGGGAAACTCCGACGCATTTCTCCTCCCCACCTTAGGTGCCTGGGGGCCTGGGGCCCGCAGCCCGGGACTGCATCGACCGGGTGGCGGCGGGGTTCGGCCACATGCCCCTGGTGTCCTCTCGCCTCCGTCTGGACCCAGTGCTCTTTAAGGACCCGGTGTCGGTGCTGCGCAAGAAGTACCGAGGCCTGGAGAAGCCCTAAGGAGGGCGCACCGGACCCCGCCCTGACCACCCCCAGCGCCGAGTCTGCTCGGAGGGGGCGGCTCGGCTCAGGTGTCCCCTCCCTGGAGACATCCAGGGACCCAATCAGGGCGCCCAGTGGCCAAACGTCAGACCCCGATTGGCCTATCATAGAGCCGGGGGCGGTACCTCGGTCCACCCTCCAGCCGGCAGCCAGGTTCTCAGGTGCAAGGCATTAGCTTGTTTTGGTGCCTTTGCCCGGCAGGCTCCTCTGCCGAGCTGACGTCTTATCTTCAAATCCTCGCCTCCCCCGGGGTTTGCCCGACCCCCATCCCCTCTCCGGATCGGTTGGTCTCCTCTGCGCGTTCACAGCCCGGTGTTCCTTGCCGCGTACACCGCCAGGCCCTGGACGGTCTGGACGCCCCGGTCGTGTCCTCCTCTCTCTGGCCTTGCAGGTAGCGCTACGAATATTTGACGAACAGGTAACTGGAAGAGACATCAATTGCGGGCCTGCCCTGTGAGGACGGTGCCGGGAGTGTGGACAGGATGTGCCGAGTGAGAAGACAAAACTCCGTCCCCGTCCCTGTGGTGCCTCGTCCGGCGGGAAGGCCGCTATCCGCAGACGCCGGGGTTGCCAGGCGCAATCCTCGCGTCCCAGCGATGGAGCAAAGAGGCGCCGGGAAGCCAGTTTCTGGGCTTCTTTCCCGACCGGCGGAGCGAATGGGGAGGGGAAGAAAGGGACGAGAACGCAGGCGATCCGCCCGGGCCGGCCCGGGACCCTCGGCTGGAGCTCGGCCGTCGCCCTGCATTACCAGCTCGGGCCACTAGAGGTCAGCGCCGCTCCGCGCTCCCTCCTCCGGGAAAGGGATGTAGTTCTTGACGCCCGTCTGGTCGGAGAGCGAGCCCGGGCACTAGGCGGCTTGGGGGTGCGCAGCCCGAAGTCTGAACACTCAGGGAGGGGGACTAGCTGGAAGAGTGGGCCTACGCTTTGGCCCACACACTTAGGACTAAGCAGGGCCATCTCTAGGTGGGAGCAGAAACTGGAGTGCCTGTAGGTGAAAGTGCAGCGGGGAGGGGACGCTGAGTTCTCCGGGATTCATCCACCTGGAACAGGAATTATCGCTTCGGAAATACAGCGCCTGTCCTTGCCCTCTCAAGCCGAGGCTATAAATACCCCTGCAGCAGCTGCACGAGGGAGGAGCCTGGGAGGGGGGCGGCTCTAGAGGGGTGGGGGCAATGGGTCCAGCCCAGGTCCAGGGTGTCAGGTGTTTTTCTGCTTTGATGGCCTCGCCGCTTTGGAAACTCCCGTGACTAGCTCGCAGGCCAGAACATGCTGTCCCCCGGGGCCTCTCCAAGGCTTCCCAGCCCCACCCTCCAGCCTGACCTCTGCTCCCTGGGGCCAGTCACAGCTGGGGGTGCTGAGAAGGCTCTCCCTTGGAAGGCATGGGGCTGCTAGATTCTTGAGGTGGAGGGGGAACTGGGAGTGAGGCAGCCTGGCCCAGGATCAAGATCAGCTGGGAGTGGGAGAGGGAGCACACAGCTGCAGCCCAGGCAGCCTTCCCAGGGTGGAGGGCTCGGAGTGCCAGGCCAGCCAGGGGAAAGAGTCACCTTTCTCCACCCCAATCACAGCTGCGGCAACCAAAACACTGAACTGCCTTGGCATAGCTTGCCCATGGGGAGGGCACCGCAAAGCCCAAGGACTCACACTGTAACAACATGCAGCTCAGAGCAGGGCCCCAGCCCCTGCTGTAGGGGGAGGCCGAGGGGAATGAGGCAGAAACCCCAGACCTGCCTCACACTGGCTGTGTGACTTAAGGCAAGTGACTCAACCTCTCTGAGTTTTCTCATCTGTAAAAATGAAGAATCCTGCCCAGCCGGAGTGGCTCAGTGGTTGAGTGTCGACCAATGAACCAGGAGGTCTCGGTTCGATTCCCAGTCAGGACACATGCCCAGGTTATGGGCTTGATCCCCTGTGTGGGGTGTGCAGGAGGCAGCCGATCAATGATTCTCTCTCATCATTGATGTTTCTATCTCTCCCTCTCTGAAATCAATGGAAACATATTTTTAAAATATATAAAATAAAAAATGGAGCATCGCAATGACTGTCTTGAGAGGGGTGTAAGGACTTGTCATACAGCAAAGCTCAGGATCCAGGTTCCTGGGGCTGTGGCTGAGAGGGAAGGGGGTCTTGATTCCCCAGAGGCCAGGTCCTCCCACCCCCAATTCCAAACCAACACAAAGTGACTCCCCGCTGATTTCAAGGGCAGAAGAACCCACTGGCCTAGGTCACGGGCAACCCTGGATGCCAGTGCTGGAAAGGCACAAAGATGTCATTTCACAGATGAAAGAGGCTCAGAGAGAAGGTGAGTGACCAGCC
>NW_005367431.1:3790461-3798787 GCF_000412655.1 Myotis brandtii | reverse complement strand
GTGCTGCCCCTGGGGAGGCTGAGAAGCCCCCCCCACCTCCCCCTTCCCCCACTCCTCACCCAGGCAGCCTGGACTCCTCACCCAGGCAGCCTCAGGCTGCATCTTTCCAGGGTAAAGATCAAAGTAACCCTTCACTGACCAGGTGCCTCGCAGACTCTGGCTCCAGTTCCCACAGCCTGTGAAGTAGGGGTTAACATTCTCAGAGAATCAGAGGCACAGCCAGGCTGACTTGCCTAAGGGCGCTGGCTGGCTATGGCAGACAGACCACTAGACCAGGGCAGGCTGCCTTCTCTGTGAGCCTGGGGACAGGTCCCCCTTCATCTTCTAAATGCAAGCCACCCCCTAAGTCAGGAACCTTCACACACTCCAGGAGGCCATCTTCTCCTGTCCTGTCCCAATTGTACAGCCGCTCTGTCCTCCATCCCCAAGTTCAGAGTATGTCATGTCACAGAGGAAACAGCGCTGGCCCAAGCAGGTCTGACTTCAGGACTCTATCAGGCTGCGAAGTGGCCCAGGAGCTGTGAGGTGGGCAGGGCAGGACCCGGGGTGACATTCCTGCTCCTCCCCCAACTGTGCTAGGGCATCTTTGTGTTGGCACAGCTTCCTGGGCTGGGGAATAAGCAGAGAGGAACCCAGCCAGGTTCTTACCTGGTCAGAAGCCTCCTCCCTTTGGAAAGGGAAACATCTGGCTCACAGCTGAAGTGACTACCACACAGATGGGCCTTGGGTGCCCCGTGGCTCCCCTTCTCAGGGGGACACAGAGGAGAGGGCTGGGGCCTTGTGTTAATGGTGGTGTTGGCAGGGAAACCACCTCAGCTCTTGAGTTTAGCAGAGAAGGATTTCAGAGCCAAGAACGCGAATTTTAAGAGAAAGTTTATTTAGAAACTTACAGAAGGGCCCTTGGAGCTTAGGAGAAAGGCGGAGGTAATGCATGGGGGGGTGGGGCGAGGGAGAAAAGGCTCCTAAGTCCTTCATCTTGAGGGTTTTAAAGGCTGGGAGTTTAGGGGAGGCTCTCAATAGAATATTAATCAGCTTTATGCTGATGCACCAAAATGAGATTTATTCCCCTAACTTCACCTGTCCTTGGATGTGGTTGGTATAAATGGCACTCATTGGTTGTGTTATCTGTCTTCCTGAGATTTTAGCTCTTTATCCTCTGGTTGGGGAGACACGCAAACCACTTACTCGTAAGCGTCCTTGGCTAGGGGAGATGGGATGTTGTGATTTACTCGGTGGCTGGCTGTAACCTGCTTGGCCATTTCTCTGTCTCGGTTTCCCTATTCCACTTGTCCTGGCTTACTAGTCTGTCTCGAAACTCCCTAGCCCCCATGGCCTCCTTAAATCAGATCATGTTAGAGGCAGAGGGAGGGGGCTCAGCCCCAAGATTTCTTTACAGATTTCTAAGGCAAAGAAGATGGGAAATGAGGCAGGTAGGCAGGGGGTGCTGCGGCCAGGCTCCCCTGCAGCATCCCTCACTGCCTCTCCCTGAGGCTGGTGGTAAGACAGCATTGGCGGAGGAGCAGGCCCAAACCCAGCCCCACCAGGAACTGACCCAGGAGCAGGAGGAGTGGGCTTGTACCTGCTGAGTCCCCATCCTGGGGCTGCTTCGTCGGATGGGAGGCCAGGGAGGAGCCCCGTTCCTGGAGTGGGCAAGGCTCCTCCGCGCTGAGCATGGAGCTGAGGCCAGAAGAGGGATCTGGTTTATGACACCGCCAGGGTAAACAGAGTCCTGGCTGGGCCTGGGGGACACGGGGCCCCACCATCTGCAGGTCCTGTCCGTGCTCCAGTGGGCACCTGGCCGGGCCGTCAGTCCAAGGGGCCCTGGCACGCCTGACAGTCCTTCATGTCCTCAGAGTAGTCCTCGATCTGGATGGTCATGGTGTGGAAGTTGAACTTCCCCTGTAGGCGGGCGCTGGCTGCCTTCAGCACAGCCTGGGCATCTGTGTTCTGAGCTGGGAGACAAGAGGACACACCAGAAAAACATTTACTCACTCGTGGCCCCTTAGAAACAATCGGGAGCCCAACTCTCATGCCCTACCCACAGCAGAACAGGATACCTGTCCATGAACACTAAGATTCCACCCCTGCACCAGATACCCGCCCCCACCCCCAGCCCCAGGTCCTGCCACATCCCGAAAGAACACGAAGGGCACTGGCTTTTAGGCTTTCCTCTACACCCCCCCCCCCCCCCCCAGCTCCCCTCCTCCAGCCTCAGTTTCTTCATCTATAAATGGGACTGTGATGATCAAATGAAATAATGCACACAAAGCACTCCACATGGGGCCAGGTTCAAAGCATGGGCACCAGCAGCATCTGGGATTGCCTGGACCCCATCAGGGATGCCTGGGCCTCTCTGGCTGCCCCTCCCTTTCCCCCCACCCCCAGTGTCCCCACCACTCACCAATGGCGATGTGGACAGACAGCACAGGCTGGGTCACAGTCAGTGCCCAGATGTGCAGGCTGTGCAAGGCTTCCACCCCCTCCACTGACAGCAGCAGGTCCCGCACAGCTGTGAAGTCCACGCCCTTGGGGGTACCTGGGGACAGCAGGGACGGGGCTGAGGGGAACTGCTCCCTTCCACCCATGCTGGTTCCCGCTCCTCCAAGGTCATCTCAGAAGAGCGCCTCGGCCAGCAGACCTGCTGTTACCCCACCGTCCATGTGATCTCCATCATATCACCTGTTGTGTTTTCCTCTTAACACTTAACACTGAAATTCTCTTGTTTGTTGGTTTCTCGTGACTCCCCTTCTAAAATGGAAGCTCCATCACGCCCTTGGGGGTACCTGGGGACAGCAGGGACGGGGCTGAGGGGAACTGCTCCCTTCCACCCATGCTGGTTCCCGCTCCTCCAAGGTCATCTCAGAAGAGCGCCTCGGCCAGCAGACCTGCTGTTACCCCACCGTCCATGTGATCTCCATCATATCACCTGTTGTGTTTTCCTCTTAACACTTACCACTGAAATTCTCTTGTTTGTTGGTTTCTCGTGTCTCCCCCTCCTGTCCCTCTCCCTTCCTCTCTGTAAAAAAAATCAGTGGAATATATTTAAAAATAAAATAAAATGGAAGCTCCATGAAAGCAGGATAGTCTTTATTTTTTATTTACCACCCTATCCTCTCCAGTGTCTAGAACAGTGCCTAGCCCATAGTAGGTGCTCAATAAAAAGAGGTTTTTCTTTTTTCCTGGGAAGCTGCACCTACGTGAGGCATCATCATTGTCACTTTGATCTGGGTCAGTCACTTTTTCTTGGAGGAAAAGCTCTGACCTGCAGCTGGACATTCCTGCTGACCACAAACCAGGATCCAGATGACCCTCCCACACAGAGACCCATGACCCCAAGACCTGGAGCACATGAAAGCCGGATGAACAGTGTGGTAACTCAGGGCAGACCATTTGCCACTCACTACCTAGCACCCCTCCGAGTCCAGCCACATCCTCCTGATGCAGGGGCCTCGGAAAAGATGGCCCGGACTGCTTCACATTCTCAGCAGCCTTGTTCAACACTGACCGTCTTTTTCTGAGCCTCAGTCTGTCCCCCTGTGCAATGGGAAGCATGATCCTCAACCCTCTCTCTGTCTGAGGAAGGCAAATTGAGACTGAGGAAGTGTATGGGGAGGGGCGAGAGTGCCAGGGGCTAACCCAGAAACCGCCTGATTAGGCAAGAAGGACGCACCTCAGCAGGGAGGAGGCACCCTGTGCCTAGGGGGAAGGGAAGGCACAGTCCAGGGGACATTTCCAGGAATGGCCACCCTGAGGGCCCAGCTCCGTGCCAAGACCGGCCTAGGGCCCCAGGCTATGCCGGCTCCAGACCCTGGCTCCCCACCAATGTGCTGGGATCCAACCCTCACAGTGGAACTTCCATGAGAGCTGGAGAGCCAAGAGCAAAAAGGGAGCCCCACGCCCGGTTACCTTCCATTAGCACCAGGATCACGTCTCTCAGGATGGTCAAGGTTGTCCCCAGGACCAGGATGGAGAAGATGAAGGTGCAGATGGGGTCTACGTACTTGTACTCTGGCTGCAGGAAAAAGGGAAGGCAGAGCTAGGGTTCAACGTCCACACCTCAGCCTCACAGTGCGTAGGGAGGAGGGGCTCTCTCTGTACCAGGGTGGGCATGAGCCTTACCCTGGCCCTGCCTCCCAGTTTATTCCGTACCCGGAAGGACAGGCACGCCAGACCACAGTTCAGATAAGGCATAGTCCCTTCCCACCTCCTTGCCACGGGGCTGAAACATGGACAGATCTAAGTGGAATCTTAGGCACCATTTAGCCCATCACCCCTATTTTGTAGCTAGGGAAATTGAGGCTCAGTTAGAGCAAGGGACTCACTCTTCATCACACAGCTGGCAAGGGGTGGAGCCAGGCTTCAAACTCAATGCCCGGCCCTTTCCAATATACTGCACTGCCTCTGTGTGATGGGCAATGCCCAGGCTTCGGCAGCACACACTGCTGGGTGTGAATCTGGCTCCACCACTCACTAGCTATGTGACGCTGTGCAAGTCCCTGAACCTTTCTGAGCTGCAGAAAACACCCGAAGTTAGAGAAATGCTCCTTCCCTCTCCCCACCCTTTTGCCAGGAGCTAGAAAGGGGGCTAGAATCTGGAAAGGGTCCTGTGCAGGAGGGTCCCCTCCTACCCCACTCCCCAGCCCACCTCCCTCTGTCCCCAGCTCTGACCTTGAAGTATAAAATATAGGCTGCCACCAGGACGCCCAAACTCTGCAGCAAGTCTCCGATCACATGGATAAAGGCAGCTCGGACGCTGGGGTTCTCCTGCTGCTGGGTGGTGTCGTGGCTGTGCCCTTGGCCGTGGCTGTGTCCGTGCCCTTGGCCGTGGCTGTGTCCGTGGCTAGACTGGTGAAGAGTCAATCCCATTCTACGGAAGTGGAGACAACGCCAAAGGGCTCGCTGAGATGGAGGGCAGAGGCTTCAGATCAGCCAGGTAAAGGCTACTCATGAAGGCTGGCCTCCCTGTGGGACTAAAAGCCCAAAGCCCCAGACTGCATGATCCCTTTGACTATGTGAGGAGCCTGACCCAACCCACGAGGCCTTGGTTCAGAGTGCCACAGGAGAGAGGGCTCAACTCCAATGCCAGGCTGAATCTGGGCACAAAGATGCCCCAGTGCCACGTCTCAGAGCAGAACACCATGCAGTCATCAGCCCCCCACCCCACCCCCCACCCCCCGCTGTGCCACAGACAGGGAAGCCGAGGAGTGGCTTGCTCTAGGCCACTGAACAAGGGAGAGAGAACCCAAATAAGACAGCCGCTCTACACACCCTGCCTCTCACTGAGACCAACTTCAACCACATCCACTTGAAAAAGAACTTGGACTCTTCCCCAAGGGACATCTGCTCCTACAAGAACTAGACTAACCCCTTCCCACCTCAGGTATGAAGCCTCCCAGGTTATTCACCAACTCGTGTGGGGTGGGGTGGAGTTGATGCTGCCCCAGACTTACAGTTCCTGATGGTCTTGGCCCAGGCCTAAGGCAGAACCCAGGTGTTCCAGATGCTAGAGCTCAGACCATTAGGAAAATTCTGTTCCTGTAGTCCAAGCAGGTCAAACTTGCGGCCCCGCAACGAATATTTTTGCGGCCCACCCAATAAATTGGTATGTAAAAAACGTTTTAATAAAAATTTCGTAACTTGCCCTGACCGGTTAGGCTCAGTGGATAGAGAGTCGGCCTGCGGACTGAAGGGTCCCAGGTTCAATTCCGGTCAAGAGCATGTACCTTGGTTGTGGGCACATCCCCAGTAGGGGGTGTGCGGGAGGCAGCTGATCGATGTTTCTCTCTCATCGATGTTTCTAACTCTCTATCCCTCTCCCTTCCTCTCTGTAAAAAATCAATAAACTATATTAAAAAAAATTTCGTAACTTAATTTTTACAATATCCTGTTATACATAATTACTAATAATGAATGAACTAGAACGTTCGCTAATGACTGATTACTATAATCGTATTGCATTCATTTCCTTTATGTGCCTTATGCACAGGCGCACCATTTCTCTCCATTAACACTAGCAGCGAATATTTTAGCAGCCGATTGCCATGTCATTACTCTTGGACTGACTTGTTTGGTGTGCGCAACAGGAAATATTTCGCTTTTGGAGAATAAGGAAAATAGATTTATTTGCATTATGCTTATTAATTTGTGTAGTTATTCAATGTCTGGTAAGTTAATGTTCAAGAAAAAAAAATTAATTTGTATTAAAATGTTCTATTATTTTATGTTAACGATTACTCACTTATTTTAGCCCTTTGTATTCAGCATGTCTCTATCGAAATGAACCTACGTTTCTATGAAAAGTGAAGCTGTTGTTTTGTTGCGGCCCACATAAACTTAAACCTTGCTTATTTGGCCCGCGTTAGCCTTTGAGTTTGAACTCCTGTACTGGAGTCCGGCTGCCCTGTTTCCACCAGAAGGCACACAGGTATGCACGTGAGAAACGGGAGGAGGGAGGACTCACATGATGTTCACGGCCACGGCGCAGCCCGCTGTTATCAGCATAGTCTTCCCCTCGATCTCGTAGTTCCCAGAGATTAGCCGCTCTGCTGCCAGGTACACCAGCACCCCAGTCACCACCCAGATGGACAGCACAGACAGCAGGGCTCCCAGGATCTCTGAGGAAGAGCCAACCCCAACACCAATCTTAGTGTGGAGCCCGAAGGCTGAGGAGACCTCTGTCCCAAGTCAGGGCCTGGGTCTGCACCTTATCCCACCACTCAAACGTCTGACAATATCAGAGCTAGGAGTTAAGTCATTTGGCTCAAGACTTTGTTTTACATGTAATGAAAATGCTTTTTTAAAATGTATACCTGTTTAAAGCCTGTATCCTCCAGAAAGCTTTGCTGACCTTTCCTGCACCGACCCCCTGCCCTCTTTACCGCCCCCCCCCATTTGTTCTTGAAGTTTGCCCACTTCATTTCATTGGAAGGTGAACTCTCCTTCCCCCCCAGTCTGGGAGTTCCCAGAGGACAGAAGCCAAGCTTGACATTATCCTCCCCCATGAAAGTTGCTCTCCTGGCCTCACTCAGGGGATCCACCTAAGAAACCATATCTTGACCTGTCACTCTTGCAACCCCCAACCCCATTCAGACCAGGGCCCTTACCAGCTCGCTGCCAGCCGAAGTTCATGGTCTTGGTGGCTGGCCGGGAGGACATCCAGAGAGAGAAGAGGCTGATGAGCATGCTGGCAAAGTCAGTGAGCAGATGGGCTGCATCAGTCATGATTGCCAAGCTGTGTGCTAGGTACCCACCTGCAGGGGGGTGATAAGAATGGAGGGTCCTCGTCAGCTCCCCAAGGAGACACTGGGTGGCCTCTTCACCCATTCACTGTATACTCACTGCAAGTACTTTCTCTGAGCCTCAATTTCTACCATCTGTGAAATGGGACTAACAACATCTACTTACAGGGTGAATGTGAAAATCAAGTTCAAATAGGGCCTGGGAAACATAGTAGACATTCAGTAAATGCTCTTTCCTTTCTAGGCATTCAGCCCTTCCCTTACCTACTAGTTTTGTGTAATCTTGGGCAAATTACAACCTAAATGTACCTGTTTCAAGATCTATAAAATCAGGAGACTAACAGCACCCATGTGACAGCACAGGTTGTTTTGAGGGTTGCATGAGATGTCTTTCCTTTCTAGGCATTCAGCCCTTCCCTTACCTACGAGTTTTGTGTAATCTTGGGCAAATTGCATCACCTAAATGTACCTGTTTCAAAATTTATAAAATCAGGAGACTAACAGCACCCATGTGACAACACAGGTTGTTTTGAGGGTTGCATGAGATACATGTATTTAAAAGACTTAACAAAGCATAGGAAATATAGTCCATAATATTGTCCATAATAACTATACATGGTGTCAGATGGGTTCTAGACTTATCGGAGTTATCACTTTGTAAGATATATAAATGTCTAATTACTAGGTCGTATACCTGAAACTAATATAATATTGTATGTCTATAATAATTGAAAAATAAAGTTCTTAAAAAAAATTAAAAGGAACATAGAGTCTTCAGTCTTCAGCTATGCCCTTGAACAACACAGGTTTGAGCTGCAGGGGTCCACTCCTATGTGAAATTTTTTCAATAAATACAATTAGCCCTTCATATCCACGGATTTCCCACCTGTTAATTCAACCATCCCCGTGGAAAACTGTACTTTCACATCCCCAAACACGGTTTCCTAAACACGGTTTTCCACCTGTGGTTGGTTGAATCCATGGATGAAAAGGAGCCAACTGTTGCTAAGTTTTTAGGGAGTCAAAAGTTACACCTGGATTTTCGACTGTGTGGGTAGACGCCCCTAACCACCCCCCCCCCCCGCCCC
>NW_005367431.1:3759362-3789084 GCF_000412655.1 Myotis brandtii | reverse complement strand
ATTCGGCCCTCGCCACCCCGTGTGAAGCGGCCCGCCGTGCGTCGTGTGCAAAAGCCCTCGGGGAAGGGGGATGGGGTGGCCGGGTGCAAAGGATGCCCAGGAGCTGCCGCCCCCTCCCCGCCCTTCCCACCCAGCACCCATCCCCGCGTCCCGGGGACCCGGGGAGCCCGCGTAGCTGGCGACAAAAAGCCGAACCGCCTCTACTGAGTTGGGACTGCGCGACGGCTGCGTGCGCTCTTCCCCGCGGGGCGTGGGCAGCCGAGAAGTTCTCGATCTTGGTTTGTAGGAATTAGCTTTGGATCCGGGGATTGAGGGAATGTGGCTCCTGAGGGTAGGGCTGTGTCTTCGCCTCCGGCGGGAGACGCCTGCGCCTTTGAAACAGGGTTGTTTCTGCCCTCAGGCGGCAGCCACCTGCGGTGGGCTGCGCTCCGCCAGGCCCCGGAGGGGTTCCTGGAGGCCGGAGCTGCCTCCCCTCCGGGTGGGGCAATAGCCCTCGTTAGGACTGACTGGGACTGCCCCACCCATCATCGCCAGCGGAGCAGCTCGGGTTCCTCGCTCGGCTTACAATCTGGAGTGACCGGCTTTATCTCCCTTCCCTTAGGGCAGCGTCGCACTTGGGCGTCGGTCTCCATTTGGGCAGAGCTAACACCACCACCACCACCACCGCCACCACCACCATCTCTTTTCCCCTGCCCGCAGCAGCTCACAGGAGCCCCAGCGAGGTGCCACGCATGGTGTCCGCCTCTCGCTTTCTGGCCTCAAATTCCTTCAGTCTTCTGTGGAGGGATACTGTCCTTTTATTGTTTTTGTTTTTAATCCTCACCCGACGATATTTTCCCATTGATTTCTTAGAGAGAGTGGAAGAGAGAGGGAAAGACAGAGAGAAATATTGATTGCCTCCTGCACACGCCCTGACCAGGGTCCCCACGGCCGGGGAGGATCCTGCAACCAAGGTACTGCCCTTGACCGGTATCGAACCCGGGACCCTTCAGTCCGCAGTCCGATGCTCTATCCACTGAGCCAACCCGGCTAAGGCTACTTTTTTATTTTTAAATATTTTTATTGAATTTGAGAGAGAGAGGAAAGGAGGGGGAAGAGAGAGAAATATGTGAGTTGATGGGCTGCCACCAGCACACCCCTACCAGGGAATCGAACCCCCAAGTCTGGGCACGTGCCCTAAGGGAGAATCGAACCAGCAACCTTTTGGTGCACCGGTTGACTCCCAACCAACTGAGCCACACTAGACAGAACTATGTGAGGATACTTTAGAGCAGTGGTTCTCAACCTTCCTAATGCCGCGACCCTTTAATACAGTTCCTCATGTTGTGGTGACCCCCAACCATAAAATTATTTTCATTGCTACTTCATAACTGTAATTTTGCTACTGTTATGAATCGTAATGTAAATATCTGATATGCAAGATGTATTTTCATTGTTACAAATTGAACATAAAGCATAGTGATTAATCACAAAAACAATATGTAATTATATATGTGTTTTCTGATGGTCTTAGGCGACCCCTGTGAAAGGGTCGTTCGACCCCCAAGGGGGTCGTGACCCACAGGTTGAGAACTGCTGCTTTAGCGTGTAAACCTATAACCTTAGCTGGTTTGGTTCAGTGAACAGAGCAGAATGAAGGGTCCTGGGTTCAATTCCTGCCAAGGGCACATGCCTGGGTTGCAGGCTCAACCCCCAGTAGGGGCTGTGCAGGAGGTAGCCTGTCAATGATTCTCATCATTGATGTTTCTCTCCCTCTCCTTTCTGCTCTGAAATCAATAAAAATATATTTTTAAAAAGAAAGTAAAACTATAAAGAAATTTAAGTGTGTGATTATCAAAAAAGACAGGATAGTGGCTATTTCTTGACCTGCATAGTAGCAACACAAGAATTCATTTTACAATAGTTTATTAAACTCTATAACTGGTTTTGTATATTTGTATGTCTGTAATATATTACACAATTTTAAAAGAAATTAAAAAAAATGATTCAGAACAGCCCTAGCTGGTTTAGGTCAGTGGACAGAGCGTCAGCCCTCGGACTGAAGGGCACGCGTACTTTGGTTGCAAGCTGGATCTGCAGCCCTGGTCAGGTGAGTGTGGGAGGCAACCAATCAATGTGTCTCACATTGATGTTTCTCTCTCTCTGTCTCCCTCCCTTCAATGGGCCTGGCGGGCATGACTCCGTGCTTGAGCATCAACCTATGAACCAGGGTTCCGTTCCTGTTCCTGGTCAGGGCACATGCCTGGGTTGCAGACTCGATCCCCAGTAGGGGGCGTGCAGGAGGCAGGCAATCAATGATTCTCTCATCATTGATGTTTTTATCTCTCTCCTTGTTTCCTCTCTGAAATTGATAAAAATATATTTTAAAAAATAAATAAAAATCAATGGAAAAATATCCTCGGGTGAGGATTAACAAGAAAAAAAATGCTTCAGAACTTGAGAAAGAACTAGAATTTAGAACTAAAATCTGATTCCCTGAAATTCAAAGTCAGGGACTGAGTTAGCCTTGGAAAAACCAGAAGTGAAAGTGGGCCAAGGTGTGAGGGTTTCAAGCACTTTCATAAAATGAGTTCCACAGAACATTAGTTCTGGAGGATGTCACATAAATAGATAAATTGGGAAATGGATAAATTTTTAAAAAATTATTCAGAACAGCCCTAGCTGGTTAAATATTCAATCCACCAAAAACTTATGAGCCTGCCCTAGCTCGTTTGGCTCAGTGGATAGAGCGTCAGCCTGCGGACTGAAGTGTCCCGGGTTTGATTCCGGTGAAGAGCACATGCCCGGGGTTGCGGGCTTGATCCCCAGTGGGGGGGCGTTTAGGAGGCAGCTGATCAATGACTCTCATCATTGATGTTTCTATCTCTCTCTCTCCTCCCTTCCTTTCTGAAATCAATAAAAATATATTTTAAAAAAACAACAAAAACCTATTAAGAGCCTTAAAGATCAAGCAGTATTCCAAACACCATAAACTTGATGGGCCAGTCATTGTCTAAAGTCAAATCGCTTTGTTTATGGCAGGACAACTCAGAGCCCTTAACTTTCTACTGTGTTCTGAATCTCGAAAAGGTGGGACAGACTCTGCAGTGTTCCTCAAATTTATAAGTCCAAGGTGTCTCAGACCCAATTAATGCACCATCTTTTTAAAAAATATTTTATTGATTTTTTACAGAGAGGAAGGGAAAGGGATAGAGAGTTAGAAACATCAATGAGAGAAAAACATCCATCAGCTGCCTCTTGCACACCTCCTACTGGGGATGTGCCCGCAACCAAGATACATGCCCTTGACCGGAATCGAACCTGGGACCCTTCAGTCCGCAGGCCGATGCTCTATGCACCCAGCCAAACCCGTGAGGGCTAATGCACCATCTTTGATTCAGTCAGTTTCATCTCTCTCCCAGCCCCTTGGTTCCTTGTTCATGGAAAGCCTTGGTGCTACTTTGGCCTTGGCCATCGCCTCATCCCCTAGAACTGGTGGCTGTCTTGACCTTCCCTGGAGTAAATTTGGAAACCAGCAGAGCATCCATTGTGCAACTCCAGCACCCATGCCCAACCCTCTGGACCACAAAGGATCTACTCCTCCCACTACCCACATAGTCAATTGATGGTGTGCCATCTAGTTTAGCTTCCCCAGCAGCTGCCAAAAGGGGCCAAGTGATGCAGCCTGGAAGTATAAGAAAATTAACACTCTGGGAGACAAACTTCAATTCTGAGACAAGAGATGAAAGGAGCCAGCAGATAAAAAATCTCCCTTCTTCCCTCTGAGGAACTGCTTTGGGGTGGCTGTGTTCTTCATGACCGGCCAGAAATATCTCACGTGACGGAGCAAAGAGCCGGGTCTCTCCGACACTTTGCTTCTCTCCTATCCTGCCTTGCCTCCACTTTCCCTCATCTGACTGCCCTGGGATTGTATCTAGACTAAAACATTGAAGTTTTGCCCCACGTTCTGTTTTCCAGAGAGCCCGAGAACAGGGCATTACCCCTGTGTCTTGAGGATCATCTCAGGGCCAGTTTTCCATGGAGCTCTCATTGGGAAATGCTGGTGTAAAGAGCTCTTCTTTGGTGGGACAGAAGCCTAGCCTTGCCATTACTGGCTCCCTCCTGCCACACACTTCCTATCAGGCCTCTGTCCATCTGAAGTCTCCAGAAAAAAAGGCTGAATGAAACCCCAACTCTTTCGGCAATAACAGGAAGAGAGCACTGTGCATTTATTAAAACAACATATAACAAACTCAGTTACCATCCCCTCTGTCAGGGATAGACACTGAAATACAGTACATTACACTCTAACAATCACCAGTCACACAATGACCGGGCATTATCATACAAAAGTTCCTTTACAAAAAGCACCAAATTGGCATACATATACAATTATATACAAAAATCACATTTTAAAAATGTACAAAATATTCCATTTTGCACCAATGTAGAAAAGTATCCTGTGTGGTTGGTTGTTTCAAGCACATTTCCAACTCTGCTTCAGTGACTGCTGGACACAGCGGTGGGGGTCCTACTCCTAGTCCCTGCTCTTCAAGCAGAGAGAAGACACACCTCCCCATTGTCCCTCCAGGGGCCCCGACCCCTCCCACCCTGGGCCTGTCACCAAGGCAGCTGGGCCCCTCCCACCCTTCCCAGTGTCTCTGCATCTAGAGGTCTCTTCCTCATCCAACTCCTTACTGGTGTCCTGAAAGAAAAAGAAAAAGAAACACAAAGTGAGACGGGGACTCAGGGATAAGCTGAAGTGACAAAATGATCAAACTCCAATTCCTGCCTGGCCTCTTCCTTTTCTTTATAATATATTTTTTATTGATTTCAGAAAGGAAGGGAGAAGGATATATAAAAACATCAATGATGAGAGAGAATCATCAATCAATTGGCTGCCCCTACACACCCCCTACTGGGGATCAAGCCCACAACCAGCGCACGTGCCCTTGACTGGAATCAAACCTGAGACCCTTCAGCCCACAGGCTGACGCTCTATCCACTGAGCCAAACTGGCCAGGGCGACTCTTTCGTTTTAAAGAAAAATAGAATTTAGTTGCCAAAACAAAATTGGATTGCACATTCAATACAAAATACCAAAAGACTACTCTGTATGTTTCAACTGGATTGGAATTTAGTTCCAATAATAACTTGGCTTTTAAAATAATTCGATTAGCCCGGCCGGTGTGGCTTAGTAGTTGAACATCCACCCAGGCATCAAGAAGTCACCAGTTCAATTTCCCAGTCAGGGCACATGGGTTACAGCTCGATATCTGCTATCTGGTGAGGGGCATGTGGGAAACAGCCAATCGATGTCATGTCCTCTCCCATTGATGTTTCTATCTCCCTTTCCCTTCCTCTCTCTCTCTCTAAAAAAAAAAATCAATAAAAATAATAATAGTAACATTAGGAAACATATGTTAATTAGCAAACATGTCCTTCCTATGTACAGACACTGTGTTAAAAGATTCTCTAATGTACTCTCCATTATAATCTTTTGAGGTCAGTACTATTTTGCCCACATGCCTAAATGAGTAGCCCAGAAAAGTGGTGATCTACCCAAGATCACACCGCCAGTCTGTGAGAAAGCTGCAATTCAGAACTCGTAACTGTAGTCTTCCAGGTTGGCAAACTCAGATGCCGACAGGGGCCAGCAGATGACACACATAAGAGCAGGAAGGCTGACAGTGGTGGGTCTGGGAAAAATGGCAAGTACATGTCCCATGCAAAGGGGGCAGCCACAGCCCAGCGCCAACTCTTAGAATGAGAGAGAAGGGCAAGCCCAACATTGTTAGCTCTTCCCAAAATTTTACAAGAAAGTGGAAATCCAGATTCTCAGTTGAAATTTCTTTTTTAAAAAAATAATCTTTATTGTTGAAAGCATTACATTTGTCCCCTTTATTGATCTCTTCTAGCCCATCTCCACCCTCAGCCCAGTCCTTCAACACCTTATTGTCTGTGTCCATGGGTTATGCATGTATGCATACAAGTTCATTGGTTGATCTCATCCCACCCACCAACCCTCCCCTGCCTTGAAATCTCCTTTTAAAAAATCCTTTAAGCCCTGGCTGGTGTGGCTCAGTTGGTTGAAGGGTCCTCCCGTACATCAAAAGGTGGTGGGTTTGGGGGGCAGGGGTAGGCTGGTTTTTTTTTAAAAAAGGTGGTGGGTTCAATTCCAAGTCAGGGAACATACCAAGGTTATGGGTTCAATCCCAGGTTAGGGTGCATGTGGAAGGCAACCAATCGATGCTTCTCTCTATATCTCTCCCCCTCCCTTCCACTCTCTCTAAAAATCAATGGAAAAAATATCCTCGGGTGAGGATTCATGAAAATAAATAAATAATAAAATAAAATACTCCTTTAAAATAATCTAATTTTTTAAATGTTGGCAACTGATTTTAAAAAAAATTTAAACATTGTGCTGGCCAAACAAAATACCTCAGTAGACCAAGCTTGGCTCATGAGTGCTCTGTCATTTATGTCTGTTATGCTACACTGCTTTCCATATAGATATAAGTCATTTATTTTATTTAATTAATTTATTTATTTTATAATATATTTTTATTGATTTCAGAGAGAAAAGGAGAGGGAGAAGGAGAAACATCAATGATGAGAGAGAATCATTGATTTGGCTGCCTCCTGCACGCCCCACACTGGGGATTGAGCCCGAAACTCGGGCATGTGCCCTGACCAGGAATCGAACTGTGACCTACTGGTTCAGAGGTCGACACTCAACTACTGAGCCACACTGGCCAGGCTAGATATAAGTCTAAAAATGGGAGCTTTTTATTATGAATAGTTTGGAGTTTTTTCTCTAAGGGTATAGGGAACAGGACTTTATCCTTAAAAGGTTTACACATATTGGGAACATCATCATATATTGGCATCATCCCCAATGTCCAGCACAGCACTTTGCACACAGTCAACATCTCATGTTGAATGAATGAATGAAGATGGATTTCTTACCTTCTTCCTTTCCCTCTGTGGACTCCTCCTCTTCCTGATCTTCTTCAATGAACTCTTCCTCTTCCTCATCTGTGTGTGACAAAGAACAACAGTGTTAGGATAGGCTGGTTTCTCAGAGGAGCTGCTCAGAGGGGGACTGGCTGGAGACAACACTGATCCTAATCCTTTCTTTAAAAAAAGAAAAAATATATTTTTAATTGATTTCAGAGAGGAAGGGAGAGGAAGAGATAGAAACATCAATGATGAGAAAGAATCATTGATTGGCTGCTTCCTGTATGCCCCCCACTGGGGGTTGAGCCTGCAACCCGGGCATGAGCCCTTGATCAGAATCGAACCCAGGACTCTAGTCTACAGGCCAACGCTCTATCCACTGAGCCAAACCAGCTAGGGCAATCCCAATCCTTTCTGATGCCCACTCAGGGTCAGCTGGCCCTGCAATGACATCAGTAGCCCAGGAGGCGATGGGTTTGCCAAACCCCAGCTGCACAGAGGCTGGCTTCCTCCTGTCTCTTCCCGCCCCTTCCCTCCTGTGCCTCCACGGAGGGAGGTTCAAGAGGCTCCTTTGTTCCAACAGCTGCAGCAGCTGCTGTCGCCTGATCTGCCTGTGACCAAAGGGGACTTCGGTAGGCACACTGTACTTCTGCCCACCTCTCAGACAGGTAAACATCACCCGTGGAGATGGGACAAGAGCACCTGAATTCTCAGCAATCAGAGTCCTTGTCTTGAAGGAATTTGCCAGCCTTTGGAATCTGCTAGCCTAGCACTGCCTGTCCATCTTTCCTCATTCCTCAGCCTACTGGGAGTGGCTGGGGGTGGGAACACTTCTGTGGCCTCCTTGCTCCTTGGCTCTCTGAAGCTGAGCCCAGACTGACTGAGCTGCAACCTGTGCCCTCACTTTCCTCTCCTGGGATATCACCTTCAAGCTCTGCCAGCAGGGAACATGCCTCTTGCCTGCCTCCTCCCCAAAGCCATTCCTTAATCCTTTGGGGCTGTGAGGGGTCACCACAGAGTCAGAGTATTTGTCCAGAGTGTCTGGGAAGAGGCTTGAAGGAGTAAATGCCTCCAAAATGACAGCTCAAAATTTCAGCCACCTACCTGGGACCTATGCACAACTACTCATAGCAGCTTTGCGGAGGATTTACTATGTGCCAAAAATTGTGCTAAGCGCTGGACAGGCATTGTCTCATATAATCCTCATGAGGGCCCTGTGAGCCAGATGGCCCTTGTTGGCATCCACGTGGGCTACTTACTAGCTGTGTGGCCTCCAGGAGAACTCTTACGCTGCCTTGGCTTTCACAATGGAGATGACAACAGAACTACCTCATGAAGTTGCACTAAATGATAGAATTTATGTCAAGGGCTTAGTGCCTGGGACATAGAAAGTGCTTAATAAATGGTAGCTGTTGGTGTGGTTCTCTCCCCGTTTTCCTCTCAGGAAACTGAGGCTCGGGGGGATGATAGAAGGCTGTGCAGGTCTTCACAAAGCCATGCTGTTCGCACAGCATGATCCCCTCTTGAATATCTTAGCTTCGGGAGGGTAGAGCGGAACAGGTGATCTACAGCAATGGCTATACCCAAGTCTGCCAACATCTCAGCTTTGGGATGCATTTTTGTCCTCACCCACAAACGAGGTGCATCTGGTGCTCTGAGAATAGATGCAACACCAGATTCTGCAAGCTTGTGGGAGAGCCGAGCTTTCTCACGCCAGCCCAGGTACAATTCTTCCCTATTCCTGTCACCTCTCTGTCCTGGTCATTGAAGCATCACCTATCAGAACAATGCAACATTTGGCAGAATTGGATCCCATTCTCTCTTTCTCTATCGCAAAATAGCTACATTTCAACTGTGATCTTGAGCTAATTATTAACATCTTTGTTCTTCATTGGGTTGCCTCAGTTTCCCCTTATTACTGTTAACGGTTACATTGTTACAATTATTATAGGTACTCTATGGAAGAGTAATTATAAACAGAAATGAGGGCAGGGTATAGATAAATTAGGGTACCTGAGTATTCATAGATGATAGCATGAAAAAGTTGAAGCTAAGGCTGGCTTTAGGCACTAACTATAACTAGTACGTGTTTAGTACTCTATAAACGCTTTCCTATCAATGTCTTACAGTAGTTGTTGCAATAGCACCAAGAGGTAGTCATTATTAGCAGGCCCACTTTTAACCTTATTTTTTTAAATCCTCACCTGAGGACATTTTTCCATTGATTTTTAGAGAGACTGGAAAAGAGAGGGAAAGACAGAGAAACATCGATGTGAGAGAAACACATCCATTGGTTGCTTCCTGCACGAGCCCCAACCAAGGCCTGGGCCAGGGAGGAGCCTGCAACCAAGGTATGTGCCCTTGACCAGAACTGAACCTGGGACCCTTTGGTCTACAGGCTGATGCTCTATCCACTGAGCCAAACTGGCTAGGGCTAACCTAATTTTTAAAGTTAGAAAAATGAAGCTCAGAGAGGTGGCGGGGTTCGCCAAAGGTCACCCAGATAACAAACGGCAGCTCCAGATTCAAACTTGGGTGTGCCTGTCTCCAGACGCCTTGCTCTTCCTACAGCCCAAGACACCTCCCTGCAAGGATAATTCATTGAGCAACAATTATGTACCAGGCATTGTGCTCAGCTCTCAGCTCATCCAGAAGCTGGTTGATATCTGGGCATCTTTGCTAGTGTATCTGTTTCCACATGGGATGCAGTGGAAGGGAAGCTGATTTCCAGGGGTCGAGCAGGGAAATAGACAAGTGCACCTCCCCCCTTACCTGTCCCAAAGTCGATGGTCCTCAGGGTGTCTGCTATGTGCTCTAAATCCAAAGTGAAGTAGTCCATGTTTTCAAAGCCCTGCTCTGTCTTCCCCAGCTGGCAACCCTTGGAAGCTTCCACAATGCTGTAGGGGACGTGGGGTGGAGGGGGTGGCGGGAGAAAGAGAGAGATATGAGGGGGAGTGAGATCTCTGGGGTTTAGTGCAGGGATGGGGTGTTCTAGCTCCAAGCACACCAGTGCACATGCTCATGCCCACCCCCAGGCCTTGCACCTAGAGGCTCCCCCTGGAGTGTGGAGTATTTCCTCTCCAGTCACAAGCAAGTACAGGTCCAAGAAAGCAGGGAATGATACAAAGGCCAGGAAAGCCAGCCTGGGCGGGAACCCTCCCAGCAGCCTGAATGTAAAGCGGGAGGCCCTGGTGGGAGCGAGGGCCTTGGATCACAGCCCTGGGGAGACACTGACCTTTTGATGAGTTTCTTGGCACTCTGTGGGGGAGAGAGAGCAAAGGGTTAGGATTGCATTAGGGGTAGTTCCAGGAAATCAGCAAAACCAGAGACTGGCTGCTGTAGATGGGCCCTTGGTGCCATTCCCTAGCCTAGTCGTGACCTGCTCCCCGCCCTGAGCTGAACAGAACTTGGATCTTTCCTCTGTCCATGGTCTGCACAGGTCTTGGTGATCACTCTAGGCCAGTGGTTGCCAACCTTTCGGACCTCACGGACCACCTGTGTTCCGCGGACCACGGGTTGGCGACCGCTGCTCTAGGCCCCTCCCATTGTCCTGGCAGGAAGCTTGGATTTTAGGGATATCAGTCTAAACACCTAATCCCTGGACCCTCCAAGATGAGAATCTTATCCTAATCACTTTTTTTAAAAATATATTTCTTTATTGATTTCAGAGAGGAAGGGAGAAGGAGAGAGAGATAGAAACATCAATGATGAGAGAGAATCACTGATCGGCTGCCTCCTGCATACCCCCTACTGGGGATTGAGACCGCAACCCAGGCATGTGCCCTTGGCTGGAATTGAACCTGGGACCCATCGGCGAGGAAAATGGGCCTCAGGGAGGTTTCAGCGACTTGCCCAAGGGCATATGGATGGTCAGTGGAGGAGCATGACTTGAACTGTAGACAGAGCGGTTGAGTTGAAGTGATTCTGCCCACACCCTCCTAGTCCTGCTCACCAAGAGGAAGATGGCTCCACCAGGCTCGTCCAGAGACTGGATGGCTGTCTCCACCAGCTTGGTGGACTTGTCCAGCTGCTCCCGGTACTGCTGGATGAGGGCCTCAATGAAGCTGAGCTTCTCCTCCTGCTCCTGCGTGATCCGCTGTAGCAACTCACTCTTCTTCTCATCCAGGATGGCATACAGCACGTCAAACTTCTGGCTCAGCTCTTCCTTCACCTGGTGGCTGTTTTCCTGGGGACACACATCTGGGAGTCACATCCTGTGGGGTCCTCCCTATCCCCAACACTTCCTTTCTAGGATGGGTGTATTAGGAACAAAGGCTCTAAAGCCAGAAGAGGTCTGCCCTGGCTGGTGGTGGCTCAGTGGTTGAGCATAGGCCTGTGAACCAGGAGGTCACGGTTCAATTCCTGTTCAGGACACATGCCCGGGTTGTGGGCTCCATCCCCAGTGGCGGGCGTGCAGGAGGCAGCTGATCGATGTTTGTCTCTCTCTAAAAATTAATTTAAAATTTTATTTTTTAAAAGCTGGAAAAGGTCTTATTACACCTTCATTGTACATTGTGGCTCGGTGGTTGAGCATAGGCCTGTGAACCAGGAGGTCACCGTTCAATTCCTGGTCAGGACACATGCCCGGGTTGTGGGCTCCATCCCCAGCAGAAGGGGGCGTGCAGGAGGCAGCCAATCGATGTTTGTCTCTCTCTAAAAATTAATTTAAAAATTTATTTTTTAAAAGCTGGAAAAGGTCTTACTACACCCTCATTGTACACAAGATGAAATGAAGGCTTAGTAAGAAGAAAGCCCTTGCTAAGTTTTCATAGCTACTCGGTACATGTTTGGAGTCTGGTGTCATGGAGAAAGCAATCCCCTTCCTCAAAAAACAGAGACTCTAGGGTCAAATGAAATGATATATATATTCTGGCCCTCCTGTGTGTCTCCAAATCACGCTCTTCCCCCCATTTTAGGACCAAGACTGGATTCAAGAAGCTCTGCATCATTTGGTTCTCAGTTTCTTATCTGTATAATGGGTATAATAATAGCATCTCATCAGACTCGGGTTCTAGCATTACTTCTCAGTCTGGGAGTCCCATCACGGGTGGTAATAATGTCCCCTTCCTTCCTTCGAACCTATCTAACACACACTTTTTGTCTATCAACAATACAATGATCCCTCCCCCCATGTGATTTCCAGGGCCCCATCCCAAGTATAATGTCCCCTTCCTTCCTTCGAACCTATCTAACACACTTTTTGTCTATCAACAATACAACGATCCCTCCCCCCGTGTGATTTCCAGGGCCCCATCCCAAGTGAAGAAAAATCATAGATGCTTTTGCAGAAATAGAAGTTTCCTTCTGTCTCTACAGTCTTGCTACTCAAAGTGTGGTCCATGGACCAGCAACTTGGGCAAACCCTGAGAACTTGTTAGAAAAGCAGAATCGCATGCCTCATTCCAGACCTACTGAATCAAAACTTAAATTTTAACAAGACCCCAGGGTGATCTGTATGTACATTAAGGTCTGAAGCCTTGGTCTATAGCACACCAGAGAACAATGGCCTAAACACTACCAATGCTGACCCTGGCAGGTGGGGATTGGTTGCTTGGGCATCGTCCCATGCTTAGTACAGTTGCTGGTTCCATTCCTGGCCAGGGCACATGCCCGGTTGCGGGGTAGGGGGCATGTAGGAGGCAACTGATCCATGTTTCTCTCTCACATCGATGTTTCTCTCTCTCTCGCTCCCTTTCTCTTTAAAAATCAATTAAAAAAATAAAAACTACCAATGCTAACAAAAGAATACTGGGAATTATTGGTGGGATGGGGGTCTGTCTTGTTCACCACCCCATCCCCAGAGCCTTTGGAAGGGGCTGACACAGCTGTGCTCAAGAAACATTTGTTGAATGAGTGGATTAATGGATCAATGTATAATGAATTAATGGATTAGTGGATTAAGTGGACTAGTCCGTCCCTCCTCACCATTCCTGCTTGAACACCCTACTCCAGGCCCCAACCTTGAGTCACCAGCCATGGGTGAGCCTGTGCCCCAGGCTGCACTGGAGGCTTCAAACCCCCAGCAGAGCTACTCTGTCCCCTCACCTTGGTCACTCGACTGGAGTCCTCCAGCTGCGTGATGATGGTCTGCACTCGGTCGTTCCCCGCCACCAGCATGGAGATACAGTTACTCAGTTCAGTCTGGATGGGAGGAGGGGTGGGGGTCAGGAGAGGAGAGACAGAAATAGTCTCCGGGCCTGCCCTCTTGGGGTTTGGCAGCACAACGGCACCCTCACTCCCTCTCTGCTAGGAAGAGCCTGCAGTCGCTGTCTGGCCCCTCTTTCTGAGGTCCAGAGCAGGGAATATCAGATACTGTTTCCTTTATTTTATAGATGAAGCACAGAGAGGGGAAGTGAGCTGCTTAAAATACACAGCAAGGTACTGGTAGAGCAGTGGCTTGTTTCTAAGAAGGGAGGGATGAAGAAAAGAAATATAGTTGGGAGTTCTAAAAGAGAGAGATCAGAGGTGAGGGCGATCTGGCTGCGACATCTGTCACCTCATTGATCGCCAGTGTTGATTCGGCTGATCTGGCTGGCTAGACGGGTGTCCCCCTCCTCCCTCACCGATCCATGTGCATCCCTCCCGAAGCTCGGTCCAAGAGGAGGGCCTCGGTCCAGAGGAGAGGACCGGGACCCAGAGCACACTGGGATGTAGAATTCATGGCCTGAGACGTTCCCTGGTGGCCTGGCCCTGGGGTCTGGTCTCTCCCCTGTGGCCACACCCAGGTGCTCTCAAGTGGCTCTAAGTATAACCCATGAGCTCAGCCACCTCCCCCAGGAAGGCAAGAACTGCTGTCCCTGCAGCCTGGGAAGTCCCTTCAGAGGGACCATTATTGAAAGGCCGGCTCAGCAGATCTGCAGGGATCAAATCCACAGCCTGAATCATGGGGTCATGCCCAACAGGCCCAGGCTGGGGGTGGAAGTGGCTCGGGCCAGTACCTTTTGTCCCTGGAAGACACTCTGCAGTGGGGCCACCTCACAGGCCTGGTGGGCTCCAAACACCTTGCACATGGAGCATGTGGGCATCTCACACGTGAGGCAGTAGATGTTGATCTTCTCGTCTTCATGCTCCTTGCACATGGGGTGGCTGCCCTTCTGCAGGGGCCTACTGAAGTGGAAGAGTCACAAGTCTTAAGGCAGGGGTCCCGAGTCTCTGCCTCCTCCCGCAGCTCCAATCACAGCTCCACCTCAGATCTATGACCCAAGTTCTCAGTGGTTAGATGTCCTTAATCCTTTTTGTTTAATCCTCCGGGGACCCAGGACCGGGGAAGCCAATGACACCAAGGCTGTCTCTGTAGACGAGGGCTCAAACCCTGGTGATGGAGTTGGCCTGGACACGGGAAGGGTGGTAGAATCTCAAAGTCATCAGATCTAGAGACATTTTCAAGAAGAGGAAACTGGGCCTCAGAAAGGTGAATGGACTTGCCCAAGGTCGCTCAGCAAGTCAGGGTTGGGGAGGCTAAAGCTCATTTGCTCTAATTATAGTCACCATAGCTCTCGGTTTCTGCAGGCTGGGCTCTGAGTGAAGCAATTTATTCTCATGGCCTCACTGAATTCTATATTTAACCCACCAGACTGTAACCTCCATTAAAGCAGGGAAACTTGCCTATTCTCTTCACTCCTGAATCTGCCGTGTACAGTGCCTTGCACAGAGGAGAGAGTAGATAAGCAAGCATGCCAGGAGGGTGTCCCGAGGCTCAGAGAAGAAAGCAGTGTGTGTGCCCCAAGTCACACAGCCATTCCACGGGCAGCTCAGGGCTGTCCAACAGCCCAGCACAAGCCTGACTTCTAGTCCAGAGATTGTTTCCAGGGTCTAGTCTCTTCCTTCTCTTTCTTCCCAAACATCCATTCTTGGAATGTCTTTCTCCCTTTTTCTCTCTCTTCACTCAGGGTCTCTGGCATGTTATTTGTGCCTCTCAGGAAATTGGTTACTTCGTACCCGAAATTCATTTGAGGAGAGTCTAGCTCTTACCTCTCCAGCTAGACTACGCACTCATTTAGAGTCAACACTGTGTCTGTGCTACCTCTGATTTCCCAGCCCCTAACATAGCAGGCACCTCCCAAGCCCGGGCTTCCGCATCTGGGTTTGAATCCATATTGTCCTGAATGTATTCATTCTGTGACCTTGGACAAGTGCTTTCACTTCTCTGAGCTTTGGTTTCCTCCCAGAGCTACTGGGATCGTGACAGGAGTTGTCTGTAATGAATGTGTAGTGCCTGGCACAGGGCAGACCCCCCACCAAGGGCAGCTATCATGGTCCTCCAACTATGCAGCAAGGCCTCGAAGGGTTCAAACACAGCATGATCTTCACAGGTCAACACTGGGTGGGCTAATATTTTGGTGCAATGTTGATTTTATTATGATTATAATGATCAAAAATATATTTGCATTTTTGCAGTGTTGAGCCCTAGCAATGTGAGAGACAATAGCAGTTAGAAGTATTCATCATGGAACACTCCCTCTCGGCTTCACCACTTGCAAGCTGAGTGGCTTTGAACAAATCTCTGAACCTCTCTGAGCCCCCTCATTGTAAAATGAGGGTAAGAATGTCTTACAGGATTATTGTAAGACTTAAATAGTGATAATGCATGGGACATACTTCCTACAGAGCCTACACACAGTAGGTGCTCAATAAATACACAATAGCAGTTAGAAGTATTCATCATGGAACACTCCCTCTCGGCTTCACCACTTGCAAGCTGAGTGGCCTTGAACAAATCTCTGAACCTCTCTGAGCCCCCTCATTGTAAAATGAGGGTAAGAATGTCTTACAGGATTATTGTAAGAATTAAATAGTGATAATGCATGGGACATACTTCATACAGAGCCTACACACAGTAGGTGCTCAATAAATATTTGATATTTGTAACATTTCCCATCAAAATGCTATACAGTCACAAAACAAATCTTACTGTTCCTTCTGCAAGCAGGGGAAATGAAGGCCCAAAGACTTACCCAGGATCCTACAATGCATTAGTAACAGTCAGACCAGCAAACAGAGTACCCCAGGCCTGTTCTTTTCTCACTAGGACTGCTCTATCACCTTTCCTTGGGCAGGACACTGCCTGTAGGACCATAGGGCTGTGAGGTCAGCAGCCGGGAAGCCTTGTCAGGATGTCCTGATTTGTAAAGATCTCCCTGGTAGCTGTGACTCTTTCCAATTTGAGGCCCAACACTGCACAACCTCTACCACTCACACATTCTGCCTGAGAAAGAACTGCTATTCTAAAATTAGGGAGACATAGAGCTCCATCACTGGTCCCACTCCCAGCTCTTACTCTTTCCAGCTGGGCAACCTTGGGCAACTGACTTCACCTCTTTGAACCTCAGCTTCTTCATCTGTGAAATAGTCATGCCTGCTCCACAGGGGTGTTGTGAAGCAGCAAGAAGAATCATTCCCAGCCCTAACCTGTTTGGCTCAGTGGATAGAGTGTTGGCCTGCAGACCAAAGGGTCCCAGGTTTGATTCCAGTCAAGGGCATGTACCTTGGTTGCGGCCACATTCCCAGTAGGGGGATGTGTAGGAGGCAGCTGAATTGATGTTTCTAACTCTCTATCCCTCTCCCTTCTTCTCTGTAAAAAATAAATAAAATATATTTTTTTAAAAAGAAAAAAAAGAAGCATTCCCAGTGCCTGGTGCTGTGCTTCCCAGCACATGGGACCTTAGCTGTTGCTATCATTATAGAGCAATGATTTCAACCTTTTTCATACATATATATTTTTAGAGAGAGAGGAAGGGAGAGGGATAGTGAGATGGAAACTGCCTCCTGCCTGCCCCCCATTGGGAATCGAGCCCAAACCAGGAATCGAATGGGGAACCTCTTGGTTCATAGGTAGATACTCAACCACTGAGCTACCTGGCTGGGTGATTTCAACCTTTTTCATCTCATGGCACATACAACTTAATTACTAAAATTCTGTGGCACATCAAAAATATATATTTTTTGACAATCTGACCAAAAAAAAGGTATAATTTTGATTCCTTAACACCAGATGGCTATTGTTGTGTTGGCTGTTGTCATCTTTTATTTGACAATCTAAGGGAAAAGAGGTCAGTGCCCCTGACTAAGTAGTCAGGTACTGCATGTTTAAAAATTCGTGTGGCACATCAGTGTGCCAGGGCACACCAGTTAAAAATCGCTGCTATAGAGAGACTGACTATGTTCTCACTGGGCGCTTTCTCTGCTTATCAGGGCCACTTAGCTGGCCCTAGTGCCTCTCTCTGTCCCTCTCACAGCTTGTCTTGCCTCTGGTTCCTACCGTATCTTTCAGGAGGACAGCCTGGGCCCCTTCCCATTCGCTGAGTGACACGGAGAACCAGGGTTGGGGGAGAGAGTAAGCCTCTGTTCCTGCCTGAGGGCGAGGGACACGCTCTCTGGACTGGCTAGTTAGCTCGTCCACCCAGGGGACTGGATCCGGAGCAGATGAAGGAGGAAGGAGCCTGGGAGAGCTGGGCACAGAGCGGCTAGGGCAGGAGGCCGGCCTCCCAGCAGCGGGCGAACTGACCTTGAGCACTCCTGCTTGTAGATGTCAATGATGTTCTCCACCAGCAGATTCCTCTGGAGGCCATACACTCCGTGGCGGTCCATGATCACCTCATGGCGGCAGGTCGGGCAGCGGAAACGGCCTCCAGACATGGACATCGAGCCACCCCGGCTGGACCAGTAGGGGTTTGCGGCCTGTGGGTGGCAAGGGCAGAGGTGAGGCCTGGGCTCCCTCCTCAGCCCCTGCCCTTTCTAATCTCCAGGTTATCCTCCACACTGCTTACCCCAACCATTCTCTTGTCAAATCATGAACTGCAGTCCCCTGTCCTGAGATGAGAGACAGCTCACTTACACAGGGAGCACCTGGTAAGCACTGAGCCACCAGCAGGTTTGAGAGTCAGCAGGCCTGGGTTCAAGTCACGGTTATTGTCCGAGTGACTTTGGGCAAGCAACCTTATCCCTCCACGCCTCAGTTTGCCCATTCATCAAATGGGCATTTTAATTAGAGCTAGTGATTAGGGCCGCTACTTTAAAGATAAAATAGTGAGAGGACATTTATCACGTGCTTCTGGGAAACCTTGAGTCCTGCCTCCCAGCCAGGACATCCATTCTCATTCCTTTTCAGGAGAGGAAGCCCCTCCTGCCCTATATCTGAGGGCACAGCTCTAAAGGGAAAATGCCTCTGCTGCTCAGTGCCTCCCACCCTCCCTCCTCCTAGAGCTCTGGGCCCCCTTCCACCAGGGAGCTGGCTCCAGCCCCCGGGTCTGGTTTCTTTCTCCTCTCCCCTGCTTCCCCCACTTATCACTGTGGCATTTGACTCCTGATTGAAGAGTCAACTGCATGCTCAGGACAGAGGTGGCGGGTGGCAGAGCTGCCAGCAGGGTGGGGAGGGGAAACATGCGTCATGGAAATGGAATTGGGCAGCCAGAGCCACCGCCCCAGCCCCCTCAGCCCAGTCCAGAGGCCTTTGCAGGGGAAAGAACCTGCCCGGCCCTGGCTTAGGAGCGTCCTGGGCTAAGAGAGAGGAGCTTTCATCACAGGAAAGCTGAGGAGCCCCCTAAGCCCCCAGGACTAGGCCATGCCCAGCACTGACCTGGAAGATGTCGTTGGCACACTTCCGGCAGAGGTTGTGCTGACATGGCAAGATGACCACCGGCTTGGTAAACATCTCCAGGCAGATGGGACAGATCAGCTGCTTCTCCAGGTTCTCCAGGGGGTTCCCATCCTGGATCAGGCTTGATTTATAATCCATACTGTCCAGCAGTGCGGGGCCCACCTGGCTGCTTCCTTTACCTGCCTCGCTCTAAGCAGACCTGGGGTCTTGCCTTTGTCACAAAACACCCGCCCGGAGCCTCTTGACCTTCTTCTCCTGGCGCCCAAATTCTGTCTTAGTCTGAGGCCCCTCTGATATTTATAGCGGGACCCTGGTCACATGAGCCCCAGGAGGGGACCAGCTGAGCATTCCGGTGCCAGCACGGCTGGCGGGGCTTGAGTTTCCTCCAGGCCTGCAAGAGCGGCCTCTCAAATCACATGTGGGGATGAGCAATCACTGTTCCCCTGAGATGGGGGTCGTAAACAAGAACAGCTTGTTCGTGGGCAGACTTGGGGGAGGACTGGGAAACAGAGTTTCCTCCAGAAATTAGTCTCCTCTCGCATCAGGCTGGTGAGCCAGGGATGGGACCCAGAGAAGGGGCCACTGGGATTTTCAGGGTTAAGAGCCAGGGCCCCCTCACCGACCATAATCAGGTCCATTCCTCCTCTGGAGTCCTGGGCGGCTCCCAGGATAGGGGCAGGGCAGCCCCTCTCTGAGCCCATCCCTCTGCCTCAGATCTGAGGTGTGTGGGGAGGGACATGGAACTTCCATGCCCTCTCCAGGGGCACTCTTCTCCTGAAAGGGGGCAGAAATAGAATGTTGGGGGACCAGCTAGTATTGTAAGAAATATTAATCATGCTGATAACTGTGATTGTTTTATTCTGATTAAAGAAGGCACATTATAACTTGGCTGGCAGCTGCACTCAGGACCTGGGAGCTTCACCTGGAAATGCAGCCCACCCTGCCCATTTGGAGCTGCCTATTATCATGGAAAGATTAACAATTTTTTAAAATATATTTTTTTATTGATTTCAGAGAGGAAGGGAGAGGGAGAGAGAGAAAAACATCAATGATGAGAGAGAATCATTGATTGGCTGCCTCCTGCATGCCCCCTACTGGGGATTGAGCCCACAATCCGGCATGTGCCCTTGACTAGAATCAAACCCGGGACCCTTCAGTCTGCAGGCCAACTCTCTATCCCCTGAGCCAAACCAGCTAGAGCAAGATGAACAATTTTGTTGTAGAAGTCAGAGCCAGGAACCTGAATCATTAAGATCCCCCAGCCCTTTTTGCATACCTGCAGGCCTTCGCAAATCTCCAGGCTGCTTACCTGTTAACTGCCCATTTGGCCTACCCTTTGGCTATTTCCCCAGGAAACCCCAGCCCTTGCCTATCACTAAGCCCCTCTGCATATATGTAAAAAGACCATTTGCCCGTTTGCCTACTTTCCTTTGTACTTCTACCTGTATAAGCAGCTGGCTTATGGGGGGGCTGCAGAGCAGATTTTTGTGGATGACCTGCTACTCCCATATTGCTGGCAGTATTGGAATAAACGCTCATATATGGTTTAACCCTGTCTCTGCTGAATTGGCTTGAGTAGTGACAGGCAGCATGGACCCACTGTTTGTCCGGTTACACTCCCAGGACCTCCACCTGTTCATAAATCTGGAAGCTCTCCAAACCCCATCCTCTTGGGTTTTTATGGAAGCTTTATTATGTAAGTACATTGATTAAATCATTAACAATTGGTGATTAGGTCAACCTCCAGCTCCCTTCCTCTGCCCAGAGTGGGAGGTAGAGGGGACTGAAAGTTCCAACCCTCTAATCACATGGTGGGTTCTCCTGGCAACCAGCCCCCGTGCTTTGGTGCTTCCAAGTCAAGCCACCTCATTCACATCACAAAACACACCTCCATCACTCTCAGCACTTGGGAAATGCCAAGGGTTTAGGGAGCTGTGAGCCAGAAACATGGCAAAGACCAAACACATATTTCTTATTATAAATCACAACATCACAAATCCTCATTCCACAGATGAGGAAACTCAGGCACAGAAAAGTAAAATAACTTGTATGAGGTCACACAGCTTGCAAGAAGTGGCTCTAGGACATGAACCCAGATATGCTTGACTCAGGAGCTCAACAGTGCCAGCTTCTTCCTTGCTCACACGACCTCAGTTTTGTTCAGTCTTGCAACCAAGACAGGACAAGTCTCAGGAAGAAATCAGTTCCCTGAGAAGGACAAAGAAGGACTAGAGAAAGCAATGGTGTCATTGTGTGGCCAGGTTACCCACCCCTAGAACTGCCCACTTCTTGGTTATTTGATATAACTTACCAAATGTCATCATAGTATGATTATTCTGTTACTTGCAGCAGAGAACACTCTATATACATTCATGATTCCAACTATTACATGTTAATGATCCTCAAATCTCAGATTCCAGTTCATACTGCTCTCTCACGTAAACTGAAGATTTTTTGGAGCTCTCTACTGGGATGTCCCAATAGCACCTCAAACTCATCATGTCCCAAGCAGAACACACCATCTCCCCCCACACTAAGCTCCTCCTCCCCTTTTTCTTGTTTCATGTCTCAGGACCGATACACCCATTTGCACAGACCAGGTGTCTGGGAGCCATCCTGGAGCTCCCCTCTCTCCCACTGCACTCAGTCAATCTCAGCATCAAGCATGGGTCCATCTTTATATCTCACTTATCATCCTCCCATCTGTGAGTCTGACTCTCCCTTGGACTTTGAAGACATTAAGGGCAAAAACTGCCTCTATTCATCTCTTTACCTCCAGTGCCTGGCACATAATAGACACTTAACAAATGTTTCTTAAATGGGTGAACAAGTGAACATGTGAATCACACAAGGGAGCAGCAGGGTCACTGTCAGACTTGGGGGAGATCAAGGTACTTGACCGTGTGTGTGTGTGTGTGTGTGTGTGTGTGTGTGTGTTGTCTGAGATGGTGCAGCCAGTGGAGAGGAAGTACTGGAAGATTGAGGAGAGGGTGATGGAGTAAATTCTGAAGCCTTCGGAAGAAGAAGGACAATCTGACTGTTGAGATGGGAGGATAAGAGAGAGGAAAAGATGGAGGTGAGAATCAGAGATGTTGGAAAGTTGAGAGAAAGGTGCTCATGTTGACGACTTCAGTCCAGAGATTTGAGGTCAACTTTTGAGGCAGAGGCAGGGAGAAGGGTAGCATGAGTGGGTGGTGGAAAAAGTTTGGACCAGACAGTGTGAAACACAGGAGGAAGTGCCCTGGGGGTGGGAGGACTGTCTGGAAGCAGAAGAGCCTCGCTGATGTTTCCAAACATGCATTTGCCAGTTGTGAGGAGCCATTCACATGATTCTGTTGACTCTCCAGCCACACTTGGCAGCCCAGGTGCAAAAGCCAAGCAAATGGACAGTGGGATCAACTCCAGCCTGGGAGCTGGCAAGGCTGGCACTGCTGAAAGTCAAGGGGTGGGAAAGGGAAATTCCCACATGGGCCATGCTGGGCATCAAAACATGTCCTGTCATTTAATCCTCACAACAGTCCTGCAAGGGAGGTATTATGATCTTCGTTTTTCCCAGGAGGAAACGAGATTCAGAGAATTAATGGCTTGGCCAAAGTCACAACTGGCAGAGCTGAACTGGGGTTCACATCCAAGGTAGCCTGACTCCTAAACCTGTACTCCTTACACTGAAGCATTTATTGAGTGCTTATTGCATTCCAGGCACTGTGCAAAGCTTTTTCCATTCATCCTCTTGTTCGGTCCTCAAAATAGCTCAGTGAGACAGGGCTGGTCATGATTTTCCCTGTTTTATAGCTGAGCTACAGAAGCTCAGAGAGGTTAAGTTACTTGGCCAAAGTCCCCCAGCCAGTGAGTGACAGAGCCAGCATCAGAAGCAGGAAGTTATAAACCAGTATCATTACCAGTTATTAGAACATTCTATCAAATTATAGACGGACAGATGAAGAGACAAATTCAGAATCTCAGTGGTATGTCTGAGCCTAAAGCTTTTAACTACTACATCTTACTGCTTCCTTTTCTGCAAGTCTTATTTATTCATTGTACTGTTTATTAGTAAAACTTTCAACCATACAAAAGTAGAGAGAATAGTATAATGAACTCATGTTACCAAACCCAGCTTTCACCCTTAATGTTTCCTCAATCTTATTTTATCTATAATTCCCCACACATACTTCTTTTTTTCTCGAATATTTTAAAGCCAGTCATAGTCATTAAGTCATTTCACTCATAAATGCTTCAGTAAGCATTTCCAACTGATAATCATTGACTTGCATAATCACCATGCCATTATCATACCTAGTAAAAATAACAATTATTTTCCCCCCTCCCCCAAGAGTTTATTTGAGCCAAACTGACACCATATGCCAGGAAGCAAGATCTCAAATGCTCTGGAGAATAACAGTTTTGCAGTTTCTTTTTTAATTTGTATTTTATTAATTTTTCAAATGCTCTGGAGAATAACAGTTTTGCAGTTTCTTTTTTTCTTTTTTAATTTGTATTTTATTGATTTTTTAAGAGAGAAAGGGGAGAGAGAGAGAGAGGGAGAGAGAGAAAGAAACAGAGATTTGTTGTTCCACTTATTGAGAGAGAGAGAGAGAGAGAGAGAGAGGAACAGTGATTTGTTGTTCCACTTATGTATGTATTCCTTGGTTTATTCTTGTATATGCCCTGACCAGGGCATATAAAACCTTGGCATATCAGGACAATGTTCTAACCAACTGAGCTATCTGGCCAGGGCACAATAATTTGGTTTATTCTTGTATATGCCCTGACCAGGGATCAAACCCTCAACCTTGGCATATCAGGACAACTTTCTAACGAACTGAGCTATCTGGCCAGGGCACAATAATTTATTTTTTTTTAATTTTTTATTGATTTCAGAGAGGAAGGGAGAGATAGAAACATCAATGATGAGAGAGAATCATGGATCCGCTGCCTCCTGCACACCCCACACTGGGGATCAAGCCCATAACCTGGGCATATGCCCTGACTGGGAATCGAACCGTGACCTCCTGGTTCATAGGTCAACACTCAACTAGTGAGCCACACCGGCTGGGCAATAATTTCTTAATATTATCTAAATCCCAAAGCATTTCCAGAGATTGTTGATTGTTTCACATATCTTTTACAGTTAGTTTGCCAAATCTGATCCAAATAAGGTCTGAGACAGGGCATATTGTTGATTTTGTCTCATCAGTCTCTTTTAATCTATAACAATCACCTTCCCTCCCATCCTTCTATGCCATTGATTTGTCAGAGAATGATTCTGGGCATTGTGATCCCCATTTTGACATATCAGGAACTGAAGTTCAGAAAGGTTAAGTGACTTGTGGAACATCACACAGCTAAGAGAAAGACTTCTTATTTGCTACTGTCCCAAAAAGTCTGTTACTAATGGGAGGAGCTTTACTGTCTGAGACAGGTCTCAGCTGATTAAGGGGGCAGGAAAAGCAGCAGGGAAAATGGTCTGGCTTAGCAAGGAAAAGAGAGAGATGGAAGGTAACAGCAATTACAGTACAGCATTATTTTTTGATTTAATGCTTGCAAGTGGCTGGGCATCCTGGCACTATTTCAGTCAGTTGTCACAACAAACATGAGTAAGTCATACTTATCTCCACTTTAGAGCTAAGGAAACTGAGGCACAGATTGGCATATGGAGTTGCCCAAGTCTCACGGCTAGTGTAGGCAGAGCTGGAATAAGCCGATTTAACCCCAAAGTCTATCCCCAAAGTCTATGTTCTTTTTGATTGTCACTAGAGAGGGGACTTTTTAGAAACCTGAGATCTTGAGGCCTCTTGGTTGGGGGAAAGAACCATGGCCTGGGGCCTGGACACCTGGGCTCCATCTTTAGCTCTGCCAAAGACCAGCAATGTGATGCCCGGCAAGCCACACCCACCTTCAGTTTCTTCATCTGCCAAATGGAGCAACTGAAAGAGATGATCCCTGAGTGTCCTTCCCCGTCCCCAGCGGCAGGGTTCTTGGAGGAGCTCTTCCCCGTAATGACACAGGCCTGGGGGATGTGCTGCAGGAGAGGAACCACACTCCGTCTCCCCTTTCATTTCCGCATAGCTTGGGCTTGCTTACATGTTTTCTTGGTACATCATGGTGTTCCTTTCCACATGTGTGCTGTTCTCCCTCCAGGCCCCATGACCTCCCTCAGAGGGTGGGGCCCACTGTGCCTCTTCCTCTGGATTTCCCCTCGAGCCTCTTCGGTGCCTCAGAAAGGTGGGGGGAGATCTTATTTCCTTATAGTTTGAGATCAAAGTCATCCTCATAGAAGAATCAGCCCTAATCAAGAGATCAAACCAATAGGTCATTTGATCCAGAGGCTAAAGCCACAGCAGTTGGCAGAAGTAGGTCCATGGGGTCTGGGACATGATGTCGTGCCCCTGATGCCAGGGCAAAGTCCCCTGGGCCTGGCCCATATGCCATGGAAGGAGAACATAGAGTCCTGGGACTCAGCACTCAGGACTGGAAGCCCCACAGGCCTCCTCTCTCTGTCCCCTGGTCTAGACAATTGTTGTGGACAGCTTCAAGGGCTCTGGGGAATAGATGGCCTTAGAGAATGGGACTGTCCAGGGAACATGGGGTGTCAACAGGATCTGGAGGGGGCTCTACAAGGATGATCCTGAAATAGAGTATTGAAAGTGCTTTATAGACTGAGATATAATAAACCATTGCCATAAGGCCCCGAGAGTGCAAAGCAACAACAAAGAGGCTGCCCAGGTACTAATGAGTTCAAGTTTAGGCTCCTCTACATAACAGTTCTGTTACCTTGGGAAGGTTACCTAACTGTGTCTCAGTTTCCTCATCTATAAATGAGAGTTGGCTAGAGTAATGATATCTCTGGACCTTTCTAGCCCTGAGAGTCTTGGGTTTTGAGTGACTGCCCCCAACACTCTATCCCTTGCAGAAAATTGATGGTAGAGGTGGGAGTCCACTTGCCCAGGCACATGGCACATATCTGGCACATGACGGACACTCAGGAAACATTGTTGCTAATATTTTCACAGTCAGACCAGCCGGCATGGCTCAGTAGTTGAGCGTTGACCTATGAACCAGGAGGTTGAGGTTCGATTCCCAGTCTGGGCACAGGCCTGAGTTTCTAGCTCAATCCCCAGTGTGGAGCGTGCATTCCCAGTCTGGGCACAGGCCTGAGTTTCTAGCTCAGTCCCCAGTGTGGAGCGTGCAGGAGGCAGCCAAATGATGATTATCTCTCATCATTGATGTTTCTCTTTCTCTCTTCTCTCTTCTCTCTCTCTTCTCTCTTCTCTCTCTCTCTCTCTCTCTCTCTCTCTCTCTCTCTCTCTCTCCCCCCCCCCCCACTTCTTCTTTGAAATAAATAAAATATATTTAAAAAGATATTTTTCACACTCAGGGGAATAATACAGGCTGGCATTTACTAAACAGTTACTATGGATAACTCCATGACCTGTGTATTAGCTATTGCTGCATAATAGATTTCCCAAAACTTAGCAGCTTAAAACAATAATAAACATTTATGATCTCATCCCATTTCTGTGGGCCGCTCGGTTCAGTATCTCCAAGGAGGTTGTAGTGAAGATGTTGCCTGGGGCTGCAGGCAGTTCGTCTCAAGGCTTCACTTCCAAGGTGGCTTACTCACATGGTGGGCAGTTGGTGGGAAGCATCAGTTCCTCAGCACATGAACCTCTCCACAGAGCTGCTTGAGCATCCTCATAGCAGGTGGCTGGAGAGTGACCCAAAAAAGCAAGACAGAAGTGGCAATGTCTTTTATGACCTAGCCTCAGACACCACACACTATCACTCCCATTGTATTCTATTGGTTACATAGAACAACCCTGATACAGTGTGGAGGAGAGCACACAGGAGCATGAATAACAGGAAGCAAGAATTATTGAGGTCCATCTTGGAGGCCAGCTATCACAATCTGCCCTAAGTGTTTTAGAGCTATTGATTTATTTATTAATTCATGAGGTCAATATTTCTTTCTTAAATATGTTTTTTATTGATTTTTAGAGAGACAGGAAGGAAGTGAGATAGAGGGACAAAAACATCAATGAGAGAGAAACATATTCAAACAGCTGCCTCCTGCACGCCCACCACTGGGGATCAAGCCCACAACCAGGGCATGTGCCCTGACCGGGAATCAAACCCGTGACCTCCTGGTTCCTGGGTCCATGCTCAACCACTGAGCTACACTGGCTGGGCGATATTTCTATCATCCTTATTTTATAGATTGAGCCACAAAGATATTAGGTAATTTGGCTAAGGTTAAATTTTTAGGAAATGGGCATTGTTATGAACTGAATTGTGTCTCCCCAAAATGTTGAAGCTCTAAATCCTAATGAGATGGTATTTGGAGATGGGGGCCTTTGGAGGTAACTCGGTGATAAGGTCATGACGTAGGGCCCTCATCTGATGGGACTAGTGTCCTTAGAGACACAAGAGAGCCTACTCTCTCTCTCTTCGTGCACATTTGCTGAGGAAAGGCCATGTGAGCACACAGGAGGTGACAACCATGTGCAAGCCAAGAGAAAAAGGCTAAGAATGAAACCTGCCAGCACCTTGACCTTGGACTTCCAGCCCCCAGAACTGTGAGAAATAAGTTCCTGTTGTTTAAGCCTCAAGCCTGTAGTATTTTGTTATGACAGCCTGAGCAGACTAAGACAGGCCTTGAACTCAGAGAGTTGGGTATCTTAGCTCTCACTCTTAAACTTTCCTTCCCTCTACGGCCCTAAGAACAGTGGTCCTGACTCAGCTGTCTGGCCCCTGGGCTCTGGAGAGAGACTCTTAATAACATGGGGCCAGTCAGCACCGGAAAACCTGGAAAAGAAACTGGATGCCCAGCTGGCGAGGCTCAGTGATCGAGCGTCCACCTGTGAACCAGGAGGTCACGGTTTGATTCCCGGTCATGGCACATGCCTGGGTTGGGGGCTCGATCCCCAGTGTGGGGCGTGCAGAAGGCAGCTTATCAATGATTCTCTTTCATCATTGATTTTCTATCTCTCTCTCCCTTACCCTTTCCCTCTGAAATCAATAAAAATATATTTCAAAAACACAAAAGAAACTGGAGGAAGCCTCATGGCAAACTCAAAGCCTGGGCTCAGTACTGACCCAGAGGTTCAGGTGCTTGTATCCTAGAGAGATAGTCTTGGGGGCCAGCTGCCCACTCCACCTGGCCTGCTATTCCCCACCCCCACCAGCTTGAACCTCAGGTTTGCCACCACACACACACACACACACACACTGGATGATCCAGATCATAAGCAGTAAGCAGGAGGAAAACAAACTATATTTAAACTGGCAGTTGCTCCATACACAAAGCTAAAAGACAAGTGACCCTTGGGAGAAAACAGTAGAAACACTGGTAAAGACCAAGTGTCAAGCCCCACAATACACTAAAATTTTAAAAACAAGCAAAGGATACAGAAAAGGAGATTCACAAAAAAGAATAAATGCCAGTGCCTCCTCCCCCCAAAACAAAAACAAAGGTGCTTGTCCTCACTAATGTTAAAAAATCTCATTAAAACCACAATAAGATCTGATTTTTCTTCTATCAGATTGACAAAAATACGAAACAGTAATAATAGCCAAGGTTGGTGAAGGTGTAGGGCAATGGACACTGCTACTACACTTGACCTTGGGAGGGTGCAATTTGACAAAATCAAAATGTAAAATATTAATACATGTGCCTTAGTAGTTGTATTCTGAGAAATCTATCTTATCAAAAAACTAGAGCCCTGGCCGGTGTGGTTTAGTTGGTTGGGCATCATCCCATGCACCAAAAGGTTGCTGGTTTGATCCCAGTCAGGGCATATGCCTGGGATGCAGGCTCGATCCAGAGTAGGAGGCATGCAGGAGGCAGCTGATCAATGTTTCTCTTTCCCTCTCCTTTCCTCTCTCTTTCTAAAAATCAATAAAAATATATTTAAGTATATATATATATATTTATTTTTTTAAACTAGAAATATGACAGAAAGAAATAGCTAGCTAGATATTCAGATATATAGATTATTTATTTTTATAATTTTAAAAAATTTTCAATTACAGTTGACATACCATATTATATTAGTTTCAGGTGTACAACATAGATCTATTCACATACAAAGATGTTTTTTGCAATATTGTTTGTAGTAGCAAAACCCTGGAAACAACCCCAACATCCATCAGTGGAACAAATAAATCGTCCTGTGGTCACATAGTGAATACTATAAAACAATGAGAATGAGTAAATATTGCCACATGCAACAACATAGATGAATCTCATAAAGAATGTTGAACAAAACTGTACGTATTATGTAATTCTGTCATTATAAAGTTCACAAAAAACTCACACTAACCTAAGCTGGTAGAAGTCAGGATCCTGTTAACTCAGTAGGGAGCTGGAAGGGGGAAGAAGCGGGACTCTGGGCTTGCTGGTAATGATCTGTTCTCTTTAAAATACATACTTTTTTTTTTTTTTTATTGATTTCAGAAAGGAAGGGAGAGGAAGAGAGAGATAGAAATGTCAATGATGAGAGAATCATTGATTGGCTGCCTCCCGCACCCCCAACTGGGGATTGACTCTGCTGCAACTCGGGCATGTGTCTTGACCAGGAATTGAACCATGCATGACCTCCTGGCTCATAAGTTGACGTTCAACTACTGAACCACACCAGCTGGGCAATAATGATCTGTTCTTGACTTGGGTTCGAGTTTTGCAGGCATATCACTTTGTGAAAATGCCTTGAACTGTGCACTTATGAATCGTGCCCTGTTCTGAATGCATATTACACTTAAAGAAAAAGTTTACTAAAAAATAAAGCAAAAATGTACCCCAATAAGCATTCCAACTGTCTATAGCAGTGGTTCTCAACCTTGGCTGCACATTAGAATCACCTGGGAATCTTTTTAAAATCCTGATTTCTGGGCCTCATCCTCCGGAAATTCTGTTTCTTTGTTACTAATGTTGTGGCCTCACTCCACAACAGATGTGTGTATGTAAATAAATTTATATATTAAAAATTTTGTACTGGCATAGAAAATGGCTGGGAAAAATCCCCATGTTAAAAGTCACTGTTTTTGCCTGGTTGGTTTGGCTCAGTGGATAGAGCGTCGGCCTGCAGACTGAAGGGTCCCAGGTTTGATGCCAGCCAAGGGCACATGCCTGGGTTGTGGGCTTGATCCCCAGTAGGGGGCGTGCAGGAGGCAGCCAATCAATGATTCTCT
>NW_005367431.1:3742809-3758580 GCF_000412655.1 Myotis brandtii | reverse complement strand
TAGACTGATGAACAGGGACAGATCCAAAGACAGAGAAACAGCGATCAGATTATCAATCCCCAGAAGGAAAGTAGGGGAGGGAGGGGATAAGGGGAAGAGATCAACCAAAGGACTTGTATGCACGCATATAAGCCAAACCAATGGACATGGACAACAGGGGCATGAGAGCATGAGTGGAGCGGGGGGGATGGGGGTTAATGGGGGGGATGAGGACACATTTGTAATACCTTAACTAATAAAGAATTTAAAAAAAAATAAAAGTCACTGTTTTTATGGATTAGAACTCAGAGAGCTGGGGTTCCTTACTGGGCCCTCTACCAAAGCCCAAGAGGAAATTTAAGCTACAGCTGAGTGAGCTGGGTCATCACCTGTGTCAGAGCCTCGTCCTGGCCAGTAGGCCAGAGAGGACTTAGGACCAGGGTTTCTGGAAACACTGTGAGAGGTGAGCAGACTCAGGACCCCTGAATAGCCAGGTCAACTCTTGGGGGAGTGCATTTAAAGGCCCCTGCAGAGTAGGGGAGGACAGCCCTGCCCTCATGGGCCCCAGTGGTGGTGCTGGAGGGGCAGAAAAGGGAACACAGCCCTACCAGGGACCCCATTTAATTATCACAGCTCTATAAGGTTATTATGATTGTCTCCATTTCTAGATCAGGATGCCAAGGTTGAGTATGTTGTCCAAGGTCACACAGGTAGTAAATGGAACAGCCAGACCTTGAATCCTTATCTGTCTGAACCTCTATTTAGGGGCTCTGCACCGGGCTGGGGAGGGAGAGGGTGAAGATTGCAGGGAACCACAGGCTGCCCTAAGTAAAGATTCAGAAACCCAGTCCACAGGACTCAGAGCCTCAGGAGCCCCAGCCTACCAGGAATCACAAAAGCAGGTTCAACCCTGAGCCTGCAGCCAGGCCACCCTCTGGGGTCAGGTCTCAACCACTAAATCTGGCTCCTGGGGCCGCTCTGTTAACTCAGCACCGACACCTCGGGTTCCAGCTGCTGGCAGCCTGGAGACGGGCACCATCCAAAATAGATCCCAGGAGTGAGCGCCTGGTCAGTCCACTGTGCCTCTGCGCACATCCACCAAGCCTAATCCTCCAACACCCCCTCCACCCCTCACTTTCGCAGCTGCCTCCCTCCCCCGCCAGCCCTTGGGTTCTGAGTCACTATGGATATGCAGCCTGGCCATTGGAAAAAAAACGAAGGTGGGGGGAGGGGGGGCGGGTAGCAGGCAGTGTGGCTGGAATAGCCTGGGTCCTGGATTCAAGTCCCTGAAGTTTGAGCCAGTTGTGACTTGTGACTTAGCTGATTGTCTTAAGCAGCTTAGAATAAGCTAACTCACTGATTGTTGGGGGTCAGGGGCAGCAGTGGCTGAGAGCCCACCGTGTACCAGTTTTAATCAGTCCTCACAACTGTGAAAGGTGCGTACAGTGGGGCCTTGACTTACGAGTTTAATTCGTTCCGTGACGGAGCTCATAACTCAAATTACTCGTATATGTCAAATCACTGTGACGTTCGCTGCGCCAACTAGCGGTGGGGTATCTGAAGCTGGCTCGTAACCCGAATTTTTTTGAGCTTGCAACTCAAAGCAAAAAATCGGATGAGAGACGGCTCGTATCTCAAAAAAACTCGTTAGTCGGGACACTCGTAAGTCAAGGCCCCACTGTATTAGTGTCTCCGTTTTACAGATAAAGAAACTGAAGATCAGAAGGGGAAGTAACTTGCTCAAGGTTGCCCACAGTTTGGACTGTGGAACCAAGGAAGGCCTAGATTTTTAACCTAGACCTGTATGAGCTGTGTGGTCTTGGGCAAGTTACTTTACCTCTCTGAGCCACAGTTTCCTTATTTATAAAAATCATATTAAATTAACATCCAATTTATAAAATTGTGAGGATTTAAAAGGTAATGTTGCCCTGGCCAGTTTGGCTCAGTGGATAGAGCATTGGCCTGTAGACTGAAGGGTCCCGGGTTTGATTCCGGTCAGGGGCACATGCCTGGGTTGTGGACTTGGTTCCTCATGGGGGGCTTGCAGAAGGCAGCCAATCAATGAGTCTCTCACATCACTGATGTTTCCATCTCCCTCTCCCTCTCCCTTCTTCTCTGAAATCAATAAAAATATATTTTAAAAAAAGATAGTGGGGCTACAGAAAGTTTTTAAACTTCTCAGATCAACCCAAGAGGTATTCCTGAGAAAAGCAGCATTTCTGTCCCATTTTAGCCTGAGACCGTGAGTTCATTGGGTGTGTGTGTGTGTCTGTGGTGCGGGCTGGTGCATGGGTGGGGTGGTATTTGGGAGAAGATGGGACAACTGGGGTAGGGAGAGTTGTTTCAGCCTGGGGGGTGGGGAGGGCGGGTCAGGTCAGGTCTAAACATGGGCAGTCTTCCAGACCTCCTTCTCAGAGGATGTCCCAACAGCCTTTTGGGCACCTTGGATGATAAACAAGTTGTCACCCTGCAAGCCCCGAATAAACCTGATAAATCCTGGCAAAGCTGAGGAGAGGAGAGGAGGCTCATCTATAAATACTCCATGACTCACTCAAGCTCAATGTTTATGACTCTGTTGCTCTGGGGAGGAAGGTCTGGGCCAGTCTGAGGTCTCAGGCCTCCTAGTTTGCTCTTCTGGAGCAAGTTTGGGGTCTGTGGCAGGCCCACCACAGCCTGGCTTAGGGTCCAGCCCATTATAGGACTCCCTTCTCTGGCCTTCCTGTCATCCAGGAAATAAACCATGTTGCTAATGGGCTGCAAGGCAGGATGGCCTGCCGGTGGGGCACACACACAGGTTTCTGGTACCAGAAAAACATAGGCTCAAGTCTCAATTTCATTTCTTATCTAGCTGTGTGACTTTAAGCCAATCACTTCACTTTTCTGAATCTGTTTCCTGAACTATAAAATGGGGTAACAATGGAAATACCTTCACAGGATTGTCATAAAGAGAGCGCATATAAGGCACTTCCGCAGTAACCAGCATGCAGTAGACCCCCGGGTAATGATCGGTATTATGATTACAAATCAAAGTCTGTTTAAAATACTATAAGGTTCTCATGTTAATGACAGGTGGAGGCTGCTGAATGGGATGCAGATAACCGCTGTTCACACAGGGAAAGTCGCCCTGCCTTACCCCTTTCTGCTGGCTGCCAGTACTTGCCAACTTGTCATGGTGCCACCCAAATGCTCACAGACCAGCTGGCCCAGGGGGAATGGGGTGGGGGAGGACAGAGGGGTATCAACCAGTTTGGCAACAAGTACATCCCACAAACCAAGCCCCTCACCTTGGAGCGAACCATCCCACTGTACCCTCTTACCCATTATACTTTTGGTAAAAAAGAGCCCTTCTCTGAGGACAGCTCTGTTGCAGCCAGGTTTCAATGCATGAGGGAGGAATTTGATAAAATTGGAATAAGAAGGACTATAGAAGGGGTTCTGGTTGTACATGAGCGCCGGCTACCCCATGTGTTACTGCTACAGCTGGGAACAACATTTTTCAGACTACCTGATGGTGAATTTAACCCAGAAGATGAAGTCGAAGGACTAAAATGCTTAATGACAGAGACACTTGGTCATCAAGGCGGAGTCCCACAGGACTGGATCATTGATGACTACATTGGTAACTGGTGGAAACCAAATTTTGAACCTCCTCGGTATCTATATATTCCTGCACATATTACAAAACCAAAGGAACATAAGAAGTTGTTTTCGGTTCAACTTCAAGAGAAAGCCTTGTTTGCAAACCCTAAAAATTACAAGCTGGTAGCCACACCACTGTTAGAATTGTATGACAATACACCAGGACACAGATCCATCATTTCTAGTCTCCTTCAGCTTTTGAGCAGGTTCAATGGAGAAGTCAAAGAAGCCATCTCTGTGAGCACAGCTCTACACCATATAGAATAAACATGGTAGAAAAGTTTTGTTTTATCTCTCTCCCAACCCCTAAATTGCCACCTGCTTGCTATTGTTTGAATAGTAATGTTGATATGAAGAACTAGATAGTGGTGTAAACAAATACGATAATGTTTAACTTGCTTTTGTTTCCACTCATATGGTTTTGTACATTAAAGAAAGTGGATTTTGAAGGGGGATACTTGAGGATTTGGTCTCCTCCAGAAAAATATTTAGGGAGCCAGTGGTTACTCCAGAACTTTACCAACTCTCTGTTTCCCAAATATGAAGGGCCAAAGTATGAAAACAAGAGTTCCCAAGATTGGTAGGGCAAAGGTAAAACAATGTCATTTATCAAATACCTACTATGTGCTAGCTACTGTCACTAACATCATCATCTCATTTGACTCCCTAGCTACCAGCCAGGTATAACTCCCCTTTGGAGACCAGTAAACCAAGACCCAATGAAGTTAACTAAATGGCAAAGCTGGGATTTGAACCCAGATCTGTGTGTTTCCAAAGTGCTTGCTATGCGTGGCCCACTGGACCACAGAATCTGGCTGCTTTCCTGGTCTAGGAAGGTGACCAAAGATGAGACAGGAGTGAAAGAATGAAGAAGGAAGAATTAAGAAGCTTGGCAACAGCCTGGGTCAGTGTAGAGAAATAGAAGGACAATTGGAACTAGAAAGCTGGTTGGGGAAGACACATGACTTTGAGGTGACCACTCTGTGGCATCCACCAGCAGACAAGTGAAAAAGTGCAGCTGAATTTAGAAGAAAAATCAGCCTGTGATGGAGGGAAGAGTCTACTGCTCAAGACTGTCTGAAATGGCTGTCTGAACTTAAAACCCCTGAAGACCCTTTTCTGCCAGGTTTTAAAAGCCCTCTTAGTAGTACCCACCTCAGGACCTTTGCACATGCTGTGTGCTCTGCCTAGAATGGTCTTCCCTTCTCAACTGAGATGTTACCTCTTCAAAGACACCTTCTAAACCACTCTGTCATCAAGGCTTGACTGTACTTAGAGTGCTGGTAATGGGTGGCTGATGTTACTTGCTCTTGTTTTGTGGCCTTTGTGATAAGCACTTTGCATGTATTATTTTTATCCACTCCTCATGGTACCCTAATAGGTAGGCACTAATATTACCTTAATTTCAAATAAAGAAACCTAGATTCAGAGAAGTTAAATATATTGGCCAACACCAAAATTAGTAAATGACAGAGGTGAGAGAGGAACCCAAGTCTTTTGCCAAAACTCTCTTCCCAAGTCCTTTGATATACTGATTCCTCCAGAGGTCTATTGCAGCATCAACTAATAAAGTAAAAAATTGGTTATCCAATGACCAACTTGGAAAACTGTGGTCTTCTGAATTCTTGAGTTAATTAAATACTAGAGGCCTGGTGCATGAATTTGTGCACAGGTGCCATGGGAGGTTGGCTGTGGGAATGCACTGACCACCACGGGGCAGCTCCTGCATTGAGTGTCTGTCCCCTGGTGGTAAATGTAAGTCATAGCGACCGGTCAACTGGTTGTTCAGGTGCTTAGGCTTTTATATATAGAGAAGTATTCATTGAATACCTACTATGTGCCAGGCACTATTGTAGGTACTGGAGATACAGAGCAAGAGAGCTTATGTTCTGGTGGGAGAAGACAGACACAGACATAAAGAAAGATAATTTCTGATAGTAATAAATGCTATCAAGAAAAGAAAGCAGGCCCAGCCAGTGTGCCTCAGTGGTCGAGTATTGACCTATGAACCAGGAGGTCATGGTTCAATTCTCAGTTAGGATACATTCCCAGGTTGCAGGCTCAATCCCCAGTAGGGGGTGTGCAAGAAGCAGCTGATCAATGATTCTCTCTCATCATTGATGTTTCTATCTCTCTCTCCCTCTCCCTTCCTCTCTGAAATCAATAAAAATATATTTAAAAGATAAGAAAGCAGGATAATGGGATGGAGAGAAACTTGCAATCAGGGGGACTGCTTTAGATATGACATTCAAGGAAGCCCCGCTCCCTGCCCCCTGGGAGGTGACCTGAATGATGTGGAGAAGCCAGTCAGTCCTGTGGCAGCTGGTGGGAAAGCCAGGCAATAAGCTCGGCATGTTTAAGGAACAGATAGAATATTATGCAGGCATTCTAAAATATCATTTTGAAAGCTAAAACCTGGAAAAAAGTAAAATAAAAAAGGACAAGATACACTAGGATAGCCCTAACCGGTCTAGCTCAGTGGATAGAGCACCGGCCTGCGGACTCAAGGGTCCCAGGTTTGATTCCGGACAAGGGCATGTACCTTGGTTGCAGGCACATACTCAGTAGGGAGTGTGCAGGAGGAAGCTGATTGATGTTTCTCTCTCTCCCTCTCCCTTCCTCTGTAAAAAATCAATAAAATATACTAAAAAAAAAAAAAAAAAAGATACACTAGGATAACTATTCTAGTGCCTGCGCACACCTTGTCCCAACCTTTGCTAGATAGACAAAATTCTCAGAAAAGTGACACAGTTATTTTATTGAAGTGGAGTAATTGTGGGTGGTTTTTAAATATTTTCCTTTTTAAAAATCTGCTGTTATCACATTATTGTTTCTGTAATTTTTTAAAAGTAAAATATAAGAAAAAACATTTTTTTTAAAGTAGCACAAAAAGAAACATTGAGTCATTAATAAAAATAAATAAGGAGAATAAGACGACAAGTCACACACTGGGAGAAAATATTTGCAAGACACATATTTGATAGAGTACTGGTATCCAACATATACAAAGAACTCTTAAAACTCAACAAAAGCTTGGCAGGTGTGGCTCAGTGGTTGAGCATCGACCCATGAACCAGGAGGTCACTGTTCTATTCCTGGTCAGGACGCATGCACAGGTTGCTGGCTCAATCCCCAGGAAAAGGCATGCAGAAGGCAGCAGATCAATGACTCTCTCTCAGCATTGATGTTTCTATTGCTCTCTCCCTTTTCCTTCCAGAAATCAATAAAAACATTAAAAAAAAAACTCAACAAGGAAATTAACAACCCAATTAAAACATGGGCAAAAGATCTGGAGAGCTCACCAGAAAAGATATAAAATTGGCAAATAAGCATATGAAAAGATGCTCAACACCATATGTCTAAGGGAATTGCAAAGTAAAACAATCAGATACCACTATACACCCATTAGAATGACCCAAAATCTGCCTTAGCCGGTTTGGCTCAGTGGATAGAGCATCAGCCTGTGGACTGAAGGGTCCCAGGTTCAATTCTGGTCAAGGGCACATGCCCAGGTTGTGGGCTCGATCCCCAGTAGGGAGGGTACAGGAGGCAGCCAATTGGTGATTCTCTCTCATCATTGATGTTTCTCTCTCTCCCTCTCCCTTCCTTTCTGAAATCAATAAAAATGTATTTTTTTTTAAATGACCCAAATTCTAAGCACTGACAACCAAATGCTGGCAAGGATGTGGAGCAACAGGCACTCTCATTCATTGCTGATGAGAACACAAGATGGTACAGCCACTTAGGAAGGCAGTTTGGCAATTTCTTATAAAACTAAACATACTCTTAGCATACAAAACAGCAATTGTGTTCTTTAGTATTTACTCAAATGAAGTGAAAACTTATGTCCACGCAAAAACCTGCACATGAATGTTTATAGCAGCTTCATTCATAATTGCCAAAACTTGGAAGCAACCAAAATGTCCTTCACTAGGTGAATGGGTAAGTAAACTATGGTACAGAACATTATTCAGCACTAAAAAAACCCCACAACCTACTCAAGTCACGTAAAGACAAGGAGGAAATTTAAAGGCATATTACCACGTGAAAAATAATCATTCTGGCCCTGGTCAAATAGCTCAGTTGGTTAAAGCATCTTCCTGATACACCAAGGTTGTGGGTTTAATCCCCAGTCAGGGCACATATAATAATCAATTAAGAATGCATAAATAAGTGGAACAATAAGTCAGTGTTTCTCTCTTTCTCTCTAAAAGCAGTAAGAAGAAAAATAATTAATCTGAAAAGGCTACCTAATGTATGATTTTAACCATATGACATCCTGAAAAAGGCAAAAATATGGAGACAGTAAAAGGTTCAGTGGTTGCGAGGGGTTTGGGGGAGAGGGAGAGATTAGCAGGTGAAACACAGGGAATTTTTAGGGCAGTGAAAGTATTCTGTATGAAACTTTACTGGTAGCTGCATGTCATTATACACTTGTCAAAACCCATACACACAGAGTGACCCCTAATGTAAATTACGGACTTTGGGTAAAATGACCTGTCAATGCTGGATTGTTGATTGTAACAAATGTACCATTCTGGTGCAGATGTTGATAGTGGGGGAAAAATGGGAGTGGAGGGTGGTAAGGAATTGGGGGGGGGGTTATTATATGGGGACTCTCTGTACTTTCTGCTCAATTTTGCTGTGAACCTCAAATGCTCTAAAAAATGAAGGTTATTTATTTTGAAAACAATCAACTTAAGAAAACAAATAAGTATTGTCTGGTATGATTGTCTGGTATGATTGTTAGCTCTGGTAGCGAATGGGAAACTCCTGAAAGATCTTTGTTCCTTGAGTTCTGCCACCACTCACCCGGGAAAACAAGAAAGAAGTCCTGTGTGAAATGAAGAGATTGGGCTACTCTTTGCAGGACAGGTAATGTGTGCTAAGCCCTGTGCTTTACATAAATCATTTCATTTCTTCTTTCAACAGCCAAATGAAAATGTCTGTATTACACGAAGGGTTGAAAATTCTTTTTTTAATTAGATTTCTTTCTTTTTTTTAAAAAGAATACTTTATTGATTTTTTTAGAGAGAGAGGAGAGGAGAGGGAAGGAGTGCAACATTGATCAGCTAGCTGCCTCCTGCATGCCCCCTACTGGGGATTGAGCCCCAAACCCTGAAACCCCTGGCATGTGCCCTTGACCGGAATTGAACTGACAACCTCCTGGTGCACAGGACAACACCCAACTGACACACACCAGCCAGGGCAAAATTATTATTATTATTATTATTATTATTATTATTAAACAGCTGGGAAACTGAGGCTGAGGGATATAGATTTTCCCAGTTACCTGTCTATCTGAGCTCAGAGGCTGAGCTCTAAACCACTAGGGGAGGTTGGGGGTTCTCTTAGCCCCCTTCTACCTTCAATAGCCCACAATTCCATGAATTGTTTTGTCTCTTCTGTGGGCCCAGTTGAGGGGCCCGGCTTACTTGGGCATTGGATCCCTGGAAGGACAGTGCTGTGCCCTTAGGGGACTGAGAATTTGACTGCCTGGAGCTTGACTTCATGCAGGAATTTCACACCTTCCCAGACCCTAGCCTGCAGGTGGAGAGTGTCTGGCAGAGAAGCAGCCTTTGAGGCTGGGAAGGGTTGTTCCCACGGAGAGGGAGGGCTCCTCCTCCAGCCCTCAGCCACCTGTTCCAGCCTCACCCTCTCCACCTCTCCACCTCTCCACCTCCTTTTTGGAATGCTAAAGCTAATAGCTGGTGGGCGGGGGGGGGGGGGGGGGGGTATTAATAACCAGACTCTAATGTTTGTGCTGGGGAACAGAGTGAAGAGATAAAATGGAGTCACTATAGTCGAGCTGCTAAATTATAAAATCAAGTAGGTTGAGGCACGAGGAAATAATTCTATTCTTGTTTTTTTGTTTTATTTTGTAAATATATTTTTATTGATTTTAGAGAGAAGGGAGAGGGAAGGAGACATAGAAACAACAATGATGAGAGAGAATCATCAATCAGCTGCCTCCTGCACACCCCCAACTGGCGATCCAGCCTATAACCAGGGCATGTGCCCTGACCAGGAATCGAACCATGACCTCCTGGTTCATAGGTCAATGCTCAACTATGGAGCCACGCCGGCCGAGCATCTATTCTTGTTTTAACTAGCCTGGGAACTGAATTTTTTGAACTGTTCGGTCCTGTATCAATGCCTGGATATAGGTTAAACCTCCAGATAACCATCTGATTACCCCCTGAAGGACTGAGGTATCCAGATCACCTGACATCCATCATCTAGACCAGGCGTCCTCAAACTACGGCCCGCGGGCCACGTGCGGCCCGCCGAAAACATTTATCTGGCCCGCCGGGTGTTTTTGCCGCCGCTGCCTGTCCTGCTTAGCAGCCGACTCGTCCCGGGCCCACAGTGCGCATGTGTGGAATGTCTAAGGGACAGTGAACTGGCCCCCTGTTTTAAAAAGTTTGAGGACCTCTGATCTAGACTAAGCATGTCCAACTCAAAAGCTAACACAGGCCAAATACTAGTAAATGAGTTTGACATGCTTGATCTAGACCAGCGGTTCTCAACCTGTGGGTCGTGACCCCTTTGGAAAACACATATATAATGACATATTGTTTTTGTGATTAATCACTATGCTTTAATTATGTTCAATTTGTAACAATGAAATTGGGGGTCACCACAACATGAGGAACTGTATTAAAGGGTCGAGGCATTAGGAAGGTTGAGAACCACACTGATCTAGACTGTCATCTAGAGGATCACCATCTTGGTCCAACCTAGAGACTACGAACACAAGGCTGATCTTCCCAACAATGTACTTTTCACTATAAGAACGCTTAGCTTTTCTTTTCCCTTCAGAACACTCTGGGTATTGCCTAGTTGTGCCTCCAGTTGGCACACCCTAAGGCCTTGGAATAAATCTTCATTATTTATTTCTAGCCAAAGCCTCCTGACTCTTTTTGAGTTCCTTCGACAGGGCTAATTAGAAAGGCATTCTCTCCTGGCAGCCAAGACATATGAATGCCTTTTCAGCCCATCACTCCAAGCCTTTCATGGCCTTGAAGAGGATGAGGGTGGCAGGATAACAATAATCCTAACTACCCTGCTTTGAGTGCGGTAGGGTGCCAGGCCAGGGTGCCAAATGTGTTGCTCACATTGTTGCATTCAATCCCTTCAGACTTCTAGCATCTGTTTTATATATAAGGAAATTGAGGCTGTGAGAAGTCAAGTAACTTGCTCCAGATCACACAGCAGGTGGATGGCTAGGCAGGAATTGAAATCCTATCTGCCAGCAGCGCTGAACCCTCCCGTGGGGGGTAAGAGCCAATGACAGGCTTCCTGCTCAGGCCACAGTAAACATTGCAGCCCAGTTCCTTTAACTCCCAGGAACAGTTTTGTCTGGGATGGGGCAGGGGAGGGGGAGGAACTTCCAGGAATCCACCTTTCCCGTGGACAGCAGGACCCCACCTGTGGGCCCAGGCCTCAGGACAGCCCCAGGGGGCAAAAACAGGGCCAGCCTGAGACAGGGGCCCTCCCCAGGCTTCTGGAGTGGGGAGTTGGGTGACAGGAACAACTGCTCCTACCCAGGGACACACGGTTCTGCTTAGAGCAGGTCTTGACCCCTCTGCTCACCTCTTCTCTTCTGGTTCTGGTCCTCCACCCTCACTCACCTCTTCACTCCTTTGAGGTGCTTGACTATTGGGGGCATCCCAGGAGACAGGGTCAATCACAGGGGGAGGAGGCCTATTTGTCCAGAGGCTATGGCCACAAAGGCCTTGAATTTAGGCTTCTGACATTAGCTTTTGAAGGGCAGTGTTCCCTCCTGGTTAAACCTGCAGCCTCTGGAGCCAGGCTCTGGCTAGGCCTCCCTCCCAGGTCACTTAGGGCTGTGTAGCTTTGGTGAGGTTCCTTAACCTCTCTGTGCCTCAATTTCCCCATCACAGACAGAATGGAAAGAAGACATTTATCAAAGAAATCATCTCCTATCATCCACTATTCAACACGACCACCGTCACAGACAGAATGGAAAGAAGACATTTATCAAAGAAACCTTAAAGAATCATCTCCTATCATCCACTATTCAACACGACCACCAACACCATTTTACTCCATTTCCTTCTGATTTTTCTCCTGTTCATCATTTTTACAACATTGTAACCATGGTGTACTTAAGTGCTGCGCAACTTTTGAGACTTTTTTCATTTAACATTTTATCCTAAGCATTTTCTATAATCATTCAATAGAGAAAGATATGGGTTTTATTATTGATAACATTGGGCTGGAGACAAGGCTTGTGCCTATAGCCACAACAGAGCTTCCTAATACCTGCCTCCATCCATTGCCTTCCCCCAAATCCTGATTTAACTTCCAGCTCAGGCTTTGGTAGAGCAGCTGGGCATGTAAATTCCCTCCACCTAGGATGCTCTTCCCTCCACAGCTTGCTTGGCTATTTACTACTCATCAGCCATTTCTTAGTATAAATGTGACTCAAAAGACCCATCCTACCTCCACTCCCAGCCTACTAGTCTTGTGGTACCTAGAGCTACTTCTTCCTAACACTTTCCACAACTGTATATAAGTGTCTCTTTCCATGAGAAGGTAAGCTCCCTGAGAGCAGGCCTCTGTACTGTAGGATGTTTAGCAGTATCCTTGGTCTCTACCTACTGGATGCTTGTAGCATCTCCTAGTTGTGATAACCAAAAATGTCCCCAGACATTGACAGATGTCCCTTGAGAAGCAAATTGCCCTATTTGAGAACCACTGACTTAACTGTATGTTTAAGCGGCTAAGAGGGTATAATGTAGATTCCACTGAAAGAATAGAAGAGTTAAGAATATAAGGAGAAAGAAAAGAAAAGAAAAGAAAAGAAAAGAAAAGAAAAGAAAAAGAAAGAAAGAAAGAAAGAAAGAAAGAAAGAAAGAAAGAAAGAAAGAAAGGGAAAGAAAAAAAGAACCATTAGAGGGATGGTTAGCACTGGGCAGAACTGTGAACTTTGACCTTACCTGTCCACCTTCCCTTTCTTGACCAGTTTCTTCTCTTTCATGATTCCATTCTTACTTAGAAAAAAAAGTAATAAAATATCCATGAAAAATTAATATTTGTATTCATGCTAAAGACAAGCAGTATACAATAGTTACTATAGATTAAAACTGAAGCATATGTAAGCACTTCACTATGTGTAAATTATATCTCAAAAAATTATTTAAAGAACTCAGGCATTATAGTCAGACCTGGGTTCAAGTTCCAATTCAGATATTTCCTAGCTACGTAACTTTGGACAAGTCCTCTCATCTCTTAGGACCTCTTTTTCCTCAGTTGTAAAAGGGGAGAAGTAAAAGTGTGTACCTGCCAGGATAACTGCAGAGAAAATGGAAATCGTGCATAGACAGGCACTTTGCACTGTGCCTGACTTATTTATATGACCTATTTACCTTGACTTATCTATTGTTCATAGGTGATATGCTTCCTGTGGATCCATTCTCATTAGGGGCATCTCCACTTGCCTTTTCCCATGTGACCCTTTGCTCGAGTAGAAAAAGTAAGATCCAGAAGCACCAATCTATGGAACTTAGAACATGGAATCTTGGCTCCACTGACTTTTTTAAAAATATATTTTTATTGATTTTTTACAGAGAGGAAGGAAGAGGGATAGAGTTAGAAACCATCCATGAGGGAGAAACATTGATCAGCTGCCTCCTGACCCCCTACTGGGGATGTGCCCACAACCAAGGTACATGCCTTGACCTGAATCGAACCTGGGACTCCTCAGTCCGCAGGCCGATGCTCTATCCACTGAGCTACACTGATTAGGGCTCCACTGACTTATTAGGAACTGAAATTATAGAGTCCTGCCCAGCTGCCCTGCTGGTGTGGCTCAGTGGTTGAGCATCGGCCTATGAACCAGGAGGTCAAGGTTCAATTCCTGGTCAGGGCACATGCCAGGGTTTCGGGCTCAATCCCCAGGAGGAAGTGTGCAGGAGGTAGTCGATCAATGATTCTCTCTTATCATTGATGTTTCTATCTCTCTCCCTCTTCCTTCCTCTCTGAAATCAATAAAAACCTATTTCTTAAAATACAATAAATTACCGAGTCCCTCTGAGTCTGTTTCCCCAGCTGTAAAATGGTATGCTAATACCATCCATTTTGTAGGGTTCTTGTAAGATTTATAAATACTGGTAAAGTTTCTCTTCTGGACAGGTCTGGGAATTCAGAGTGACTGGGGCAGTAGCTGTGCTAACAGAATCTGCCAGCAGGGGGCTAGAACGCTACATCCAAGTTCCTAGTCGACACATTCCTTTTTTGAGCATGGTTTTCTAACTTTTTATGAAAAAACTCAAACGTACACAAAAGTTGAATAGTATACAAACCCCATGTTACCAGTACCAGGTTTCAACAATTACCAACCTTCTACCAATCTCCTCCTCTTTTGGTTTGCTATGCTGCCTGTGGGGTATTTTTAAAGCATATCCCAGATCACATTTTTACTTTATCCATTATACATCAGTGTGCAGTTCTAATTTTTTTTAAGGGGGTTTTATTTCTATAAGCATGGTGTTATTATCATACCTAACCAAGAAAAATGAAAAGTCCTTAATTTATCAGTTCATATAAAAAATGCAGATTGTATCAAAGATGCATTTTGACAGTTGGCTCACTTGAATCAGGATCCAAATGTTTTTGCCTTTGGTAAAGTCTTGACTTCTATGCTTTAATATTCTACCTTCCCTTTTTATTTTCATGCCATGAATTTGTTGCAGAAACCAGGTCACTTGTTCTGTTGAATGTCCCACATTTTGAGTTTGGCTGATTGTGGTGATAGCCTGTCCCCCATATTTATGGTAACCTAGCCAAGTAATTGGATCTTGACTTAATTAGGCTTAGATTCTTTTCTTTTTTTTCCCTGCAAGAATACTCCATGAAGAGCACTAAGTGATTTTAAGACAGGTTAGTGGGTTCAGGCTGTGTCAGCCTAAGCTCTCCATTTCAAAGTTACCCAACAATTTTTCACCCAAATGTTTTAGTATTTCATTAGGGTTTGCAAAATCATACTTTTCTTATGCTATAATCTCTTCTGTGTTTATTAGTTGGAATTCTATAAAAATAACTTTTCTTTGCTGGGCTGATGTGGCTCAGTGGCTGAACGGCGATCTATAAACCAGGTCACAGTTTAATTCCCCATCAGAGCACATACCCAGGTAGGAGGTGTACAGGGGTAGCTGATCAATGATTCTCTCTCATCATTGATGTTTCTCTCTCTCTCCCTCTCGCTGAGATCAATAAAAATATATATATTTATAAAAAAAAATGAAACCGTTTCCAAGGCCCCAGCAATGTGTTTACAGGGCCAATTTGTAATCTTTTTCCTAAAGAGGACACCCTAAATTGTTTAAGTTTTAAGCTCCACAGTCCTGAATCCACCTCACAGACTAGACTCAGCTGTGCTTTGGGGATTGAGGGGGGTGGATTTCAAGTCTGTTCTGCAGTCAGCTTGAAAGGAGGGGCTCCTATAGTTAATGACTGAGACAAACAAAAGACGCGTCCTCTGGCCTAGAGATATCCATCCCCGGATTCAGATCAATTATCGATACAGGTAGCTAGCTGTCTACAGAGCCTTCCGTATTTCCCTCTACTTTCAAGAAGAGCAGAAACCAAGCCTCGGCCGACCTCAGTAGTCCCAGTAGAAAGGTGAAGACTGGTGCATGGCACTCAGGACAAAAGCCTGGCACAGATTACAGAAGTTTTTTTGGGGGGCAGGATGGAGGGAAGGGAGGTGTCACACTAGGGGTGTGAGTATTCAAAGCAGGCACCCTCCCCCCAAGAAACAGACACCTTCAGATCAAATAAGTCAGAGGCCTGTTTCCTCGTTTTTGTAAAAATAGAGTTAATAATAAAGCCTGTGGGGTTTGGTTAGGATTAGGGGAGATAATTTAGACCTTCTCTAAAGTCAGTTCCAGGCTCTAGAGAAGGTCAATAAATGGAGGACAGAAAATAAAAAATGGGTAATTGACTGATCCTTGAAGGCGGCGGCGGATCCTTTGCACATCGTGCCTCACACCGCACTGGGAGCAGGACCGACCGCCTATTGACAAACAGGAGGTGCACAATAGGTGCAGAAGGAATGGACGCTTCCGGCGATGCTCACTCATCTGGGTAACTGACTGAATGACGGACGGTCCTGGTCCCCGAGGA
>NW_005367431.1:3722689-3741270 GCF_000412655.1 Myotis brandtii | reverse complement strand
CAGGGTGCATCGCCGGGCTGTGTTTTGCTCGGATCGCGAGGGTTTCGTGCGCACCCGCCCTCCCCGCCCTGAGGTGCTCCTGCGTCCGGGGAGACGGGACGGTTTCACAGACGCCGCCGCTGGGAGGTGGGCAGCGCTGGGCGGCCGTGGGAAGCCGAGGGGAAAGTCGGCTGTGCGGTCCGGGCAGAGGGCTCTGGGCCAGGAGATCAGACGCTGGGACACACACTGGGGTTTGCAGGGTGGGCGTCCCCCCGGAGGACGCGGGACTGGAGCAATCTCGGAAGCTTTCGTTTTCTCGATTCAATCGTCCCTGCGGACCTAAAGTAGCTGTTCCCAATCCGTCAGCCCCAAGGACCAGTGGCTTTTTGTTCCCCCGAACAAAGAGAGCCCCTTGATATGTAGGACGGTGTTTGTTGGCAGAAATGGCCGAGATCTAAATAACTATTGTTCAACAGCAGAAAGGCAATCATATTCTAAGTAGCTTCCTTTACTTGCAGCGGTTCTCAACCTGTGGGTCGCGAACAATGAAAATACATCCTGCATATCAGATATTTACATGACGATTCATAACAGTAGCAAAATGACAGTTATGAAGTAGCCACGAAAATCATTTTATGGTTGGGGGTCACCACACATGAGGAACTGTATTAAAGGGTCGGGGCATTAGGAAAGTTGAGAACCACTGTAAGGAACGTGTGGGGGTTTTTTTTCCTCCACAGACTTTATTTTCATTTAGTTTGCAGGAAATAAGGAAGTAACATAAAGTTAAAATAGGAACATATACATTTTGACTTAAACAAGGTCACGTTTTCGTTTCTCAATGTGCTCTGGCTCACTTTCAGTCCCGAAGCATAAGCCAGGTGTTTGCATTTCTCACTGTGAGGGGTGTTTGCTGTTTCGTGACCTTTTATGTGTGTGTGTCAGCTTTAAAGATAAGCTAGCATTTGTGTTTTTCGTGATCTGTAAGAATGCTGAATGTTTTGGTTTATTTTTAACAGTGACTATTGGAGCAGTTTTTGTAAGAGGCAGTATAGTGCAGTGGTTAAAACTGCGGATGTCAGAGCCAGGTGGCCTGGTTTCAAATAGCCAACTTTGGGCATGTTGCTTAAACTCTCCATGCTTCCCTTTTCTCACCTATAAAATGACAATAGTAGTATCTACTTCATCGCATTATTATGAGGATCAAGTGCATTAACACATCTATGTTTCAAAGGGCTGATATCCAGAATACAAAGTGGGGCAAAAGTAGGTTTACAGTTGTTCGTACAGAAAATAATACAATAGTTAATAAATAATAATACAAGAATAAACTTCTGCCCTGGCCTGTTTAGCTCAGTGGATAGAGCGCCAGCTTCTGGACTGAAGGGTCCCGGGTTCGGTTCCAGTCAAGGGCGTGTGCCCCAGTTGTGGGCTAGATCCCCAGTAGGGGACTTGCAGGAGGCAGCCAATCAATGATTCTCATCATTGATGTTTCTATCTCTCTCTCCCTCTCTCTCTGAAATCAATAAAATTATATATTAAAAAAAGAATAAACTTGTGCGTAGTCACAACTGTAAACCTACTTTTGCCCCAACCTGTATTAAAAATTGCTTGAAAAAAAAAATTGCTTGAAACAGTTCCTAATAGATGGTAAGTACTACACTAATGTTAGCTGTTTTACTGTTATGATTAAAATGTTTAGATTTGCCCAAGGTATAGCAAATACCTTTCAAGCATTGCAAACAGAGAAATGATAGCTAAATCGTACATAAGAAGCAATACAAGCCAGTAGGCATGCTTAATTTCAATAAAGCATTTTGTTGATTTTTCCAGAAGCCTTGACCTTGAAGATGGTGAGTAGCCAGCCAAAGTACGATCTAATACGGGAGGTAGGCCGAGGTAGTTACGGTGTTGTGTATGAAGCAGTCATCAGAAAGACCTCTGCACGCGTGGCAGTGAAGAAAATTCGATGCCATGCTCCTGAGAATGTTGAACTAGCCCTGCGTGAGTTCTGGGCCCTAAGCAGTATCAAGAGCCAACATCCAAATGTGATTCACTTGGAGGAATGCATCCTACAAAAAGATGGGATGGTGCAAAAGATGTCCCATGGCTCTAATTCTTCCCTTTATTTACAGGTATGTGTGGTTGAACGGGAAATAGAAATGATTTGAATGTGGCATTGTTAAGCAAAAAGAGGAATGAAAGAATCAGATGAACTACTTTTAAATGCAGGTGTTCATAGAGGCGTAGATAGGGGTCTGCCAAAAATTGAATAGATGTTTGCTTTAAAACAAGGTGTTATTTAAACCGTGATGCAAATACCTAAAAATAATATAAGCCACCTGTTATGCCACGATATTTGCCAGTCTGCATAGGAATGGGGCAACATAGGAGCTAGAGAAGTGATCAAGACTAGACCCTAATAAGTTTACTTATTTGAAATCAATTTTTTAAAAACTGAAGACAAAAGAAAGAGAAAATGTCCACAATCAATAGCAGCACCAACAGGACACTGCTTTGAACATAAGCCTTTGCTGTTTAGACAATTATATAGTTTTTTAACCATTCAGTTCCACTTAATTCTCATGAAGTATGTGGCTTAGCACCTGAATGTTATTAACAGTGCTAAGCTAACTTATTTGGGTTCCTACTTAGTTCCATGCTGTGTGCTAAGTGCTTTAAAGGCAGTTGTTCAGAACAATACTATGAGCAAAGTACTATTATTATCTACATACAAATGAAGAAACTGAAGTTTAAATTACATACAAAGTCACATAGCTAGCATTTAGCAGAATTGGAACCTAAAAATTGTGCTCTCTTAACCTCCAAATTATTCTTTTGCCTCCATGTTATTCTTTTGTAGACCTGGGAAAAGCATTAACAGGAAAACAGAAAAGGTTAGTTTTTTTTAGGTTGGCTTCTGCCATTGACCAAAATCTCTAGTAGCTCTATACTCACTAAAGAGAAAAGATTCTTAAGACATAGCTAGTTAAAGGCCAGAACAAAATTTCTTAAGTCCAGTCATTCTTGGAAAGGGAAACAATTTTCCATGAGTGTGTCTGAATTCAGAATTTACCATTAGGCTAAAGTCTGTTTTTAAAACAACAAAGGCTTATGGATTAGAAACAACAAAGAAAGCAAACAATACCTGTATGTGTAATTAGTTCTACTGTATGGTGAACAAATATCAATCTTGAGAATCTAATATACGTTGCAGTTTACCATGCTATGCCCTGAAGTTTTCTAAGACTGAATATAAAACACAGCTATTTTGCCTCTGTTTGATTTATTGTTTACTTTTCTCAAAGTGCTTATTTTGTAAGTTATACTCATAGAAAATATCAGAAACATTCTTACCACCGAATTTGCTCTTAAAAGTGTATAGAACCTTCCATTGAATTTTGGAGACCAAGACATTTAAACACATAACAGTGCTGATGGTATCCTTGAGTCCAGATCAAGCAAGCTTTATAGTAACTAGGTATTAGCTGGTCTTTCAAGGCTTTATGATATAAGTACTTCCAGACTTGATTCAGTGATTTTTTTAAAAAATTGATCTTAGAGAGAGGAAAGGAGGGAGAGACAGACAGATAGACAGACATCAGTGTGAGAGAGAAACATGGTGATGGGGATCGAACTCAAAACCTGGGTATGTGCCCTGACCGGGAATCAAACTCACCACCTTTTGGTGTATGGGACAATGCTCCAACCAACTGAGCCACACTGGCCAGGGCAGTGATGATTTTTTTTTTTTTAATCTAAAACACCTTTTTGTTTAGTAATCTCTTTCCTTCCTCTTTTAAAGCTTGATAGACTTGTGTTTTACTTGTGGCATTTTTTGCCAGGTGTATAACCTTGAATAAATAATCTAACTTTTCCCAGCATCTACCTCTTGTATGTAAAATAGGAATAATAATTTCTACCTTCCATGGAAGTTGTCAAAATTAGAAGTGATGCAGATACAATACTTAACATATAGGAGTACTCAATGCTAGGTAGCCCTATTAAAATTGTCTTTTTTATAGATTTGTTTAGTTAACCAGGTATTCATCAACACATTTAGTGTATCTAAATTTATATCTAGTAAAGACAACCAATATTTATATCTGGTAAAGACAATTAAATCTAGAGAGTGGCCACAGAGTCCCTATGCGTAGTCTTCTCAATTCTCTATACAAATCTTTTATTTTTCTCCTTGTTTTTCCAGATAGCTTCTTTGTTGTCTGTTGGAATCATTAAATCAGTTCCCACCCTAGCCGGTTGCTCAGTGGTTAGAGCATCCGCCAGAGGACAGAAGGGTTGCAGGTTTGATTCCCAGTCAAGGGCACATACCTCAGTTGCAGGTTCGATAACCAGCCCTGGTTGGTTGGAGCTACTGTGGGAGGCAAATAGTCGGTGTGTGTCTCTCCCATCAATGTTCCTCTCTCTTTCTTTCCCTCCCTCCCCCTACCACTCTTTCTCTAAAGATCAATGAAAAAAATATCTTTGGCCCTAGCCGGTTTGGCTCAGTGGATAGAGTGTCGGCCTGTGAACTCAAGGGTCCCAGGTTCGATTCCGGTCAAGGGCATGTACCTTGGTTTCGGACACATCCCCAGTAGGGAGTGTGCAGAAGGCAGCTGATCGATGTTTCTCTCTCATCGACGTTTCTAACTCTCTATCCCTCTCCCTTCTTCTCTGTAAAAAATCAATAAAATATATTTAAAAAAAGAAAAGAAAAAATATCTTTGGGTGAGGATTTAAAAGAAAAAATCAGTTCCTGATATCTAAACACCTCACCTAGAAGAAAATGTAAAACAAGTAATTAACAGAGGACACAATCTCATGCATAAGAACTTAGTGGCCACTCTGCCTACTTGTGATAAGTGTCATGAGTGAGAAGTACAGGATGGCATAGGAACATATAATAGGGAAACTGACATCCTGGGGTTCAGTAAGTACTAACTGCTTTAACTAAACTTGTAGGGTGAAGAGGCATTAGCCAGGTGAGTAAGAACTTCCTAGGCAGAAAGAACTATGCATACAAATCTATTGGAGCAAAAAGTATGACACGTTCTAAGAACTGAAAGAAGGTAGTAAGACTTTAGTGTATAGAAAGAGTTATTTTTTTAAAATATATTTCTGTTGATTTCAGAGAGGAAGGGAGAGGAAGAGAGAGAAACATCAATGATGAGAGAGAATCATTGACCGGCTGCCTCCTGCATGCCCTACATTGGAAATCGAGCCCGCAACCCAGCCTGACCAGGAATATTGGTTCCTGGATCAACGCTCAACCACTGAGTCACACTCGACTGGGCTAAGATGAGTTCTTTTAGATGAGGCTAGAAAGCTTAGCAGGGGTCAGAGCACATAGGAGCCCTTAGCCCTTATTAAAGAGCCTAGACTATATCCTCAGAGAACAGGAAAGCTATTGAAGGATTTTAGGCAAGAGAGCCAGTGACTAACATCCTCTACACATGAAAATAAGCAAATTGGGCTCTGTATTGCTATAGCTCTCAATCAGTTTTTATAGCTCTCAAACTATAGCCCTAGACCAGTTTTTGTATGGCCTAAATGCTAAAAATAGTTTTTACATTTTTAAAAATATATATATTTTATTGATTTTTTACAGAGAGGAAGGGAGAGGGATAGAGAAGTTAGAAACATTGATGAGAGAGAAACATCGATCAGCTGCCTCCTGCACACCCCCTACTGGGGATGTGCCCGCAACCAAGGTACATGTTCCTGACTGGAATCGAACCTAGGACTCTTCAGTCCACAGGCCGACGCTCTATCCACTGAGCCAAACCAGCCAGGGCAGTTTTTACATTTTTTAAGAATTTTTTTTAAAAAAATGAAAGGACAGAGAACATGGAACAGAGAGAGCTCATGTGGCTTGTAAGCCTAAAATATGTATTTACTATCTGGCCTTACTCTAAACCAGCAGTTCTCAACCTGTGGGTCGCGACCCCTTTGGGGGTCGAACAACCCCTTTCACAGGGGTCGCCTAAGACCATCGGAAAACACATATATAATTACATATTGTTTTTGTGATTAATCACTATGCTTTAATTATGTTCAATTTGTAACAATGAAATTGGGGGTCACCACAACATGAGGAACTGTATTAAAGGGTCGAGGCATTAGGAAGGTTGAGAACCACTGCTCTAAACCATTCTTTGAATGCTGGGACTTCGCATTGCTTAAACTGTTTAGGAAGTTTGCTTTTGAGAGTAAAGGCAGAAAAAGAGAGTGAAGTAAGAGTGATGGTACTGGTCTTTACTCTCAGCATATTTAGTAATAGTGTACCTGGTAAATAACTATGATATAGTCTTTCATTTTCTGTCTTCACTGGCAAACACGTGCAACAAAGAAAATACAGGCCTAAAGGACATTAGCAGACCTTTGCAATTACTGTTGTTTGCCATGGGGGGAAATGGCATGGAGAATTGTTCTTTGCTTCTGCCCGCCAAAGTGATAAGAGGAAGTACCCGTAGATTTGAAAGTAAAGTTAGTTCACTCACTCTTCAACAACGCTTCGCCGCCAAAGTGATAAGAGGAAGTACCCGTAGATTTGAATGTAAAGTTAGCAGTTCACTCACTCTTCAACAACGCTTCAGCTTCCCTACTGAGTTTCTTTTAAACCCATGGTTCTAAAGAGGACTCCATAGTACATATGTTTTCAAAGCACTATATGCCAGTATTTTATTTTTTAAATCTTTTTTTATTAATTTCAGAGAGGAAGGGAGAGGGAGAAGGAGATAGAAACATCAATGATGAGAGAGTATGGATTAGCTGGGGAGAAGGAGATAGAAACATCAATGATGAGAGAGTATCATGGATTGGCTGCCTTCTGCATGCCCCACACTGGGGATCCAGCCCACAACCCGGCCATGTGCCCTGACTGGGAATCGAACCCAGGACCTCATGGTTCATAGGTCAGTGCTCAACCACTGAGCCACGCCAGCTAGGGCTATATACCTGTATTTTAGAATGGTAGTTCATGTTCAGTAAAATAATTAATACTCTTGAATTTCAGATAATAGGAGAATTATAATTAGATAATAACAAATAAAACAGTGATTTATTCCAGATTTTCAGCTTGTATCAAAGAAGTATACAAACTCCAATTTGAATTTTTATATCAAAATGCAAATATAATTTTTATAAATTGGATTTTTAGAAACCATCTGGTGATACAAAGAGCCAACATATTTGCATTCTGGTTGTAGAAGTGTATAGAGTAATGTCAGTCTTTTTTCATCAGTTACTACAGGAGCACTTTATTTCTGTAATGACAAGTTGTTCCTTGATCATTTTTTTCTTAATTTTTTAGATGATGTTGATAGTCTATGTGCAATGAGGAAGAAGAGTATTTCAGGCAGTTTCATTTAATATCATTTCCTAATTGATGTTTATATGACAGCTGGCAATCTCCCAGGATCTAACTGCTAAACATCAATCTTTTCATGAAGCTATTAGCTAAGTGGGTAGAGTTCAACTCCATTGACACATGCAGTTGGACACTTTTTAAAATAAAGCTATTTTTAAATAAGTTTTCAGCTCTTGACTTAGAGATTAGGTGTGTACTCATTAGGGACAAAGTGACAGTTTCAAGTACTGAAGTTTAAAATAACATGCACATATGAAAACACTGACCAAATAAAATATTTACAGAATATCCACATAAAATTGGAGACTAACTTAACCGGTTACTCTTTTTTTATAGCTGAATTATATAAACTATGCAGATGATTATAAACTGTTTTCTTTTCCTTCTTATAGCTCGTAGAGACTTCATTAAAAGGAGAAATTGCCTTTGATCCCAGAAGCGCCTATTACTTGTGGTTTGTAATGGATTTTTGTGATGGAGGAGATATGAATGAGTATCTGTTGTCCAGGAAACCCAATCGTAAAACTAACACCAGCTTCATGCTTCAGCTGAGCAGTGCCCTGGCTTTTTTGCATAAAAACCAGATCATCCATCGAGATCTTAAACCTGATAACATCTTGATTTCTCAAAGCAGGTTGGATACCAGTGACTTGGAACCCACACTGAAAGTGGCTGATTTTGGTCTAAGTAAAGTGTGTTCAGCCTCTGGGCAGAACCCAGAAGAACCTGTCAGTGTAAACAAGTGTTTCCTTTCCACAGCCTGTGGAACAGATTTCTACATGGCTCCTGAAGTATGGGAGGGACATTACACAGCAAAGGCTGACATCTTTGCTCTGGGGATTATCATCTGGGCAATGCTGGAAAGGATCACATTCATAGACACAGAGACAAAGAAGGAACTCTTGGGGAGTTATGTGAAACAAGGAACTGAGATTGTGCCTGTTGGGGAGGCACTTCTGGAAAATCCCAAAATGGAACTTCTTATTCCTGTGAAGAAAAAGTCTATGAATGGGCGAATGAAACAACTGATTAAGGAAATGCTGGCTGCAAACCCTCAGGATCGTCCAGATGCTTTTGAACTAGAACTCAGATTAGTACAAATTGCATTTAAAGATAGCAGCTGGGAAACGTGACACATACATTATTTGCAAATATCTTGGATGATATGCTGCTTCTGTTTTCACAGTAATGCAACATAATGTGGCTGAAAAAGAATATAAAAAGCTGAACCTCACCTTCTAAGGGTTTAGAATTTATTGTGGGATGTTTTTTTCCTCATTTTTCTTAAGTCCGAGCTCGCCACTTTGTTCGTATGTTTTAAATGTATTACCAATGTGGGTGTAAAATTTTTTTTTTTTAATGATCATTGGTAGAAGTTTGGCAGGAAGATTCTCTAAGAGCCAAGAAGAAAAGAGAATCCAGTTTTCTGGAAATATGTCTCTTAAGTATTTTAGACATTCCTTGTCAGTATTAGCAATTTCCATGGAAGAAGAGGTTTGCGTGCTGGTAATGCAACCTTTGAAGCTTTGTAAAGGAAGCATATATGTATATATTTATGTATATGTAAGTATGTGAATGTGTGCATTTTGCATTCCATATGAAGAAAATGCCACTTCTGTTTAAATTATTTGATGTAGGTTTGGGTTTTTGAGATTTGCTGGTGAAATCAGTGATGAAAAATAAAAGAATCTTCATCTTCCTACCCTATCCCTCCCTCTAATGAAATCATACTAAGTTCTTTATTTTTATAATTATACAGTTTTTTTAAAGGCATCCTTTTGGAGGGCCTAAAATCTGATTAAACATAAATGAAACTAAGTGATCAAAGCTGCCGAATATGTTTGAGCTCTCCAGTGCCCTATAGCTGCAGGAGTAGAACTAGCCATGCAGTTGTGTGGTAGCAGGTTGGCAAGGATATTTATTGATTCAGTCATACCTTCTTTAGGTAACCAAGCACTCAATTAATCAATTAAACCACTGCATTGGGACATGTTTGCACTTGAGCATCTGCAATCTGAACACAGGATTCTTCTATTTCTGAAACCATTGCTATATATATGTACTATAGTACTTGATATATTACTTTTTTTATTTCAAGAATTTGTCTAAGCCTCAGCATAAAATTGAAGAAACCAAATGAGCTCTATCCTCACATTACCTACCTTGAATCGTCTCTTGTTTCATCACTGGAATTCCTTTCATTTTTGTACGAATGCTGTTTTCTCTTCTAATTTGACACAGTAATGGTAGTAATATAGTTGTATTAAATGTTGATCACCTTTTTCTAACGGAGATGATACTTATATAGTTTGGCAAATGGATAATATATTGTGACATCAACTATATCTTTCAAGTAGAAAAGTTATAGATTTTATACAATCATTGGTATGGTCTATGTCAAAAACCAGTAGACCATTATTCCTCTTGAAGTCAATTTGATTTTAACTCTACATGGTTGTCTCCAGTTTTTCTGTAAAAGCAGATAGTTAATATCTAAGGAAAGAAAATTTTCCTAAAACAGAACATTAGCCTTCAAGGTTAGAGACCTTAAGACCGTATCTAGGTTGATGTTTATAAAGCACTAGAACATTTGGTCAAAAGTATTTTTAAAAGTTAGAATATTGACATAATTGATAGTTTGCATAGTCTCTTCAGATGTTCCTTTTGAACTTACACAACTTTTGGAATATTGCTATCAATTTTTTTTCTTATTTAAAATTTGTTCAGGGGACTATAAAAGATAAAAAAGCACAAAGAAATTAGAGTATATAAACTTTCTGAACTATGTGTGTTACTTGATCCAGAAGTTTAAAACTTGGACTAAAAGGTTTTATTGAAATAAAGTCTTTTAAAATGAAGACAAAAAATCATTTTAACATCACTCTGAAGATAATAAGAGGTGGAACAATACATTGGCACCTCATGATAATTGACCCTCGAGTCTAGATCATCTAATTAGTATAACATAGATCTGGCCAAGGGGATTGAGTTACTGGAAGTAAAGAGCAGCATTGTAATGTCTGTCAATAACATGACAGAGATTCATGATGATTCAGGTGATGGTAAGCTCTTCAAATATCTATGTGCTTGGAGCCATCCTTTCCTAAGTACACAGTCTTTGGTCCTGCTTCATTTAAACAGTTAATGATTATAATTTATTTTGAAAGATTTAACCTGTGAGGTAAAACTCTTTTCTTTCATTGGTGGTAAGGGTGTGAGGTGGTCAGGAAGTTTCTTCTGGAATTTTCTCAAGTCTTTGTATCCTAAAATAGCCTTAGATACCAAGCAAAATGACAGTAAATTCTTTGTCATTATTCTTTTATTCAGGAGGTATTTATTAAGTACCTACTGTGTGCTCAGCACTAAAGATCAGTTGATAAAACGACAATTTTAAAATGGTGTATAGCCATAGGTCTTTTCCAGCCTGGAGTAAGAAATACAAGAGATTAGCAATACTTGAAAATTCTTGGATATTTGCTATAGGAAAAATGAAAGAAAGAATTTGTGCACAGTGCCTTGCCCATAATAGGTACTCAATAAACAATTATTCTTCATAGAGTCTCTTGCCATGATTTTATAGTGTTTTATGAAATCTGTCTTAATTGAAAAAAGACCAAATATTTAAAATAAGCTTGTAGGCAGCTGTGACCAGTTAAAATATGGAGTTGTACAGTTAGTTCCTAGAATGTTATTTTGCACTAGTTGTCACTTAGAAAGATGGGGTTCCTGTAGATTTTTTGGTGCTAAGGGATACTTTGTCATTATGATGAAGTAAGTGTTAAGTGTCAGATAAATAGCACACTGAATAGTTTTTCTGCTGGTCTGTTTTTTCCTCTCTGTTGTTGTTTTTAACTGTAAAATGTTTATCAAACTATTGTAGCAGCTACAAAATAATTCACCAGCATGACAAAATGGTCAAAAAATAAGTCATCAGCACTTCAAAAATGAAAGCAACTTTTGAAATTTTCTTTTAAAATTGTCAAATATATTTTATGAAGAATTTATAAAAGGGGGGAAATGATTGTAATTTATTGTTCATGACTTTTTTTTTTTTTTAATAAAGTGAGTTTCAACAAAAAACAACCCTGAATATTCTACATTACTGGTTTGGTGGCTCTCTGAGTAGTTCCATAGTGTTTTACTTAATGAATGTAATATAGGGTATAAAATTTGAAATGATGTCATTTTCAGCCTTACCTATTAATTAAACTTTCTATAATAGAAGCTATTGCTGAGGGAAATATGATTGAGTTATAAAAGTTCTTTTCAGCATTTCAACTTACCTAAAATTTTAGTGCTTTCTATTTTGCAGAATTTGTCAGAAGAACTTGTATATATATGTATATTATGTATATATATATTTTTAAATATTTTTATTGATTTCAGAGAGAAAGGGAAAGGGAGAGAGAGATAGAAACATCAGTGATTAGAGAGAATCATTGATTGGCTGCCTCCTGCATGCCCCCTACTGGGGATCAAGCCCGAAACCCGGGCATGTGCTCTTGTCCAGAATTAAACCCAGGACCCTTCAGTCCTCAGGCCAACGCTCTATCCACTGAGCCAAACCAGCCAGGGCTATATATTTTTTAATCCTCACCCAAGGACATGCTTAGAGAGAGGAAGGGAGAGAGAGAGAACATCAATTGGTTGCCTTCTGTATACTACCTAACTGGGGATGAAACCTGATGCTCAGGTACCAACTGATCCACTTAGTGGGGCTGAAAAAAATTTTTTTTCATTTATCTTTCTATTTTATTAAGCTGAGGATGCATTCCAGACTCACAATGAAGGAAAGAAAATGCAGTTTTTCTGTCTATAACTTGAGACTATGGTTTCATTTGCATAAAGTTATCTGGTCCACTTTTTTCTTTCCTTTATAGGTTTTATTATGTATGTCTTCTCCAGAATAAGCAAAGTACTGAGGATACAGTGCACTTAGTGTCCAATGGAACAGCAGAGGGAAAATGGGAGACAGGAACATTAACTTTACATGTGATTAGTGATGAGTAGGAAAGAAGGCATCAGGAATTGTGGCTGCTTCTGACTCTGCCACTCTTTCCTGGTATAGACAAGCAAATTTTGCTTTCTATTTAAAGATTAATATTTTAAATTGACTCTTAAACTATAAATATTTGTATACTAGCCTTTTTGTACTCCTTTGCAGTTTACAAAATGACTTCACAAGGTTTTGCATATCTTTTCAATAGGTTTTACTTAAAATAAGGGCTGATTTGATGAAGAATTTGTTAGTAATAACACCAGTTACGAGGTAAGTTTTACCCGACTACAGGGCTTTAGTGCCTAATCTCTGACCCCAGTTGGAGTTTCCTCTAACAACAAAGCTTTATCTTTCTCACTGAAGTAATAACCTGTAGTTATTTGGATCCTTTCTTTAAATTCAAATGCTGCTCTCTGTTGGCCAATCATAGGTGTCTGTTAAAGTGCAGTGTAATGATAGACAGTTGGTTTGTGGTTAGATAATAACTCCTACTTGAGGAAGCCTACCGGCCACACCTCTTGAGGGCAAAGTGCGTCTTTTAAAGGCAGTACTTTCCCTTTTGCAATGAGTTTTCATTGGTTAGAGGGGAATTGTGTGCTTTTTCTTGCGTGTGTGGTTTTTTTTAAAAGATGCCTGGGCTTTTGTTTGACTTCACAATTTCATTTCCTGTTCAGCCCTAGTATTTCAAGCTTAGCTTGTCCTGAACAGAGGTTAGGCAACTTGCTATTGCCAAAGGCATCATGCTTAGTAGCAATAGCACATGTTTTGCTGTAGCAAATCTCATACTGAATACTAGCTTTTGCAGACACCTACATAATTAATGTGTGGTATTGGACAAGTCACTTGATTCTGAGCCTTAGTTCCCCTACCTGTAAAATGGAGATATTTACATTTTGGGGCTTTTGTAAGAGTCAGAGATAACATATATGTCAATGTGAGAAACGTCAAACCTGTAAAATTTTTATGAGTTTATTTGAGCCAAACTGGACATATGCTGAGGAGCAAGATCTTAAATGCGCCAGAGAGTAAGTCTTGCAGCTTCTTCTTCTTTTTTTAATATATGTATATATATATATTGATTGATTTCAGAGAGGAAGGGAAAGGGAGAGAGAGAGAGAGAAACATTAATGATGAGAGAGGGAACCATTGATCGGCTGCCTCCTGCACGCCCCACACTGGGGATCGAGCCCGCAATCCAGGCATGTGCCCTGACTGGGAATTGAACCATGACCTTGTGGTTCATAAGTCAACACTCTACCACTGAGCCACACCTGTCAGGCTTGTTTTGTTTTTTGATCTGGGGGCTGGTTAGACAGGTATATTTATATTGTAAAAATTCATCAAGCTGCACTAACAATTTATATATTTTCCTGCAGGTATGCATACTTCAGTAAAACTTTATTTTTTAAAAAAAAACACATGTATGCACATTGGAGCTGAAGACTACCTCGACAGTTGTTTCAGAGGCAGAGGGAAAGGACACAGACTTTGAAATCAGCTACTACCTTTCTGTTATTCGCTGTGTGACTTTCATGAGTTTCCTAACCTCTCAAATTCATAGTTCCCACATGTATAAAAGAGAGATAAGGCCCGGTTGTGGTGGCTCAGTGGATTGAGTGTCATTCCACGGACCAAGAGGTTCTGGATTTGATTCCAGTCAGGGCACATGCACAGGTTGCAGGCTTGATCCCCAATAGGGGTATGCAGGAGGCAGCCAATCACTGACTCCCTCATCATTGATGTTTTTCTCTCTCTCCCTCTCCCTTCCTTTCTGAAATCAATAAAAAATATATTTTAAAAGAGAGATAATACCTGATTCAGCACTATGAAGATGAAATACGACGATGCATGTAGAAATGCATGGCACACTTAAATGATTGTTTCTCATTCTCTTTGGAAGACTCATAGGAAATGACTCTGAGCTGCCTTTACTGGTCATTTACACCCCTGATAGGTAGTAGGTCTGCTTGTTTTTAATTTAAATTAGCTTCTATTTTTCCACAATTATTTGAAAAATATATTTCCTATGTAATAAAAGGGTAATATGCACATTGACCGAACAGAACGACTGGTTATGACACACACTGACCACCAGGGGGCAGACGCTCAACGCAGGTGCTGCCCCCTGGTGGTCAGTGCGCTCCCACAGAGTGAGCACTGCTCAGCCACAAGCTGGGCTGATGGCTAGCGAGCCCAGCGGCCTGCCTCCAAGGTAGTGCTAAGAATGTCCTACTGCAGCTTAGGCCCGCTCCCCGCAACCCCCACCACCCCCCGCCCCAGGGCTCCCAGACTGTGAAAGGGCGCAGGCCAGGCTGATGGACCCCACCGCCACAATGAGACTGTGAAAGGGTGCAGGCCAGGCTGAGGGACCCCACCCCCACAATGCACGAGTGTCAGGCACCGGGCCTCTAGTATTATTATTATTATTATAATGTCTCACACACTGACCACCAGGGGGCAGACGCTCAACCCAGGTGCTGCCCCCTGGTGGTCAGTGCGCTCCCACGGCTCAGCCACAAGCTGGGCTGATGGCTAGTGAGCCCAGGGGCCTGCCTCCAAGGCAGTGCTAAGAATGTCCTACTGCAGCTTAGGCCTACTCCCGCAAACCACCACCACCCCCCGCCCCAGGGCTCCCAGACTGTGAAAGGGCGCAGGCCAGGCTGATGGACCCCACCGCCACAATGCACGATTGTCGGGCACCGGGCCTCTAGTATTATTATAATGTCCTGCCTGGCTCTCTGCCCTGTAGCCCTACACAGGTATAGTTCTTAACTAACAATCTTCTTAGCCCAGTTTTCTTTCCTTTTCCTATTTTCTGAAAACATGATTGATAATAATTCAGAATGTCTTCCATTCAGCCAGACTTCAAGTGGTTCTGAATGATGTTTGTTCTATATTTTAGTTGTAATTTTGATGTGGTTGTGGGAGGCAGTGAGTACAGGTGTTTACTTACACTGCCATCTTGGTTCTCTTGCCAGGAACAACATCTTTTAAATACTTAGAGAAAAAAAATAATCTAGAACTTTACACCCCCCCAAAAAAATGAAGATGAACCCTGGCCGAGTAGCTCAGTTGGTTGGAGTGTTGTCCCAATGTGCCAGGAACAACATCTTTTAAATACTTAGAGAAAAAAATAATTAATCTAGAACTTTACACCCAGAAAAAAAATGAAGATGAACCCTGGTCAAGTAGCTCAGTTGGTTGGAGTGTTGTCCCAGTGTCCCAAGGTTGTGGGTTCGATCCCTGGTCAGGGCACATATAATAGGCAACCAGTGAATGCATAAATGAGTAGAACAGAAAATTGATGTTTAAAAGAAAAGAAGAGGATGAACCCAGCTGGTGTGGCTCAGTGGTTGAGCATCATCCCATGGACGAAGATGTCCCTGGTTCACACTTCAACTCAGAAGGTTAATTGGTCTTTGAGGATGACAGAAGCTTTGCATTTGGAACTCTCCCAGACTATGTCTTATGTGTGTCTGCCTCTGCTTACAATTCTAGAAGATCTGGTTCTCATTTGTATTCTTTTGCTATAATAAAAATGTAATCGTAAAAACAGTATCATTGAAGGTTCTTGGATATTGTGACTCTAAGGGAAACTACGTATAACAAAACCAATTTTATCACAGGCTAATTGGCATGAACAAGAGTTAAGTTCCTGCAGCACATTTCTGGTTAATGACCCAAAACACTTCTAATATTAAACATTGAAATAAATGAGAGTCTCATATACATTTAAGAAAGATGAATAAAACAAGTAAGGTCATTCTTTTCCAACCCACTTATTCCAGTTTAGGCTCACAGGTGACCAGAGCCTCTCCAGGCAGCTCAGGGCACACGATGGAACTCACCCTGGAGCAGATGCCCTTCCATCACACGTGTAGTCCCACACACACCCACTCCGACAGGGACGATGTAGACACACCCATTCACCTCACAGGCAAAGCTTTGGGATCCCCAGGGAAAAACTCACGCAGACGTGGGGAGACTGTGCAAACTCCGTGCAGACAGTGGTCCCCCAGTCATGAGTGGTGGCTCTTTTTCCCCCTCATCAATGTTATAATGAAACGACGTTATTCAAGGACCTTCTGCGTAGCACTTCCCTGTGTTCAATGTGTTGTTTAAGCAAATGATTGAACCTGAGAGTGGTCATGTCATGGGAACTCCTGAATGCGTAGCTAGCTCCTCCCAAGAGAGGGAGACCCTGGGAGTCTCTGAAGTGGCCTCTGATGTCTAGAATAAGGTCAGTGTTATGGGGAGTGTTCCCCAGACTGTGACGTTTGTGTAAGCTCCCTTATAACTATTGGGCAATAAAAAGGTGCAAACTATTAATAAATGCATCTTTAATGACACTGTAAAAGAAACCAGCCCCCTCCCCCCAAAGTACATACTGTATGGTTACATTAACATAAAATTCTGTAATTAATATGACAGAAACCAGATCAGTGGTTGCCTAGGGATGGAGGGGGGTAGGTGGTAGGAGGATGGACTAACATGGAGAATGAGGAAACTTTGGGGGATAAGTATGTTCGTGGGTTTCATACATATATCAGAATTCACCAAACTATGCACTTAAATTTATGCATTTTACTTTACATCAATTATACTTCAACAAAGCCATTTAAATTTTTTTTAAGATGCCCTGGGTCCATCTCATAATAATTAAATGAGAATTTCAGTAGGTAGGGCCCTCGCATTAATATTTTTCAGTGTTAGTGATTCTAAGGTGAAAACAGGAATTAAAACAGCATTGGTCAGACTGTGGAATAGGTAGAAAAGGTCATAGTGTAGTGTCTTTTAGATTTGCTTGCCTCCTACCAACCAGCACCCCACTCAAGGCCCAAACTCAAGGCCCTATTTTTACCCTCAGACTCCTACCTCATGTTAGAACTTAGCTGTGTCTCTGAGAAACAGAAAGAAGAGGTAATGTGTTATATCACTACCAGGTATTTTACTCCAGGGCAAGGCTCCTTAAGCCAGAATTCAACAAAGTAATTCAGGATTATCAGTGGATAGACTAGAATTATTATAAGCAAAGTTTTACATGCCTATGCATTTTTCTATGGAGTCAGTTCACAAATTTTCTCAGATTCTCTTTTTTAAATATATTTTTATTGATTTCAGAGAGGAAGGGAGAGGGAGAGAGAGATAGAAACATCAATGATGAGAGAGAATCATTGCTCAGCTGCCTCCTGCACACCCCCTACTGGGGATCGAGCCCACAACCTGGGCACGTGCCCTTGGCCGGAATTGAACCTGGGACCCCTCAGTACGAAGACAGATGCTCTATCCACTGAGCAAAACTGGCTAGGGCTTTTCTCAGATTCTTGAAAAGGTCCAAAAGACCTTTGAACCACTATTTCCACCATTTTAACAACCACTATTACAGTTGCATAAGGAACCATTGCATGAAAACTTTGGGTACGGGGTAAATGGAGCAGATGTTGAAAAGTAAAGAATGAGCACCAAAGGGATTCAGAAGCTAAATCACAGATTAGCCCGAGGTAGGCTGGAGTGGACTGGTTGTCTACTGGAAAGTACCCATTCTTGTCTAGGTCTGCATGTCAGAACACAGCTACGTGTGTTTGCAGGGGCTCTGGTCCTTCTCCAGCTGGCCCACAAACTAATCAGTCTGCTCCAGAGGTTTGACTTGGCCCTGTGTCTTCCAGTTTAGCAGACAGGGTTTCCTGAAGCTATAAGAGATCTGGTGGGCCCTCAACCCCTCTGATCATATTAGTACCAGTGGATGGGGGGAAACACTTGGTTCTTCTAGTCCTTCCCAAAGGAATGGTGGTACCTGTGGGCTACAAAGGGCTGTGGAGAAAAAAATATTCTTTGGAGTTAAATTACATGTTTATTTGGGCCTATCTTTTATCTTAGACCCAGTCCTTAGAGGAGAAACTTTGACTTCAGGATTTCTTTCAAGGACATAGGACCAAAAGGGTTCAATAGACTTATGTCTTTGATTTTCATATAATTAATTACTGTCAGCACTAAGTATAATTTCCAAGAGTCCTTCCACCTCTAAAATTCATTAATTCTGCCTGGTCAGTGTGGCTCAGTGGTTGAACATTAACCTATGAACCAGGAGGCCATGGCTCAATTCCCAGTCATGGCCCATGCCCGGGTTTCAAGCTCAATCCCCAGTAGGGGGGGTGTAGGGGACAGCTGATCAATGATGTTTCTCTCTCTCTCTCTCCCTCTCCCCTCCTCTCTGAAATCAATAAAAATATATTT
>NW_005367431.1:3713448-3722556 GCF_000412655.1 Myotis brandtii | reverse complement strand
AGCCAAAGCGACCAGATGACCAGTCGACCGGTCACTATGACACGCACTGACTACCAGGGGGCAGACACTCAATGCAGGAGTTGCCCCCTGGTGGTCAGTGCACTTCCACAGCGGGAGTGCTGCTCAGCGAGCTTACCGAGCAGTGGCGGTAGCAGGCACAGTGGGGCCAGGATGAGTGGAGCGGCTCCGGCTCCTCCCGGGCCACCTGCTGCTTCACACACTACTGCATCCCTCGGGGGATGTTGACTGCCAGTTTTGGCCCGATCCCCGAGGGATCCCGGATTGCATGAGGGTGCAGGCCAGGCTGAGGGACCCCACTGGTGCACGAATCCATGCACCAGGCCTCTAGTAAGGTATTAAGGCGCCATGAGGGAGAACAAGTAGAATTGAGAGACAGTGGAAACAGATCTTCAAAAATATAGAAATTACCAGACATACAATATAAAATAACCTTGTTTAATAAGTTTAAAGAAATGAAGAGAAGCTTAATACATGTGGGAACTAGTAAATTTGAAAAAGAACCAAATACAATTTCTTTTTGCATTTGGAAATGAAAAGATAGGCTAATTGAAATTGAAAACTCAGTAGACAAACTAATCATTAGGTTAGAATTGCTGAGGTAACCATTAGAAGACAGAGCTTATAACTTCCAAATGAATGAGGGGTGGGGGAGAGAAATAAATTTTTTAAATGTTTAAAATGCCAGGCCCATGTGGTTCAGTGGTTGAGTGTTGACCTGTGAACCAGGAGGCCACAGTTCCATTCCCAGTCAGGGCACATGCCTGGATTTCGGGTTCGGACCCCAGTAGGGGTCATGCAAGAGATAGCTAATTGATGATTCTCTATCATCATTGATGTTTCTATCTCTCCTTCTCCCTTCCTCTCTGAAATCAATAAAAAATATTTTTTAAATATTTCTAAAAGAGGGGCAGAAAAGTACAGCAAACATGAAGCACATTATAAGATGACAGAAATAAATAAAAACGTATTGATCTCAATGAATGAGTAAATTCTCCAGTTCAAAGCTAAAGGTTGTCAGATCGAATAAAATCCAGTGATGTTTTGTTCACAAAGACCAATCTAAATTGTAGGAACACAGATGGACAAAGTTTGGAAAAAGAGCCACTGCGAGGGGAGGAGGATGAAATCGCTGTGTTAAAGCAAAAAGCATCGTTGGAGATAAAGAGGGTCACTATACAATGATAAGGTGAGTTCACCAGAGAGAGAACATGTCTAGATTAGTATGCATCAAATAACACAGCCTCAAAACGCCAGGGAGAAATGGACGAATCTGCCATGCCACCGTGGGATATTTTAACACAGCTCTCCTAGTAACGGGTAGATCAAATAAGCAAACAAAACTTCAGTAAGGACATGGGAGATTTGAACCTTACAATTAATAACCTATATGTTCCAGTCACCTATGTCTATTCCTATATAAATACGTCACTGTCTTAATTACTGCGAAATTAAATAAATTAACCCTTAGCATCACCCTTGGCCCATGGCAAGTACTTCATAGATGTCAGTGACAGCAGCAGCGGAACTTACCATGTGATTTTGGTGGAGCCACTTCACCTCTGTGAGCCTCAGTTACCTCTTCTATAAAATGGCCATAATTATCTTTCCAAGTTGCTTTGCAAACCAAATGAGAATAACGAACGGGAAGATATTTCATAAACTAACAAGAAAAAAATAGAAATGTGTGGGGAAGCACGGGACTTGGTTGGAATGTCCGTAAGAAGGATTCTCTGAAAGGCCAGGGACCTCTCAGGGGACCTGGCCGAAGGCGGCAGCCCCTACCTTGACTTTTCCAATCAAGTCTGAGCCCCCGGAGTGTTTTGCTAGAATCTCTGTTTAGTCTTTTAGACCCGACCTTGTAAAAGCATATACTTTCTCAAGAATGCTTACCCTGCTGATGGTATCTAAAGGTTGATTTTAGTTCAAGCTATTATGACAATAAAAGCCAAAGAAGGCAGACACACAAAACTACTTGGCAACAATAGCCAAGTAATGCCTTAGCCCTCTCTTTCACAAAAATATATGTTAGAACAATCTCTTCATCCGTCGCTCAGGGGCTGCTGGTCAGCTCCGCCAAATAAATGAAAGGATGTACTGCTCTTACAGGTTAACTGGTATTACCAAGCACCAAGTGGCAACGTAAATAACCATGGGAGTGGTCACCAGGTGGAACCACAGAGCTAAGTTGTGGGCCCTTGGCTACTAGAGCTGAGGAAAGAGAGCCAGCAGATAACCACGGATCAGGAAGGCTTCTTGAAAGAGAAAGCCTGCCCTCTGGTGGGTGGACCTGGAACACCTTGCTCAAACACAATCAGACTGGCATTGTCCCTGGGTAAAGCGCTTCCCAAACTGAGTCTCTACCTCCCCTCAGTTCCACAGACTTGCTTCCTGTAGTCATGATAGGATAGGGTGGGGTAATTTGGGGAACAAAATTATCACTGTGGCCTGTGCCTCCAAGTGCAAGTTCACCTAATCCCACAGTCTTGTTAGGGGAGTCTCTAAAGGGTACTTGGTTGGCCACAGATCTCACAGTATCACTAAACAAGATTTGTCCTAGGCTCCCATCTCCTGATGACCAATCTCTTGGAGATCAGTAGGGCTAGCAAGGGTGGCCTCTTTGACTAAAGCTGGAACCTCATGAGGCCAAGGGGAACAGACAACTCGGGGTCTTGGCCCTTGATGGCACAAAGATTTATTCTCATTTTCTCCTGAAGGCACTTAAAAATTATGAAGTATTAAGTGGGTGCTTAGTACTTGTTTGTAGACTAAATTTTGATGGAAGGAAGTAAAAAAGGGTGTCTAAATTTCAAATAGAGTATAAAAGCAATGAGAGTGATATATGAAAACATGAATAAAGCCCATGGAACACACAGGAAGTTGAGGAGGAAGGAAGAGAGCTCCAGGGAAAAGAAACAGTGTGAGGAAAGAAAAAGAAACACAGCCAGTCATGAAATGTTTAGAGGTTGGCCAGGACAGAGATACGTGTGGAGGGAATTCAGCATGTTGATAAAAAGGATTGCGAAGAATCCTGAAAGCCCAGCTCAGGGCATGAGGTCAAGAGCACAAGGGGTTCAATTGCCTGGGTTTGAATCCCAGCTTCACCATTTACAAGCGTGTGAGAACTCAGGCATGTTGCTTACCTTCTTTGGGCCTCAACTTCCCCACTTATAAAGTAGGAGCAAGAAGAGTACCTACCTTACAGGAATAAATGAGAGATTCTACGTAAAATGTTGAACATAGAATCTGGTACATTAGCTATTATTGTTATTGCTGATAATACTTTCTACATAATGAGAACAAGGGAATACAGTTTTCAAGAAATAAAAATAAATAAGTTTCAATAAAGTAGAAAGAGATGTGTTGAAGGAATTGCTAAGATGCCCTTACCCCACTTCAGAAGACCTTGGGGTATCTGAATGGGATCTCAGAAGAACAGTTATTGGGAGGCTGAATTGTTCCCAGGGGCTGGGAATGTAATCTAGGCAAGAGATGATGATGGTTGGGACCAGGTTGGTAGGGTGGAGTGAGTAGAAGTGATCTAAATCTTATGTCTTCTGAAGCTAGAGCCAAAAGATGTTGCTAATGATTAGAAGTGGAATGTGATAGGAGATGCATCCAAGATTACTCCGAGGTTTTGACCTGAGCAATTGGAAGGATGCTGAGATGCAGGATCACCTGAAATGAGGACAGCAATGGTCCAGGAGTTGTGGAGGGACGGGAGATAGGTCATAGTTTAGTTTTGGACTTGCTGAATCTTTGGTTCCCAGACAGTAGCCTCAATTCAAACTCAATGTCTAATAATTTCTAAAATGCCTTGACTTTCCCTTCTCCCTTCCTTGGAGGAAGATGTACTGTATATGGTGATGGCAGTGCTGCAAGGTTCTCCCCTAAGGGATCGGGCCTCCTATTCCATCAAGACTTCAGGTCTGTGAACTGGCTTAGATCTGGAAATTAGCCCAAAAGCCTGAGATACTCCCCTGTGACAATCATTCAAGATAGGCTTCTGGCCATAAGACTTGGAGGTTTTCTGGTAATATGCCTCCATAATATTTCATAAGTTGCTCATCTGTTTCATTCTTAGAGACACTCTGAGCAAAGATCCCCGGAAGTCAAAACATTCTGATTGTCACTTCATTCCCCTGCCTGGACTCTGGCAGTACAGCTCTGCCACTGGGCCTCTACTCCTCTAAGACTCCATCATCCCCCGTGATACGGGGAACCCATCTGGGAGGTGCCTCTCCCACTAGACCCCTGCTACGGAGGACATCCGCCAGAAAAACGTTCAAAGATACTGAAGCTGATTTCACTAATGCTTATCGCAACTCCTAGGTGAGGAACTACCCTCTGAGCCCTCTTGGGGAATGTACTTGGTGGGATTAGGGAGCATAGGCAATTTCATGTGGTAAGTCTTCTCCAACGTTCCTATATTCTTAGGCATTAGACAGATTAACCAAGGAAATGCTGGCATGTCAACCTCATTGACAATATACAGATCACGTTGAGTACTAGTTTTAGTCAACCGAACGAGCAAACTATTAGAGTTACTTTGGCTGCAAGAGGTGACACATTAACTCTAGAATCTCTAGTAAGGGCCCTTATATTAATGAAATCAGTATGATCCAGTGTTATCTTCTTTCCTCCTTGACTCCACCCAAGATTTGCTAAATAAGGTTCTCCGAAGTGGAGTCCTGACATCTACCTGCAGGTAAATTTTATGTCCAGGCCACCTGGAATGGCATTTGGGAACCACGGGTCTAATCAGTGACTTGCTCCAGTCCAAGAATGAGCTCCTAGCAAGGTCAGGACCAGAACCTTGGTCTCCTGACTCGTTACGGGAACATCTACTGCTCTTCCAGGTCAGCTTGACAACAAACCTGAAGGAATCTGGTCAGCATACCTGAGACATCAGTGTGGAGATGGGTTCGAATGGTGAGCAAACCTAGCTAGGCTGCACATGCTCGGTGCTGCAGGCACTGTGGTGAAGGTGACCCTAGTTTGGAAAGAATGATGTGTTTTCTCCTGATGTATTTTGGTGTAAGTGACTGAAAACTCAACCCAACAGGGTTAAGCTAAAAGGAAATGTATTTATCCAACTGTGAGGAGCATGTATCGTTTTGCTTCAGACATGACTAGATGCAGAGACTCCACCCCTCAAGGTTGGTTTTCACTCTCTCCACTCCGTTGACTCAGTTCTGCAGCAGGCTGTCCTCTCAACGCTCTTTATTCCCAGGTTCTTGCACAGCAAGGACGAGAGAGAAGCTTTTTCTCAGAGGTCCCAGCAAGTCTCATGGGCTATCATTTGAGTTGCATGCTCATCTTTAAATGAAGTAGTGGAGCCCGGCTGGCGTGGCTCAGTAGTTGAGCGTTGACCTAGGAACCAGGAGGTCACGATTCAATTCCCGGTCAAGACATATGCCCAGGTTGTGGGCTCAATCCTCAGTGTGGGGTGTGCAGGAGGCAGCCGATCAATGATTCTCTCTCATCATTGATGTTTCTATCTTTCTTTTCCTTTCTCTCTGAAATCAATAATTTAAAAAATATATATTTAAAATATAAATAAAATAAATTAAGTAGTGGGGAAAAAATAAATGAAGTAGTGGGACCAGAGAATTGTGATAGGCTTTTGACCCAGGCCTAGATCATCAAGTGCCCCACTCAGAGTCAACTTACCCCACTCAGGGAGCACAAGGTGGCCAAGGTCAGGGTAAGATGCCAGAAGAAAGGCGAGTCATTGCTGAATGGCAGAACTGCAGGTGTTCAGTGTGGAACGATGGGGAAGCTGGCGATGACTGTGAAGAAGGTGACAGTTCTAATCCAGGGGTAGGATCCAGGTGCTAGTTATAATTCTGTGATGATGTCAGGAATGGTGGTTATAATACCACCGTTGCCCACCCCTTAACCTCCACCTTCTGTGGGAATTGCCCTCCTCACATACAAAAGTGTAGGTCCCCACAGTCAGGTAGCTTGAATGTGATACAACACCTCTATGGCCATAGCTCAGTGCCACCCTTAGAACTTGCTAAAAGGACTGCTGCCCTTTAAATGGCCCCTAATATACAAAACACCCCAAAAGTCATTTATTGAAGACCACATGGGCACCTGTGACGCGGGCCCCAGTGCTCAAAGCTGCCCTGTATAAGCCGTACCCTCAACACCTGCTCTCAGACCTAACGCTGTTCAGCCCCAGCCAAACAAACACGTCTCCCCATCTCTTGCCCTGTATCCTTGAAATAAGACGACTGCATACAAATGTCATGAAGGTTCGCCTTCATGCAGACAGCCACTGTGCGGAGTGCGGGGAAGACTCAGTGGTGAAGGCACTTAGGTAAGAGAAACGACAAATTGATTAACTTGTCAAATCCTTCTTCTCAGAGAGCATGAATGCCGTAGATTCAGGCACACGGCACTATTGTTCCCCAGCAAGTGCCGCATGTCCATTTTCTTGCTTCATTTCGTGTTCCAATGTGCAGATAGCATTTGCAATAGCAGCATGTGATGGCTGAGGATCATGCTGCATTATTAAACAATATATTTTATTTTTAAATTTGTAACTTCAGGTGCAATATGCAAGAAGCATGGTGCCAATTGCTTTAGGAGATGGTGAAAATGGTGAGATAAGAAGTAGGGATTTACATGATGCCATTAAAATATATTGAGCCCTGACCGGTTTGGCTCAGTAGATAGAGCGTCGGCCTGCAGACTGAAGGGTCCCGGGTTCGATTCCATTCAAGGGCATGTACCAGCTGGTCGATGTTTCTCTCTCATCGATGTTTCTAACTCTCTATCCCTCTCCCTTCCTCTCTGTAAAAAATCAATAAAATATATTTTTTAAAAATAAAAAATATATTGAAATATTTTCTGTTGTTAATGATAACTTATCATATACACTCCCATTTAAATGTCTGAACATGTTATGTGACATTCATAGTTCATCTCTAATGTGAATATTGCTTTACGAATTTTATTTTCCATTCTAGTTGCTACCACTTCAGCAGAGTAAAGTTTCACCACACTGAAATTTTAAAAAACTAAAAATAAGCCCAAGCCAGTTTGGCTCAGTGGATAGAGCATTGGCCTGCGAACTGAAAGGTCCCAGGTTCCATTCCGGTCGTCAAGGGCACATGCCCGGGTTGTGGGCTCGATCCCCAGTGGGGGACTTGCAGGAGGCAGCCAATCCATGATTCTCTCTCATCATGGATGTTTCTATCTCTCTCTTCCTCTTCCTTCCTCTCTGAAATCAATAAAAATATATCTTAAAAAATAAATAAAATAAAAACAAAAAAACTGAAAATAAAAGAAAACACAGACTGAAGAGAGGTTATTTAATTAGGCATTTCTATCAGTAGAATACAAATTATGTGAAGCCTTAATTATAGGAAAAAAATTTCAGCCACAACAATAGCCTGGCTCCACCTCTCCCTCAGACAGTTAGCAATTTTGCTGAAATCAAGGAAGAAAAAGATTTGATGAAATAATGATGTAATCATTTATGAATTATTCACATCTTTATTTTCTTACTCATTCAACATTGTTGGTCCTTTAATAAAACACCCATGTGTGCTTAATAATAAGTAGGTTGACTCATCTTTGGTATTTTGACGACTTTCTCTGTGTAAAAAAGCTAAACATTTTTCAGCACCTCAATGTGAAAGTGTAGCTGTCAAGACAGGAGGAGGACTCCTTGCCCCTGCATTCCAGGAAAAATCCTCGTTTCTTCTCCAGATGTGTCCCTGGTTTACTAAGTCTAGATTGGATGTTTTTTGTTCCTTGTACTCAATCTAAAGTCACGTTGATGAAGACAGTGGTGGAAAGTGGAGATGATGGAGATGACAAAGATGTGGTGACGGAGGTGTAGGTGACAAGGACTGGAGCGAGGGCTGCATTGAGGTTACTCTTGTTCCAATCCTTGCTTCCATCCAGCGCGGGGAGCCAACAGAGCAAGCGAGGCAGGAAGGCCAGCGGGTAGTGAGAGGGGGCTTGCTCCAGCCAGGCCTGTGGTACAGTCGAGGTGGCAGGTGATTCATTGGCTAAGAGCCGAGCCCCGAGTCCCAGCTCCCCATCTACAAGCTGTGTGGCCCTCGGTGAGTCACTTCACCCTTCTCTGCCTGTTTCCTCACCCACCTCACATAGAATTTTGTCAGAAGTGAGTGAGGTACTGAGCAGGAAGCGCTTAGCAAAGTGCCTAGCACACAGTAAGCAATAGATGTAGTTGGTTTTGTTATTGAAACACTAGAAAGCCTATTTTTTAAATCTGTTTCAATGATTTTTTAGAGAGAGAAAGGGAGAGGAACAGAGAGATAGAAATATCCATCAGAGAGAAACAACATCTGTCGGCTGCCTCCTGCATGCCCACCACTGGGGACTGAGCCCACAGCCCGGGCATGTGCCCTGACCTGGGAATCAAACCAGCGACTTCTCAGTTCATGGGCCAATGCTCAACCGCTGAGCCACACCGGCTGGGCAGCCCTCTCTATTTTATTCATACTGTTCACTAGGTGCTCAGGGGGAAAATGGTTAATGACATCTGCCTCTTCCTCACCCCACAGCCTCTCCTCTCTCTGGCCACCCTGCCCCCCGCTCCCCCAGTGGCTACTGGGCAGTGGGTGCTGGGCACCTGGCTCTGCCCCAGGCCACCCCTCAGAGGGAGAGTGGAGCCAGGCTATTGTTGTAGCTGAAATTCTTTCCAAAACGGAAAGCCCTGGCTGAGAGGATGGCTGTTCTAATCTCTCTGGGGACACACACAAGGCCAGCGAGGGGCTCCTCCTGAGGCCCTGGGGCAGCACCGAAGCCCAGCGCCGAGCCCCTCCCTCTCTCTGAACCTCCGGCCTTGAGCCCCCTTCTCTCATTCGGAGCCTTTTCTCAGGGTCCCATCACCTCACTGAACTCATCTCCTCACAAAACCCCTCCCTTCTCTGTACCCCATCTTCTCTGTAATCCCTCCTGAGCCCCTACCCCAGCAGCGCCTTCTCAGCCTCTTGCCCTCACTGACAGCCTGGCTCCTGCTGTCCCCGCTAGGCCTATTGCTCTCACTATCCCTCCCACAATTCCCCTACCCTCTGCCCTCCAACCCCCCAAAGCCCCACCCCC
>NW_005367431.1:3712996-3713365 GCF_000412655.1 Myotis brandtii | reverse complement strand
ACCCTCTTCCCTTTGAAAGCTTCCCACCTCACCCCCACAGAATAAATACCCGCTCCCCATGTCGCTCCCCATGTCACCGCAGCACTGCTCTCACTTGAGTTGTGATCAGTCCTTCACACCTCTGCCCGCCCCCACCTCCACCCCCAAGCAGGCTGAGCTCCCTGGGAGCAAAACCCATCTGCTGACCCCAGGCCACAGAGCAGTGTTCAGAATGATTTGTTGACAGCAGCTGAGAGTGAGACTGTGGGAATAGAAAAAAAAGTTTAAAAAGATTTAGGCCAGCCCTGGCTGGTTTGGCTCAGTGGACAGAGCGTCAGCCTGCAGACTGAAGGGTCCCAGGTTCGATTCCAGTCAAGGGCACATGTCCAG
>NW_005367431.1:3712333-3712919 GCF_000412655.1 Myotis brandtii | reverse complement strand
ATTTTTATTTTATTTAAAAAAATTTTTTTAATTGATTTCAGAGAGGAAGAGAGAGGGAGAGAGAGACAGAAACATCAATGATGAGAGAGATTCATTGATCAGCTGCCTCCTGCACGCCCCACACTGGGGATTGAGCCCGCAAGCTGGGCATGTGCCCTGACCGGGAATGGAACCATGACCTCCGAGTTCATAGGTTGACACTTAACCACTGAGCCATGCTGGCCCGGCTCATCGAACATTTTGAGCCCCTGAAGCACCAGGTGCTTTCTCTTCTCCGCCATTCTGCACAAAAGGAAATTCAGAGCGGTTCGGTTCTTGCTCAAGGCCACACAGGATTAGAACCAAAGGTGGGCAGAGGTGTGGATGGCTACGGAAAGGGTGGCTGACTGGTGAGCGGGTTGACACGTTCCTCCTCTGTGACAATGTGGGTCTGGGGTCTGAGGCTGGATCTGAAGGGCCTCCCTGACCCACCAACCTCTCCTAGAAGGAGCCAGTTCTGACTCAGGCCTCTTCCCATCGATCCTCAGGGTGATTCGGGAATGAGCTCCAAAACAGGAAGGAAACATCTCTCAGATTTGGCCTCCCT
>NW_005367431.1:3707994-3712316 GCF_000412655.1 Myotis brandtii | reverse complement strand
GGCCCTGGCTCTAGGGCCGGAAGGAGCCACTTTAAGGATCTCCCTGGGGACCCATGACCAGAAAGACAGATGATCGGGTCACAGCAAGTGTGGCCAAGAGACAGGCGGGCCGGCCGCTGCAGCTCCACCTCCTTATCCCCCCATCTCCCGCTCACTCTTTCAAGCCTGTCTCACCCAGGAAGCCAATCCAATTTGACCTTTCCACCAGGACCCATGATAGAGGGTCAGTGCGCCCTGACATCCCGGACAGAGTACTGTCGCCCCTCAGAGAACTCCTGAAAGACTCCCTGACCACCCTCCCCCTCGGGCTCCTGAGGCCAGAGCGGCTCTCCCCCCTCGACTCTCCCCCCTCGGACTGGAGACCCTCAGGGCTGAGTGGGTGTCTCCCCCCACCCCTGACAGAACACTCAGGCCGGGAGAAGGGTCACTTCTAGTCACCTCATCAGACTCGGGGCTGCCCCAGGGCAGCACCTGCGTCCCCGTCCCCCTTTCTGTCGTCCAGCATCTGCCTTTGGTCCCTAGAAAAGAGAAGAGAAAGGGGCCCCCTGCCCTTCTGCCCAACCCGGATGCTCCTTTAAGACCAAAGGGATGGGGGTGGTATCAGGAGTCAGACACAACAGCCCCATCCTCCCCCTCCTTCACAGGCCAGGTTTCCTGCCATTGACAGCATCCCAGCTGGGCCCTGCCCAGCCTCCAAGCTTAACCCCTTCATGACCAGATCTCAGGACTACTTCATCTATAAAATTAGGAGAATAGTACCCATTTCATTTGGTTGTTTTGAGGATTAAATGTGCTAATCATTTGTTTGAAATACTCAGAATAGTGCCTCGTATTTATTGATCTCTCAATAAAAGTCAACTATTATTCCTAATTGTGTGAGCTTGGATCAGTCATTTCCCCTCTCTGAGGCGCAGTCTCTTCCGCTGTCAAATGGGAAGAATAATAAAACCTACCCACCTAACATTGTCCTGGGGATGGACTGTGATAAAGTACAGGAAAGCATTTTGTACAGTAACAACACCACATGAAACTATCATGGACAAAATAATAATAATCCTAACTAGGTAATAAAAATCTCTTACCAGGAGGTGGGCCTTCTGGTTTTCAGACCCATTACCTTACTTGACAGGCAGAGGGTGCAGTGGAAGGAATGGATTTGGGGTTGGGCTTGGGCAAGTCTCTCCCCTCTCTGACCCAGTTTCCTTACCCTGCTGGTCACCCTGTCTAGGGTCCTTGGGAGGGACAGAGGAGATTGGAGAGCACAGGGGTGAATGTGCTTTGCAGCGGCCAGGTAGAGGAGGGCAAGCCCCCTGGCAGGGAAATTGTCTTTGAACTCTGGGCACTACAGAGTTTACCTGCCGGGGAGTGGGGAGGAGCCCTCCTGGCACCAGCACTGTGGGGACTGGGCTCCTCTTGAGACATGAGGTGCCAGACAAGAAACCGTGCCAGCTCTAGAAGTCCCCAAGTTGGGGCAGAGGAGAAAGGAGGCCAAAGGACCTAGACTTGACCTCAAACCATCCCTTCATCTTCCTCTTCCCAGTCAATCCCCTTTGCCGTCGGAGGACTTTGGGCAGAGGCACCTCCAATGGGCTCCCAGGTGACCTTCACGCCAAGACTTGCTGGGACAGGCTCACCCTGAACATCCGCAGCACCACTGCCCCCACCCTCAGGCTGCAGATTGCTGGCCTCACCCATGGGGAGCAGCTTGATGCCCACACCCGGACCAGGACAGGTCTCAGCCTGCTACAGAGGGAGAAGGCACAGTTATTAGAACGCTGCTCTGTCTCCTATTCCAACCAAGAGGATTTGCCAAGGCCCAGAGCGGGCTGACCCCACGTGAACAGCATGTCCCCACCCCAAGCCTCTGAAGGAAGCCTGGGAATCAGGAGAACTTGCTTGGGGTCCTGGCTGTGCCCCAAGCTCACTGTGCCTCCAGGCAAATCACTGAACCTATCAGGGCCTGTGTGACCACCTATAAAATAAAGGAGCTGGGCCCGCTCCATAGGCCTCTCCAACACAGACTGTGACCAGGAAGGAGTTAATGGAGGCCAGGCGCTGGGTCAGGAAGGCGAGGGTTAATCTGGGGGGGGGGGGGGGTGGAGGCTCTCTCAGCTTTTCCTGTGGAGAGTGAGGTTTGGCTGCCACCAAAGTTACTTCTAGCCCCTGCTGTCCCTCCTGCCCTCAGTCTGGACCTGCCTTCGGACCCCTGCATTCAGCCTCCCCACACAGAGGTGAGTGTATCCCGAGCCCAGTGCTGAGATGGGGGCGGGGGGGGGGCACCCAGGGACCCAAAGGCGGGGAGCCTGGCTCCAAGCTAATGAGCACAGTTCCCCAGCCCTCATCTGGAGCAGAAGCCCTGGACAAAGTTCGGACCACTAACCCCAGGACTGGGAGAAAGTGGGCGAAGGGATGTCTGCCAGGCATCTAGGGTGGGACATCTGTGGTTGGGCAAGGCCAGCCCAGAAGGCAGGGAAGAGGCAGTGGACGGCAGACTATTTTGGTCCCTGTGTTTAGGGACTTTTTATAGCCTCTGCACTTGGGGCTGGGAAGAGGCGGAGGGGCTGAGGGGATGTGAGGGTATCCATGAGGTCAGATAAGTACAATGCCCTCCTGAGACCTTGGAATCTGACCCATTGCCTGGGATAGTCCTTCGGAGCCAGGAAGGAAGGCACTGTCAGCCTCTCCTGCTTCCTGGGTTCCCAGTCACCTATGGACTGATTTACTGGACACTAGCAGTGTGTATGAGTGTGTGTATGAGTGTGTGTGTGTGTGTGTGTGTGTGTGTGTGTAAAGCTGAACAAGTTGCACTGGGTGAGTGGGGTTGGCAGGGTCTCTGCCTCATGGCTCATCACCAGGGCTCCCCTCCCCCCATCCCTGACAAGTTCTATTGCTTTGTTGCCTCCAGACTTGAGGTCCTCTAAGCCCCCAGAACTGATGTGTCCCTCTCAGCTGAATGGAGGATGGAGGGCGTAAGGGGGCAGGGGTGGGGTGGGGTGTGCTGAGCTGTGTGGGTGGCCCATTCTGTGACTGCCAAGGAAACTGTCAACCTTTGATTTACAACCCCTCCGGGCCCCTTTCCCCTGCAGAGGGAGGTGGAGGAGAAGGGTCATGGGGTCTCAGGATGAGAAGGAGGCAGGGACCCTGAGGGCAGATTTCTAGGAGTGCAGGTTTGGGGAAGAATCAATGGCAGGAACATTTTAAATGAGGCAAGGGGCCCATCTCTAAGGGAAATTGCTTGGTTGTATATCAGCGGGAATAGAAGAAAGAAAAAAAGGGATGTTCTGACAGGCAAGTGAGAGATCCAATCTGAACCAGTTCTGGAATGCAAGGCAAGAGACCTAGTTCCAGTCCAAGGCCCTAATTCTCAGTAAGCCCGAGCAAGCCCCCTCCTCCCTGGGCCAGGGTCACATTCTACGGAATGGAAATGCAGAGGTAGGTAAGGTGATGTTTACCGTTGGGCATGCTGGGATGCCCTTGGCAGGGGCACAGAGTGGGTGGGTAGCAGGCAGCTGGCTGACATGACCTGGTGACCACCGCCCTCTCCTTCTCAATGGCCCTCCTGGGCCTGGGCAGGGCAGTTGGCAGCAATTACTGGAGACTCCTACACTGTGGTTATATCCCTGACCTCCGTGCTTGGGGGTGGGAAGGGTGGGCCCCGCTGGAGCCAGCCTATGGCTGGGAAGCGTCCTTGTCTTGGACTCCAAGTTGCTGGTTTGGGAAGAGGTATTTTTTCCGGTCGAGGCCACTTTCGGTAATTGGGCCGGGACCAGCCCCATTTCCTTTCCCAAGTGTCCTGCTTGCTGATGCCTGCTTGGCATGGTCCTGTGGCCAGACCGGGGCAACCCTCCATGTGGCATAGGGAGCCCCTGCCCCATGTCTTTGAGGAATGGAGGTAAGGGACAGCCAGAGCCTCTGCCCCCTAGACAGGGCACCGGTGGCCTTGGATGGGGGAGGAGTGACTGGCTGATCCTATTCCCAGGAATGCCTGCAGGGATATCTACTCTCCCCCTGACCATTCCTCTTTCCCTGCAGGCCCCAGGAAGCCCCAGCCAACTGCTCTCAGCACCTCACTAGCTGCCTAACTGCGGTGGCTTATGGGGCACTGTCCTGCCCCGCTCTGCTAAGATGCTCCTAGCCTCTCCCTCCACCCCATCCAGGGCACGGACCCCCAGCGCGGTGGAGAGGCTGGAGGCCGACAAAGCTAAGTATGTCAAGACGCACCAGGTGATAGCGCGACGGCAGGAGCCAGCCCTGCGCGGGGGTCCGGGGCCGCTCATGCCGCACCCCTGCAATGAGCTGGGGGCCCCTGCATCTCCCAGGAC
>NW_005367431.1:3705688-3707360 GCF_000412655.1 Myotis brandtii | reverse complement strand
CTTTTGGCAAGCCCCTCCTCCCCACTCGGGATCTTGGCTTCCCCAAGGAACCGTAGGGGGCGTGGGACGAGATGATTCCCAAGGCCCTTCCCAGTGCGGACAGCGGAGGCGGAGGAGGCCTCCTCGTGGCCCCGGTGGAGGCCGGGTCTGGGGAGTGAAGATTGGGCTGAGAATCAGGGAACCTGCTGAATAAAGGCAAAACGTTAAGCGAGTCGTGAGACTGATGTTCAGGAAGGGGGCGGGGCGGGTTTGCGGGTGTGTTTTGCGTGGGTTTTGGAGTATGGGTGCAAGGTTGACTGTGTGACTCCCTGGGCGAGCACTTTCCCTCTCTGGACTGCAGGTGCACCCCTCGGTGATCAAAATATTTTTGAAATAGTTGTAAAGCTCATGGCAATGTTCCCCGCACATAGAAGTGCTCAATGGAGGCAAGCTGCTATAACCACTACCGAATTAGTACCTACTCACACTACTCATTTCCTCCCCGACCCCCGGGTCGGTCCACACTACAGCGGGAAGAAAGAATAGAGAGTTTAGCCCTAACCGGTTTAGCTCAGCGGATAGAGCGTCGGCCTGCAGACTCAAGGGTCCCAGGTTCGATTCCGCTCAAGGGCATGTACCTTGGTTGCAGGCACATCCCCAGTGGGGAGTGTGCAGGAGGCAGCTGACGGATGTTTCTAACTCTCTATCCCTCTCCCTTCCTCTCTGTAAAAAATCAATAAAATGTATTTTAAAAAAAAGAATAGAGAGTTTAGGGGGTTCTGGGGAGGGCCTGCTTTAGAACTCTGGGGGCCACCCGTGCCAGAAAGGTCCCCATTCCTGGAGTTTTACTGCCTGCTTTTGGTTGCAAGGTATGAAGGCCTGGACCAGAATTGAGGATAATAAAGGCAAGGACCCTCCAAACAAGGATTTTGCCAACCTGTAGCCTCACATCCTGCCCTTTCCCTCAAAGACCACCAGGTCACCTATCTTCCTCACACATTTGCATCTTTAAGTCTTGGTTCACGGTCCGCCCTTTGCCTGGGTTACCCTTCCCTTTCTCTCCACCCATCCTTCTAAGATTATATATGTTGATTCTCCCTCAGGAATTCCTGAATTCTCCAGTCGGCCTCACCTCTGAGCTCCCAAGTACAGCCCTATATTTTGAGCCTCGATTTGTCACCTTGTGTGGGACCCGCTGATAGTCTGACTTCTCTTGTTAGTCTGTGGCCTCCTAGTACAAGGACAAAGCACATAGTAGGGCCACAGACAACGTTTGCCAAATTAGAAGAGGCTGGGCAGAGCGATGGAGCCTGTCCTCGGGGGTTCCCCAGCTTCTTGGAAAGTTGTACCCTAAATCTAACACAATCTATCCTGATACCCTGGCTGTCCCTGGTCATTTTCTCCCTGTATGTTTGTGGGATAAGGAAGGATTCCTCCAGCCGGACCCCCACCCTGAGGCTGCCCACCAAAAAGCAGCCTTCCCGACTGTCCAGACAAAAAAGCACGCGGGCAAACGGGCTGTGGGACCAGGGTTTTTATGTTGGAAAGGAGGAGTGGGCGCCCAGTTCGGCCGTCCGGCTAGTCACCTTTGGGCGCAGCCTTCGCCCTCATCTCGGCCAGTTTGTGGGTAAGGAAGCCCCACTTGAAGTCGGCCGCCGCGTCGGTCCCCCGCGGTTCGGGCTGCTCGGCGGCC
>NW_005367431.1:3700382-3705338 GCF_000412655.1 Myotis brandtii | reverse complement strand
AGGCAGGGGGAGGGCTCAGACGTGCCGGGGAGCGGGGCTGGGTGGGACAAGGTCTAGGGATTAGGAAAGTGACTTGGGGCGAGGCCAGAGTAGGAAAGCCGGAGAGAGGCGCCAGGTCTGGGAGGATGGGGACGGTGCCCTGAGAAAGGGCAGGACCAAGGATTCCAGCGAGTGGCTCGGGACCGGGAAGGGCGAGATCCCGGGAAAGGAACGGGTTCAGGAGGCGGCGGTCAGGAAAGCCAAGGGGGGCCCTGGGAAAGAGGCGGGGTGGGGACTGGGGTCCGGTTCTGGGATGGGAGTCAAGGGCGACCAGAAAAATGAGGGGACACGGGAGAAGGACGGGTGGAGAGGCCCCTAGGGAAGGAGAAAGGTCTAAATCAGAGGCTCAGGGGAGGGGGACCTTGGAGGTTGCCGGGAAATGTGGGGGAAGAGCAATCGAGGAGCGGTGGTGCGGCTTGGGGTGGGATCTCAGGTCTGAGGGGACCCCTACCAGAGCTGGGAAGTAGAGGAGAAAAGTGTGGGGACAAGAGATGGGTGGGCCAGGGGCCCTCGGGGAGAAAGGAATATGGGAGTGTCAAAGAGAGGGGGGGAATGGGACTGGGCTGGAGGAAGAGGCAGAGATGGAGGGTGTGCCCGAGATAGAGCTAGGAGGAAGACTGAGGACCTGGGTCCTGCCCCCTAACCCTCCGGCATCCTAGATCTACAAGGCTGGTTGCTAAACTAGTGTGCCCCAGATCCTTTCCGCTTGCTGAAATCTAGATCCCAGGCCTCAGGGCTGAAGGCCTCACCTGCTGAAGCAGAATCTTTGAAGAGTCTGGGAAATGGTGTTTGTCACAAGCACCCTGGGAGGATGAGTTTAGACCCATATTTGGGAATCATTGATCTGGATCACCCTCTGGTCCAAACACCCAAAGGTTCTCTGCTCAGCTCCCTGATTCTAGGGAGAGGACCCCTCCCACGTGGATGGAGAGAGAGCGCCCATAATACCTTCTAGCACCTCGATCCCAACATTTGGTAAATTCCTCCTGTAATCTACCCCTAATCTCCCAGATATGCTGATTTGGCCTCTCCTGCTAAGAGAAACAGAAAGAGCAGGGGCTGGCCCATCCCAACCCTCCGTGGTCAGAAAGACAAACTGACCATATGGAAAGGCCGTGGAGAAGGCGACCCCAGGCCCATCCCAGAGCCTCCCCCTCCCCGTCACACACACACACACACACACATACTGGTCAGCACAGGGCTCCGGTGGCAGCAGCTTATCTTCATCTTCTTTGTTAAACAGAGATGACATTGTCAGCCAACCTTTCACTCCGACCCCCTGAACCTGGGAGGGAGGGCCTGGGAGTCAATGAGGGGCCACAGCACCACCTCCCAGGACTCCACAGCAGCCTCTTGCAGGCTCCCCAGGGCCGGGTTGGAAGGAGGGAGAACTCACCCGGCGGGCCAGCTGTGACATGGGATTGAAGGCCTCCGAGGTCGGTTCTGCTGTCTCAGACTCCACTAAAGCTGGGTTCTCCCTCTGAGACACAAGACCCCCCACCCAGCATGAGAGAGGCCCCAAAGGCATAGGAACTCCCTCCCCCACTGCTAGCCTGGTACACACAGACCAGGCACCCCAAATCCCACAGAACTAAACATACACCTAGTCTCCTCACACCCTTCCCAGATGCATCAAAGTATTCCTCTAAACCAGTGGTCGGCAAACTATGGCTCATGAGCCACATGCGGCTCTTTGGCCCCTTGAGTGTGGCTCTTCCACAAAATACCACGTTCGGGCGCACACATACAGTGCGATTGAAACTTCGTGGCCCATGCACGGTATTTTGTGGAAGAGCCACACTCAAGGGGCCAAAGAGCCGCATGTGGCTTGCGAGCCGCAGTTTGCAGACCACTGCTCTAAACAAAGCTACCAGTCACATACATTACCTGTATAAAAAAATTCCTCCACAAACACATATGTGCCCACCTACAGACATGTCCATATATACTCAAAAAACATGTGGACATGGGCATGCACACTGATGTAGACACACCTGTGCATGAGCATGCCTCCACATGGCTATAGCTCTTCACCTCTACATGCCTCCACATGGCTATAGCTCTTCACCTCTATAAGTGCACTATGAGGCACTTATACAAGGACACATACACAATTATACCACGACCACTGCTCTAAACAAAGCTACCAGTCACATACATTACCTGTATAAAAAAATTCCTCCACAAACACATATGTGCCCACCTACAGACATGTCCATATATACTCAAAAAACATGTGGACATGGGCATGCACACTGATGTAGACACACCTGCGCATGCCTCCACATGGCTATAGCTCTTCACCTCTATGTGGCTATGTGCACTGTGAGGCACTTATACAAGGACACATACACAGTTATACCATTCACATTTGTGCACCTATACAACTGCAGACAGCTGCACAGAGGCCCACCCACAGCACACAAACCTTTCCACCCATCCACAGACACCAAGACATAGATGTACACACAAACACACACAACAAACAAACACACGCCCTAATCGGTTTGGCTCAGTGGATAGAGCGTCGGCCTGCGGACTGAAGGGTCCCAGGTTCGATTCCGGTCAAAGGCATGTAGCTGGGTTGAGTGCCTAAGTTGCGGGCTCGGTCGTCAGTAGGGGGCGGTGCAGGAGGCAGCCAATCAATGATTCTCTCTCATCATTGATGTTTTTATCTCTCTCTTCCCCTTCCTTGTAAAAAATCAATAAAATATATATTTTAAAAAAGAACAAAACAAAAAACAAACACAACACCTGCCAAACCTGCCTGCGCATGCCTCCACATGGCTATAGCTCTTCACCTCTATGTGGCTATGTGCACTGTGAGGCACTTATACAAGGACACATACACAGTTATACCATTCACATTTGTGCACCTATACAACTGCAGACAGCTGCACAGAGGCCCACCCACAGCACACAAACCTTTCCACCCATCCACAGACACCAAGATATAGATGTACACACAAACACACACAACAAACAAACAGAACACCTGCCAAACCTTCACAGAGCTAGGCAGGCATAGACTTCTGCCCAAATGTACATACCTGAAAATACCTATACCTCGTTCACACCTGCACATACACCTTCCCTGGGGCTACCACACAGACACCAATCCTAACACTGACCCACAAATACTTCTACACATGCCCAGCCCTGTCTAGACATTCACTAATTCACATACACACATACCACAGAACGTGTTCCTGCCCCTGCCACGTCTATTTGTGCAGTTGCCACTTATCACAGCCGCTAGATGAAAGACTGTTTCAGAGCCTTTTCAGTTTTGTTTTGTTTTTAACATCAGGATAAACATGGTCCAAGTGTGGCTCTGATCTGATGCTGTCAGTGACCCTCAGAATAAAAGTGTCACTGTTCCTACCTCCGGTACCAGGAGGCTCCACTTCTCCTCAAGGCAAGCCATCCCACTTCTGTTCCGCTCTGCCCAGTAGTAAGTAAGCTGAGTGTACCTGTGTGGCCACTGCACATGGACCTAGAAGGATCTTCTCCCTGTGGCAATCCTGGAGATCCATGGATATAGTGACCGCTCCCCCAAGGTCCCCCAAGTCTTTTCTTCTTGAACGTCCTGTCTTTCTGACCCTGTGCCGTGCCATTTGTCATCCTTCAGTGGGCTGATGACTTCTGCACAAATGTACCCCACCCTCTCATTCTCTCTAGCCTGCCCCTTGCCCTTCTCTGTACCTTTCACTCCTGCTTCCCCTCTGCCCCTGCCCCACCCAGCAAACATGGATGGTACTCACCTCCTCTGCCAGATCCTCCTCAGATTCCCCACTCAGGGTCTGGAGCACTTTGGATTTGTAGGTTTTCCAGAAGGCCTGGCTCATAGCTGCAGGGGAAACGGGCCTGGTGCCCAGGTACAGGAGGCAGTGGCTCAGAGGGCATCCAGTGGGTCTGTCTTAGGAACTTGGTGAGACCGAGAGCCTGTCCCAGGGATCTGGTGACTTCATTAAAGATGCACCAGCCTCCCTAGCTGGCACAGTGCCCAGCAAGTGAACGGATCCAAAGGAGTCTAGGGTGGGGGTGGGACAGAGCGGGCTTCTGCCACCTTGACCCCTTGCCGTGACCCACATTGGCCAAGAATAATAGCGACATCTCCCCACAGAGGCCTCCTTCCCAGGAGTACTTGAATTTGATCTCTTGGAATGGCTCCAGAAAAGTCCTCTTCCTTTCACAAAGTCCATTTCCAAAGTCCTTTTCCCCCGGACCCACATTGGCGCCCCGGTGACTATAGCCATACCTGCTGCGCTCAGCAGGGCCCTGCCCTCTGTCCCCACTTAGCCTCTGTGAATTGGAGTGGGAAGGTCCCAAGTCCCCCAGTCAGTGCCCTCGGCTTACATTTCACTGCTTTGTCTGGGCTGGAAACTGATTCCTCTCCCCAGGGATGCACGTGCCTGTCTCCCTGTTTCCTGGCAACAGGTTCCAAAGAGCTGGAGCCCCTGAATTATTGCTGAGCTCCTCTGGTCGGCCTGGAAGGCACCAGGCCCAGGTGAGTGGGAAAAGGCTTCTCGGGCCTCTCCCTACTCTGAGCACACAACACCTGGGCTGTATCTCTCTCTGCCTTTGTTGCCAGCCCACGCAGGGCAGGGCCCAGAGATGGGAGGCCCTCCTGTGAGCACCTCTTGTGGACGGAGCTGATCGCTCTTAAGTCCGACACTGCCTGAGCACTGTGATCTCTGGGGTGGAACACCCCTTCCAATCTCCCATGTGGATTTGGGGGGGGGGGGGGGGTGGATAAGGAATGGACACCCGAGGGAATAACTGAGGAGCAGTGAGAGGGGCAAGGATTTGTCAGGGAATGGAGGTATCTCGGGAAGCCTTATGGGGACCGGAATCCCAAACTTATTCAATTTATTCACATCACAGATATTTTTCAGTGCCTCCCGGAGATATTTA
>NW_005367431.1:3699928-3700149 GCF_000412655.1 Myotis brandtii | reverse complement strand
AGAGGATAGCGCTGAGAGGTGGTGCAGGGCGGGGTAGGCAGGGCCGCGGGACGCCCAGGAACCCCCAAAGGGCATGCACCACCCCACCCCTCTCCAGCGGCACCCGCCAGGCCTCCTGACGCCCTCTGGTTGGGACACTAAGTTGGGCTCTGCCCCGGGCTCCGTCACTGACACACTTGGCCGCCTGGGGGCGCTCAAGGCGCGGTCCGCGCCAGTGACGT